>NC_044302.2:23349933-23667933 GCF_004027225.2 Strigops habroptila
GGACAATTAACGACAAGGGGCTTCCTCCTAAATCTGATGTCCCCACCCAGAACCGCTTTGCGGTTCTGCAGGGGGCTAATGAGAAAGCACCCACCACACCTAATGAGCACCCTGCTGATGCACCAGTAAAGAGGATCGCTACTGGTGCCTCCAGGAAAAAGAGGAGGGTCATAGTAGTAGGGGACTCTACTTTGAAAGGCACAGAGGCACTCATCTGCCGGCCTGATCCAGTCTCGAGGGAGGTGTGTTGCCTGCCAGGGGCTCGGATCAGGGATGTTGCTGAGAGGCTGCCTGCTCTAGTAAGTCCTGCTGACTATCACCCCCTCCTAGTGGTCCATGTGGGTGCTAGAGATATAGATAGCAGTAGCCTGGAAAACATTAAGAAGGACTACAGAGCCCTGGGAGAGGTGGTTAGGGGCTCTGGAGCTCAGATAGTTTTTTCATCGATTCTCCAGGGCAAAGGGGAGGACCTTAAAAAAGCTAGGCACATTTGGCAGGTTAATAAATGGTTAGAATGCTGGTGCCATAGTCAGGGGTTTGGCTATTTAGAACATGGGGCTCCATTTGGGAGGCCAGATCTACTGGAGGCTGGTGGAGCTGGTCTGACAAAGAAGGGGAAGAGCTGCTTTGGTAGGAGGCTTGCCAGGCTGTTCGGGAAAGCTTTAAACTAGATGTGTTGGGGGAGGGGAGCATTGATCCATCCCAACATTCCTGGTCAGTTGCCAGCACCTGTAATAAGTGCTTGGAGCGATGTAGAGATGTTCCAGCTGCCCCAGCCATTGAGTCGGCTTCATTTGGAGCTCGGCTAAGGTGCCTCTGTACAAACGCCCGTAGTATGGGGAACAAACAAGAGGAATTAGACATGTGTGCAAGGCTACGGGAATATGATGTCATTGGTATCACAGAAACATGGTGGGATGGCTCCTATGACTGGAATGTCGGAATGGAAGGTTACAGGCTGTTTAGAAAAGACAGGCCAGGCAGACGGGGAGGGGGCGTTGCTATCTATGTCAGTGATAGGCTAGAGAGTATGGAACTCTGTCTGGGGACGGGTGATGAGGTAACAGAGTGTTTGTGGGTCAGGATCAAAGGGAAAACAGCAACAGGGGACATTACAGTGGGGATCTGTTACAGACCGCCTGATCAAGAGGACTCTGTGGATGAAGCGCTCTACAGACAGATAGGAGCAGCCTCACGCTCGCAGGCCCTGGTCCTCATGGGGGACTTCAACTATCCTGACATCTGTTGGAGGGACGGTACGGCCCGGCACAAGCAATCCAGGAGGTTCCTCGATTGTGTGGAAGACAACTTCCTCTTTCAAGCAGTAGAGGAGCCGACGAGGAGAGGTGCCATGCTGGACCTTGTGCTCACCAACAGGGAGGGACTGGTTGGAAATGTAATGCTCCAGGGCAGCCTTGGCTCTAGTGATCACGAGATGGTTGAGTTTGAGATCCTCAGGACGGTGAGAAGAGCATGCAGCAAGCTCACTGCCCTGGACTTCAAGAGAGCAGACTTTGGCCTCTTCAGGAACCTCCTTAGTAAGGTTTCATGGGATACAGTCCTAGAGGGCAGGGGAGCCCAAGACTGCTGGTCGGTATTCAAGGATCACCTGCTACGTGCTCAAGAGTGTTGCATCCCGACTAGAAGAAAGTGCAGCAGGAGGGCCAGGAGACATCCATGGATGGACAAGGAGCTGCTGAGGAAACTTAGAGGGAAAAAAGAAGCTTATAGAAGGTGGAAGCGAGGACAGGCAGCCTGGGAAGAATACAGGAGCATTGCCCGAGAAGCTAGGGACCAGGTTAGGAAAGCTAAGGCCCAGCTAGAATTAAGTTTGGCAAGGGATGTAAAAGATAACAGGAAAGGATTCTATAGATACGTAGCAAATAAAAGACAGACTAGGGACAATGTAGGCCCTCTCCAGAAGCTATCAGGAGAACTGGCTACCATGGATTTGGAGAAGGCTGAGGTTCTTAATGACTTCTTTGCCTCAGTCTTCACCAGCAAATGCTCTGACCACACAACCCAAGTCTTGGAAAGCAAATGCAGGGACTGTGAGAACGAAGACCTTAGGCCCACTGTAGGAGAGGATCAGGTTCGAGACCATCTTAAGAACCTGAACGTGCACAAGTCCATGGGACCTGATGAAATCCATCCACGGGTCCTGAAGGAGCTGGCGAATGAAGTTGCTAAGCCACTGTCCATCATATTCGAAAAATCCTGGCAGTCAGGTGAAGTTCCCGATGACTGGAAGAAGGGCAATATAACCCCCATTTTCAAGAAGGGGAAGGTGGAAGACCCGGGGAACTACAGACCAGCCAGTCTCACCTCTGTGCCTGGCAAAATCTTGGAACAGTTTCTCCTGGAAAACATGCTAAGGCACATGAAAAACAACGAGGTGGTTAGTGACAGCCAACATGGCTTCAATAAGGGGAAATCCTGCCTGACCAATTTGGTGGCCTTCTATGATGGAGCCACGGAACTGATGGACAGCGGCAGAGCAGTTGACGTCATCTACCTGGACTTGTGCAAAGCATTCGACACTGTCCCGCACGACATCCTTGTCTCTAAATTGGAGAGACATCAATTTGATAGATGGACCACTCGGTGGATAAAAAACTGGCTCGATGGCCGCACGCAAAGAGTTGTGGTAAATGGCTCTATGTCCAGTTGGAAACCTGTAATGAGTGGTGTCCCTCAGGAATCGGTGTTGGGACCGGTCCTGTTCAACATCTTTGTCGGCGACATGGACAGTGGGATTGAGTGCGCCCTCAGCAAGTTTGCCGACGACACCAAGCTGTGTGGTTCGGTTGATACGCTGGAGGGAAGGGATGCCATCCAGAGGGACCTTGACACGCTTGTGAGGTGGGCCGATGCCAACCTTATGAAGTTTAACCAAGCCAAGTGTAAGGTCCTACACCTGGGTCGGGGCAATCCCAGGCGCTGCTACAGGCTGGGCAGAGAAAAGATTCAGAGCAGCCCTGCAGAAAAGGACTTGGGGGTGTTGGTTGACGAGAAGCTTAACATGAGCCAGCAGTGTGCGCTTGCAGCCCAGAAAGCCAACTATATCCTGGGCTGCATCAAAAGAAGCGTGACCAGCAGGTCAAAGGAGGTGATCCTGCCTCTCTACTCTGCTCTCGTGAGACCTCACTTGGAGTACTGTGTACAGTTCTGGTGTCCTCAACATAAAAAGGACATGGAGCTGTTGGAGCGAGTCCAGAGGAGGGCCATGAGGATGATAAGAGGGCTGGAGCACCTCCCGTATGAAGACAGGCTGAGAAAGTTGGGGCTGTTGAGCCTGGAGAAGAGAAGGCTGCGTGGTGACCTCATAGCAGCCTTCCAGTATCTGAAGGGGGTCTGCAAGGATGCTGGGGAGGGACTCTTCCTTAGGGACTGTAGTGGTAGGACAAGGGGTTATGGGTTCAAACTTAAACAGGGGAAGTTTAGACTAGATATAAGGAAGAAGTTCTTTACAGTGAGGGTGGTGAAGCACTGGAATGGGTTGCCCAGGGAGGTTGTGGATGCTCCGTCCCTGGCGGTGTTCAAGGCCAGGTTGGACAGAGCCTTGAGCCACGTGGTTTAGGGCAAGGTGTCCCTGCCCATGGCAGGGGGGTTGGAACTAGATGATCTTACGATCCTTTCCAACCCTTACGATTCTATGATTCTATGATTCTATGATTCTATCTGAAGTGATTAAGGCATGGGAACTGAAACACAAAGGATCACAGCTCTTATTTGTCATCAGAAAGGGCCTTATTAGGGAACACTCCTACCATCCTAGTGCTCAGGTTGTGCTTGCAAAGCCTATTAAAAGGACATTAATGAGCTGCTTGTAACTTGGAAAGATCTCTTGCTTTTGAATATTTAGGGTTACATTTTGCTGGCAGAAGAATTTACTTCTGAATTGCTCAATTAGATTAAAACCTTACTGTGCAAGGTTTTAAAAAACACTTTAAAATACCTTCTGTTTCAAAATATTTGCAGAATTTGAGGTTTTGTTGACTCTCCCAACCCCTGGACAATCCCACAGTCCATGATGGAAGAAAGCGTTACATTTACGTCCTATGAAGATAGAGGCGATCTCCAAAACCAAGAACTGTAAAATGTACCATAATTCAGCTTTATTCAGAACCAGGGAAGCTGAAGTGAAGTGCTGGGCTGGGAGACAGCCCCAAGCCTGCATGCCTTTGCCACTTCTCTGGAAAAGTTACAGAAAAAATGCAGGTGTCCTTCCTAACCTTCTGCAGGCTCAGGATCTGTCAATGAGGATGGGCCTGGGATGCACAAGACCACAGCCTTTTGCTGTCAGGAAAACCCACTTGATCTGTTTGAGATGGTACTGTAAAACCAACATTGACTTGAGATTTGAGGAAGTGAGCTTCAGCTCCCAAAAGGGAAAGTAAGAAGTTAAAAAAGTTGAAGTGAGAGGACTTAGGAAAAGGGGCCGAGACATCCTGCTGTGGGCTTGGGAAGTCTGACCTGTCACATCTTCCTCAAGCAACATCCTCTCTGACATAAGGAACTATGTATTTGCAGATGCAGAACCAATCCTTTAATCTGAAAAAAATTAAATTCTTTGATCTGGTCCTTGCTTCCAGGGAATTTCTTATGCACTGACTTCCCGTCATTTTGTCTGCAGGTATTAATGAGTGTGGTGTAGAAAGCTAGAAGTACGTTTGTCGGAAACCGGAGATATAAAAAAACCAGCAGTGACATGACCTTACTGTAATTAGAACCGAACAGTTCATTTTCCACCACAAAGAATTTCACAAAGTGCTTTGATGTGTCTGCGGTGTTTAAGCCCAGAGCTTTATTAAAAAAAAAAAAAAAGAACCAAGAATATGTATTTGTCTCTACCAGCTCCTGCAAGAACCGACACATCTGTAGCCCTCAGAGAGTTAGTAAGTCCATCAAGGCACCCAGCTACCACCAAACTATCACTGTTCAAGTAACTTTTTAGAAGCTAAAGGTTGATATTGGAAAGGAAATGTAGATATTCATCTTACTTATCATGACCTCCCTCAGGGTAGGTTTGAATTACACTCTGGGTGGGCACAGGAAATCTTTCATGTCTCTCGCTCCATTAGTTGGTACACTTAGCGAAAGCTGGGTAATAACCAGACATACTTTTCTCGTCATGAACAAGACATGGCTACACATTCGCTCTGGTAATTTCTACCATATCCCCTTCTGTGGGAAACCAGCATCATCCAGTTCAGTCCCTGCCAGCACAGCCCCAGGCAGGCAGAGGCAGCCCGGCTGTAGCCCTGAGGTCCAACAGTGCTTTCAGGTCTCTCATTGGTTCCAGCAGTGTGAAATAGAGGGAGTTTCTTCTGGGGAGTGCCCTACCATCACCTCAAAGGGCAAAGCTAGGACGTCCTTAACAGCCAGAAGTAGGAATTGATAGATCTGAGAAGGGCACTCAGGCAGCAGCTGTAGAATCACTAAAAGACATTCCTTCTTTCGTCTTACGATAAAAAGATTAGAAAACACATTGCTTAAAGGGCATCAGCAATACCAATATTGCTTTTAGTGTTTTCCTAAAATATGTATGTTAATATTTTCTGTAAACTTGTATGTCCTAGAATACAAGGCAAAATGGAAACATCAGTTTTCACTTAGAGGTTAAGGGAAGAAGTCTTCCCCTCTTGCAGCAAAGAATATTTCAAGAACTAGAAGGCAAATCAAGAGAACCCAGTGAACTGATTTGCTTTTACAAAATTGTGTACACAGTGCAGTGCCCCAGTGATGGAGTGGTGATTAGAAACAGGCATAGGCAGCTGCTGCTGGATGTTTGGTTTGTAATCATTGCAGAGCTGGGCAGAAAGAGAGAGAAAAGCAGGAGCCTTTCTGTTAAGACATTGTCCCAGTCCAGGCAGTCTGGGAGAAAACATGATGCAGGTACCCGCAGCAGTAGGTCCATAGGAGTTCTGCTCAAAGGCTCACCTTTTGTTAATGGCTTTGACGTGCAGTCCTAATCCCTCACTACAGAGGCCTCCTCCTTTAGTGTAGAAAGACACCGTCATCAGCCTGGCAGCTCTGTGGAAAAAGGACTCCCCTGCCTCACAGCCAGCCCTGGTGTGAGGCCAGCTACCTGCTCTGCCCTAGGTTGTTGCATGCCCACCAAAGGTCCTTGGCAAGTGCCACTCTGGGCACCTTCTCATGGGGAACCAGCATGATAAAAACTGGCATTTCAGCTTGCTGCCTTACCAGCACCTCTGAGCAGAGAAGATCTGTGGTTCATGTGTAGATACAGGCTGTAGCTGCCAGAGTCAGGGACAGAGTCAAAAGGACAGTCCCTTTGCATGGCCTCCTGCCACCCATCACAGGGCAGGCGCACAGTTTAGGAACAATAGCTTTGCCTGGGCACCATGTGTTTATGCAGCTGAGGACTGGTGAGGTAAAACCCCTTCCAAGTGTGCATCGTCTCTGGCATTTAATTTACACATTAATTTTTTTCTTAAAAGTTGTGAAAATGTCTGGGGTAAAGGCCAGTACATGCTTGTAAAGCATCTTCACATAGAAGCAAAGATGATTTTTCTTAAATTTTGTTATTTCAGCCTAATTGCTGTAACATTTAAACTAAACGAACTCCATAAACCAGAGTGGACCTGCTCTTGTAAGAATGACCTGCTCACCATATGTGGGAATGGCAGCATCTGACCCTAAACCAGCAAAAAATTAAAGCAAGGATGAAGAAGGTAAGTAAAGCCAAATAATTCAAGGAGAGCAATTTAAACTCATATTGGCAATAATAATGTGCACTGTTCCACATCTGATCTTTAGCTATTTCTAAATTACACAGAGATAATCAAAAAGAAAGAGGATCTGCTACACATTCATGTGCAGAACAAGACTCTGCAATTAGTAAGCCAAGGTCTATGGCTGATCAATAGTGACCATCCCTGGTAGCTCTGGGTGTTTTTACCAGCGAAAGGTCATTTCTGCTATTCCAGCTATATGGGGAAGAGGACTTCCCCTCAACAAGAAAGGCTTTGCCCTGTCAGTCCTGTCCATTTCAGGTGCAGGTCTGTGCCCATGAGGATTTTTCCTGAAGTTCCCATCTTATGGCACTGAGGCCAGCAGGATGTAGTCCTTCAGGGATCAGGTCTTCTGTCAGCTGTTTTTGAGGAATAACCCAGGACTGCAGGGTGGCTGAGGTTGGCTGGGACCTCTGGAGGTCATTTTATCCATCCCCCTAGGCTCAATGCAGAGTCACCTATGGCAAGTTGCTCAGGACCGTGTCCAGTCAGGGTTTGAGTATCTTCCATGACCTCTCTGAGCAACATGTTTCAGTGTTTGACCACCCTCAGAGTAAAAAGTAAAAATATGTTTAAATGGAATTTCTTTTCTTTCACCTTCTGCCCATTGCCTCTCATCTGTTCACTGGACACCACTGACAAATGCCTGGCTCTGGCTTCTTTTCTCTTTCCTATCAGATATTTATACACGTTGACAAGATCCTATCTGAACTTCCCTTTCTCCAGCTGAACAGTCCCAGGTCTCTCAGCCTCTCCTCATATGACATATATGCTCCAGTGTCTTCATCATTTTAGTATCTTTGCATTGGACTTGCTTTAGCAAGTCCATGTCTTCTGTAGTGGGGAGTTCAGAGCTGGACCCTGCACTCCAGATGTGTCTCACCAGTGCCGAGCAGAGGGAAGTATCACCTCCCTTGACCCATAGGTGACAAGTCTCCTAACACAGACCAGAGACCCTCAGCCTTCTCTGCTGTGAGGACATGCTCACAGCATGACTTCATGACACATTCAACTTCTGCCCGCCAGGATGATGATCTCCTACTCTGCAAAGATGTTTTCTGGCCCACTGGTCCACAGACTGTTTTGGTGGTTGGGGATATTCCTCTTCAGATGGTGGGCTTTATATTTCTTTTTGTTGAACTTTATGAGATACCTCTCTGCCCAGTTCTCCAGCCTGTCCAGATCCCTCTGAAGGGCAGCACATCCACTTGCTCTATATCACCCACACCTCCCACTTCTGTATCACCTGAGAACTTGCTGAGGATGGGTTTCCCAGAAAGTGTACAAGAGCTTTCCACAACTCTTTCTGAGCAACATGTTTCCACATTCTTTCTGTGGATACCCTTGGGGTGGACCCCCTTTGCCCCTCTTCTGTTGATGACAGGCTCCCTCCTGTTCACTTTACCCTGTGCCCTTTGTTTGCCACTCTGGTTTACCACTTCCTCACCTGGTTTTGGTGATCCTCTCCTCTGCAGATCCTAGTTTAAAGCTCTCCATACCAGTCTGGACAGCCTGTTGGCAAAGATCTTTTTGCCATGCTTGGTCAGGTGGATCCCATCTTTTCAAAGCAAACCTTAGACCTTTAAAGGGGTCTCATGTTCATAAACACCAAAACCCTGTTGTCAATACCAGAGCCGTAACCAGTTGCTGACCTGTAAGATGACCTACTCCTCCTCCAGCCCTTGCCCTTCACTGGCAGGATAATGGAGAAAAACACTCAGGTCCTCACTGACCAGCAGCCCAGAGCCACATAAGTCACCCTTGACACTGTCCAGGTCATCCTGGAAGTAACTTTGGTGCCAGTTCCATGTCTGGTCTGGAGCAGGATGGGGAACAAGAGTCAAGCTGCCCACAAAGACAAGCTGGGACAGGAGAGCTCCCACGGGGCTCTGGGCAGCAGCGTGTCCAGGGGACTTCATACTAGCCTGCTCAGCAGTGCACACTGCTGTGGCCATGGACTGCTCTTCTAGAGGACTACTTTTGCAATCCAAACAATTTCTAAACATTCTCATAACTTTTTCATTAATTTAGATCATAGAAAAGGGGGATTTCTGAAAGTTTCAGGAGTCTGTATAGGAGCTGTCAACCAGAAAATGCAGTTGTTCCAGCACCAAAATATATTACAGAGCTCATCCATTCTAAAATACAACAAAACAAAAAACCAAAACCAAAACCCAACCAAAAAAACCCCAACAAACGCAGTTTATAAAAAGGCAGAGAGAACTGAATAGAAGCAATTGGATTATGTAATCCAAAGGAGGTAAAAATGATTTGTTTTCACTTCCTCAATTTCATGCACATTATTCAGGTTTTCTTCTGCTATGCCACTTCTAATGCTGTATTGCAACTTTCTGATAGAATCACAGAATCATAGAATAGTTCAGGTTAAAAGGAACCTTTAAAGGTCACATAGTCCAACACCCCTTCAGCGAGCAGGACATCTTCAACAAGATGCTATTGGACTTTCACAGAGTTTAAAATGGATTTTTTTTTTTTTTTTCCATCAAAGTTGCAACTTGTATTTCACTCTTTGGAAAGAAAAAAATTTTAAAGTCACAGCAAACCAGAAATCCTCATCCCAGTTTGCTTCACCATGTTTTTTTCCAAGCTGCCAGAGGAACACATCCACACTGACAGGGAGTTTGTGAGCACAAGTCCATAGGTCTGTCTGAGGTTAGGAGCAGTAATGCTAAACCTTGTTTATACCCCTGGACTGAGACTGCATTTTTGACTTTATGGCAACAAATGTCAAGCAGTAATGACTGACTACATGTGACGCAGCTCAGCTGTCAGCATTCAGCATGGGAGCACGTGATAGACAGGTAAATGTTTGCAGCAGAGAGGGAGCTTTGCAGCGTAAATCAGCATAGACCTGCCTAGCTGGTAAAATCCAGAGTGACATGTATTGCAGTTGAAAGAAATGCGAGAAAAAGCTGAAGTTTAGAGAGAGGAGAGCAGTTTTCCACATTAAAATTGGGAGAAAAAACCCCAACTTACCCACAAAACCATGGAGAAAGCATCATCTGCCCCGGGGAGCCTCACTTGTCCTCAAAAACCTTTATTTCAGTGTCTGTAGTAGAGGGCAGGCACAGGGTGAGAGTGCAATCCCTCTGGCCAACACGGGGGCCAAAGGGATAAGACTGCGACCCCACAGCTGCAACAGCAGAGCTCAGATAGAGTTGGAAGCCAAAGCTTTCAAAGCAGCAGCAGGAAGCCTTGCCGCTACATGAGGGTAATAAACCGGTGTGAACGCACACCGCCTCTGACACAGCCATGTGCACCAGCCGCATCCATGGCGAGCCTTCTATTCCGTGTGCTGGTTCCGTCACATTAACTCATCCTGCGTAGCCATGGCAACGCGTGCAAAAACCACACTGTTGGCGGGTCCGGATCCATCGCCTGCAGACCCCGGCACCACTAATCTCGACCCCAGTGTGCGCGATGCCTGGGGAGCAAACCATTAACAGTGCCCCTTGATTTTGTTCGTCAGGAATACCTCTGCTCACAGACTGTCAGTTTGAGAGGTCTTGGAAAAAATCCCCAGAACCAAGGGGAAAAAGCAAAAAAATAAGCTGAGGTCTTCAGCCAAATAGCAAGATGACGGGTGAGCACCAAACTGCTTCATTATCTGCAAGGAGGGGGCACTGATGCTGTGTGGCTGCCAGGTTTGCAGCTTGTGAGCATCCAACACTTGCATTTGTAACCAGTGAAATGCCCCTCCCTGGGCAGGGACCCATGACCATGGCTCTCCAGCAGTACCCTCCGGAGCCCAAGTGTGCCTGAGATGTCTTGGTGCTATGGATGAGACTCTCTGGGGAACCAGTGGCAGAGGAGGGAGAATGATCTGACGGGAGGCATGACTTAAAATTAAAAAGGCAACACTGGTGGCAGCAAGACTGTGGGAAGAGGGGAGGGAGCAGAGGGAAAGCACAAAATCCATCAAACCCATATTTGTCTCATTAAAAATATTTTTAATTTATAATGTCCTGGAATGTAGTTGTCACCCAGCTGTGCAGCCATCACCATGCTGCCTCTTACTTTTTTTCCAGCTCCTCTTTCCCACCTCACTGGGACTGCCATCAATTTCTTCCCATCAGCAGCAGTTACAGTAAATAAATTCATTTGCGGGCAATGGAAGCTGAGAGACAAAGGTGACAATATAATTAAGGTTTTTAATTCTATGCCTGAACAGTTAAGTCCAGAACTCATGATAATTAGCTGGCTGCAATGAAAGATCTTTAGTTGTTATCTTCCCTTTGTTTCATGTAATTGTTCACTTTGGTCAGTTACATTTGTCCTTTAATCTGAATCCTTGCTCAACGAACTCTGCCTTTCCATCTATTCCCTGGGGCTGCAAGAAGTGCATTAGTAGTGCAGGAACGTGTGACTGGTGAACACGGACACCAGGCAGCATCCCTGGCCACACGCCGTGGCTGGTGCCTCTTGCACCATGCAGGGGATGGAGCACTGCCAGAGGAAGGTGGCCACGTTGCTGGAGTGGCTGAGGAGTGAGTGGATGGAGAAACGAGAAGAAGGAAGAAGGGAAGGCTCCTGATACCGCAGGACCTAAAACAAAGCAGGCTCTAGTTTCAGCACCATGGACCTGCATTTGTCTAACGTGTAGCCCTCAGCTGCTTTAGTACTCATAGAGAAATGATTATCACAAAGTACCAGACATACTTCCTCACTTTATTTTTTTTTTTCCTTTAAATTTTAACAGAAGTGGTAATTGCCTGGTTAGCCTACTAGCTGTTTTTATGCATGTGTGTTCCATAACTCACACAACATATGTGGTTGAGCTACCACACTGAGTGTACAAAGCAGCCTCATCAATGCTGATGTCACCAAAAGGCTGTTTTTGAAGGCAAGGAGAGCAAAAACCTCTCCAACAATATCTCCATTGAAAGGAAGAAGGAGGAACGCCCAAAGTATGATTTTTAATACTGGGTAACGAAGATATCTCAAGGCCTGCCTCCTCCTCACTGGTTACACCACAGAGTCCTAGTGCTGCCAGCAGAAAACCTTCATGCCTGTCTTCGACCTTGCAGAACCAGACTGCAAGGGCTACCGCCACACACTGGCTCAACCTTCATACAGGATAAACCAGTCCAGGGGCCCACAACATGGTACTTACAAATGTACAGGGGTATTCCCCAACACCTTCATGTTTAGTCTTGGCTTTTCGGTGTATGGGAGCTGCACCTGTGGGACACCTTACCCTCTTTCCCCCAGTCAAGTCCTAAGCACATGCCCTCTGTTGAGACCTCCGGAGAGCAGTACTGCAGGCTCCAGAGTTCAGGGTCTCTTGTTCAGTATTAGTCAAAATATCTCACCTTTTTTAGGTGTTTCAGAGTGAGTTTTCCCTTATCCACAGATCTAAAGAGCCATAAATTCAGCAAGCATAAGCAAGACACTTTTCTACTGAACTGGTGTTTAGTCAGAAGTCAGAGAAATATCAAGTGAAAGCAGGCATGTGTTGGGTGGCAACAGGAAGAAGAAGCAGGAATCAGTGAGCAAAAGCTAACATGCATTTGGAAAGTTTCAGCAGGAGTAAGACAGCAGTGGCACTGCACAAAGTGAATAACTCTATGCACTGCAAAAACAGTTACAAGAAGTACTGGGAGAATGTTATGCAACGCTAACTTTGACTTATCACATAACTTAGCACATAACACCAATAAGACCCTGCAGAGAGACTATTATGGCAAGTAATTTGCCCTCTCTGACCTGCCTGTAATCCGTGATAGCACTCTCATTGCTTCAGTGCTGAGTGGACTGGAAAAGAGACAGAAAAAAATGTCTGCTAAAAAATAGAAAAAGGGGAAAGTCAGCCCTACAAAGGAAAATCAAACACTGACAAGTCATATAATGAATAAGTAGAAATGTTTCTGTCTACCTGCTCCTTTGTTACCTCTGGGTATCGCGTTCCCCCTGAACCCCTGTGCACCAATTCCTTTGCTTTAGGATAAAGTTTCAGCCAGGGGCACTGAGCAGCGTTTCAGAGGAGTTTCTGGTTTGGTTACCTCCTTGTCCTAGGGGTTCTGCAAAGGTTTTCCTGAAGCTCAGAAGCGTGTGTCTTGCATGAGCTGGGCAAAATATGGCACATAAGGGCAGGGGTGTCACCCAGGGACCTAATTTCGCACAGTCATGCCAAAAACCAGTTCAGTCCTAGGCTGATGATGGAGAAAGTGAGCTGCCTAGGAATAAGAGTATTGGTTTCTGTGAGAAGTAATATTTAAATATGGAGAATTAGCCACTGGCGACTGGTCTGGCCATGTCTGTAGCTTTGTGTGCTACTCAGAGGTTGGCTTTGAAGAGGGGAAACCTGAGGAACCTGAGCAACTCCAGCTTTCCACACCAAAACAACCCTTAAAATCTGTATAGGTCAGTCTCAACATGCCAAAAATATCATTTTAGTCCTCATCTCTCTTCTTCCTTCTCCTCAGTAGCATTTTTAGGGAAGAAAGCATCCTAGGAAAGCGTATGTTCTTGTTAAGAGAAATTTGTTTGGATTCGGAGGCTCAGCCCAGCTCTTGTTACAGATCTCACTTCAAATCAGTGCAACTGATTCTTCTAAGATGGGATGGCACATCTGCCCATGGATTTTGAGCCCTTGGACTGACTGTGGCCAGCACTTGGGCCGGCAGTTTCTTTCCCATGAAGTTTTTATCAGCAGAACCTCACAAGCTCTATGTGGGCAACATTTTGTTGAGGCGCAGAACAGTGAGCTGAAGTCTTTGATCAATGAAAGGGAGGGTGACACAAGAGGAACTGCAGAAAGCTTTCCTCCCTGCACCTTATGAACCACTGAGACCAGTGGCAGCACCCAAATGCATGGCATGCAGCTCTGGCACACAGCTTGCCCCCCTGGTTGCTGAGGTCGGTTTCATTCCCCATACGGCATTGCATCCACAAAAGCAAGGTTTCTAACACTGTACAAGTTAGCAGTGGCTGGTCTGTAGTTTGGGCACCTACCAAGCAGTAGCACAGAACACATGCTGCACACCCTATTTCTGGAGGAATTCCCCTGCTTTGGTTACTGTCATTCTGATCCTGGACTCTGCCAGGCACCCCTCTGCACCAACCACTGTCTGCCAGCTCTTGTAGGGCTGGAATATGTTCCCAGACCAGTATTTCAAATCCCTGATGTTCAGCAGACACAGGCATGTGCACAACCTCTCCTCAAAGTTTTCATCCCAAATGCTTGCTTATGCCTTCCCTTTTTCCCATCTCCTGGGCATGTTTTTGAAATCTGCAGCAAGAGCTCTTGTACGCGTTCCTGTGCCCTTGAATCCATTAACTGTAGTGAAGTGATTAATTATTTTAGCTTCTTTATGGCATCACTGTTAACTTACTGCACATTGATACTTCCAGTCATATAAATGATAGTCTTAAAATAAGGAGGACATGTGTTATTGAACTATTTATAATCGGAGCTGTATGGAGCAGAAAAAGATCCAAACGGGCATAAGAAAGCAACAAAAGTTAATGATTCAGAGATAAAATACTATGTTTTAATCTACGGGGTGTGTGACAAATCCAAGTAATTAGAAGGTAAAAGGGTACATGACCAAGGCAAGAGCCTCAGGACATGCCTTCAAGTGCCGTAAAATTAGCACTGTCTCAGAGGGAGCTTTGCTGTGGCTGAAATGCACAAGTGAAAATGCGAAGGCTCACTGTGCCCATGCCCAGAGCATTCATCCTCACAGGTGCCTCAGGAGGGGGATGGGCAGATAGCTGCCCCTGCAGCTGAGAAGGGGGATGCCTGCCCAGGAGTCCTCCATACCTGGCCATGACGCTGGGGGTGCCCCACAGGCCTCAACACCCCAGGGGGAGTGCCGATTAGTCCATGCCTTGAGGGCTGTGCCTTGGCCAGAGGCTTTCCACCTGGTCCTGCAAGCTGTCAGGTTAACCTGTGGGGATTTTCTTCCCCCATGCTATCTCCACCTGCCTACACTGAACTGTCGATCTTGATGGCAATGAAGATCGTACATACAAAAGAATTATGTATACTCTGTGCACATTTCCACTGGCACATCTTTCTCCCGCACAATGTTACTGAACACTCATACAAGGAGGTCTCCTAGAAACTCCCACATCCTCTCCTTACCTGTAACCATGTCTGCTTCTCTCCAGAAATTGCTCAGACCAGGACCCTCTCTGCCACATTGGCATACAGCTGTAGTGGGATACTTCTGCATGAAGATGCCAGGACCAGAGGCCGTACGTGAGATCTTCTCCTCCTGTCTTCCTCACCCCATCCCCTCCTTGTATCCTGAGTGTGGGAACCATCCGCATGCAGAGAACCAGCCAGCTGCTCAACTCTTCACTGCCCACAGCTGGGCAGGGGTCAGTGGGTGAGCTTTGTGCTGCGGGACCCACAACAGCACAACACAGAAGTCAAGCAAACTTGGGCATGTTTAGAAAAGCTGCCTCAGAGGTTTTCACCCTGTGATTCATTCAGCATTATTCAGGTTATTTCCCCTCAGAAATGAGGGGAAAATGAGAGTGTGAACATTCAAAGCTTGAGTAGCTCTAAAGTGTTACACTAAGAGCAGGATACCTGCTTTTTCAGTAACTAATTTCTAATTTTAAAATGTTGATTTCACTAAAATGAACAGAACAGAACAGCAAAGACTAGGCTAGGCTAGACTGGAATTCAGAACAGAACAACAGAACAAACAGAACAGAACAGGACAGAACAGAACATTGATTTATAGCAACACCGTGACTAAGTGACATCTGTTTAATTGCCTTCTTTTACTCTCAAGATAGCTGAACCACTTCAGGGCATTGTAAGGCTAAATATATCTGGATCTCTTAGTTTGTGTCTTCACAACTAATGCAAAAATGCATAATATTTTAATTTCTCCTTTTTTCCCCTGGACTCCACTTAAACAAAACTGAAGTTCTGTAATACAATTGTCAAATGCAGGTAGACAGTAAGAAATGAGTTGTGCTTTATATGTACTACATGATATAACCAACAAAAAATTAATTACTGGAATAAAACTAATGAGTGTTCTTCTACTCAAAACACAAGTCTTAGGCTGCACACAGACGGGCACTGCTAATAAAGGTCTGTCCAGGTCCTCTGAGGCAGCACTAGGTCTTCATATGTGGGGATCTGGCAGTGTGGATGGGTAAATTCCTCCCTAGGAGGGTGGTGGCACGGCTCATGCCACGCAGTGAGGATGCTTGCCACTAGGCTCCTGAAAGTGTCAGTTCCTCCCCACAAGGGGCTGGTGAAAGGAGTTAAACATAACGCAAGGAGGGGGAAAAAGAGTAAGGAAGAGAAGGGAAAGGATAGTTGTGAGTTGAGTTAGTTGAATTCCTTTAGCCAAGCTTTTGTGACTGATAGTTTTGCTTAGCATGAGTAGTGGCTGAGCATGGGAAGCTGAAGCTGCTGGAGCCTTAGGCTAGCCAAGCAGCTAGCTCCCACCTAGGTAAAGCTGAACTTAATTTACAGCCTGTGCTTAGTTATGTAAATGAAGACCTCTAAATCAGTGCAAACTGGAAGATGAGGGAATTGCATCCCTTAGCAAGGAGCATCAAGGAGTAGAGCTAATTTGGAATTTACGGCAACAAGGAATGAACCCAGTGATGGACAAGCAGACTATTGCACCAGAATTCACCACTGGATGAACAGTCGGGAGCATGGAATGTCAGGGTATAAAACACCAGGGATTTCCTTGTTCTGGGTCCCTTTCTGGAGACAACCAGCTTGAGCTGCTCCTGTTCCTGTGGCGCTGGGAAGCTGGGTAGGCTGCCAGGCAAGTCATCCTACATTTATGATGAACCTAGAACTGCCTTTTGGCAGGAACCCAGCAGGAAAATCTGGAAAAGAGCCTTTTGGTGGGGGTTTGCCGTGGGTGCAATGGAAAGCCTGGCTGTGTGTTTTGGTCATTCTCACATCATACCACTTTCTCCTGTAATAAGTTTATGGACGTGTCAAACCTGATATCAAATGCAGCAGAATTCAGGCTAAAATTACTGGTTATGAACAAAGGCACAGCCTGGATCAAGCCAGAGGACAGAGATAAAGTGGGTCTACATCTTGTTGAGCGTTATGTTTTGTGATATTTTGCTGCACTGCTCACAAAATTTGAGAGCTACATTTTTGTAGAGATTTGTGGAGATTTTTATTTCTTAAAAGCCTACCATTTTACCTGAATCCTAGATGCCTAAAGTTAAATTGTATTAAATAAATGACCCCACCAAAAAAAAGTAAAATGTAAAAATGTGTTTTGTTCTGTTAGGCTTGGGTCAGTGGAGGCATTTCTGATTAATTAGGGAGTCGATGCTCTTAATTTGCAAAAAGACACAAACCCACAAAAGCAAATGGAGAATGATAGGTGAAGTGAAAAGAAATGCTTCTTGGGCAGTTTTCTTAGTCATCTCCTCCTCCCTTCCATTCGGGGAAGATTTTGACAAGCTGATGAGCAATTAATGCACAAGGCAAAAGACACATCTGTGTCATAAAAAGTATCCATGAGCCTACAGGCATCCTTACCTCTGAACAGGAAAGTAATGTTCCCTTAATTGTCTTGAAACTTCATCTCCCTAATTAGATCAGAGGAACAACATGGGCAACAGGAAAGTGCTAACTAGTATGTATGAGAAGTTTAGGGTTTAGGTATGTGCACAGTTGCTCCAGTGCGAGGTGGTGCAGAGCCCCGTCCATCAGCACTGCTGCAGCACAGACACTCGATGGCAGGCGGCTCAGCATCCCTGCACCACAGCAGGGTGCTCTGCACCAGGCACCAGACTGCAGAGCACACCACAATTACTCTGGAGTGCATGGGAAACAAGGCCCGTGTAGGTCCAGCCTGCACATCCTGTACAACCCCACAAGCACCACCTGTGCCCCTGTACAATCCCAACAAAACACACCTAATTGTAATGTACACAAATGTGAGAGGAGTAAAGTCTTGCAAATTCTGTCAGACATTGCAGGGTCACTTATCCAAGCCGTCTCTGAAAGGGGTAGGCACAAACAGATAGAAAACGGGATCTGCGGGAGCAGAGGCAAAGCGGTACTGGCTGGCTTACACTATGCAGATCCATGCTCCCTAAATCTCAGAATTGTGAAGAGTACCCCCAGGTTTCTACTGTAAACCACAGTTTCTAGATATCTCTAACATCCTTCAGAATTGAATTTTCATCTGATACTAGTTGAACTTCCCATCAGTCTGCCTATTCTTTGGATTGTGTCATTTGTAGCGCTGTAGAGTTTATTGTTCTCACTTCATTTATTTGGAAGTCCTATTAATCTGATGCACATTACTGTTTTCTGAGATTTATATTGCTACCTTGGTCAAATGTATTACTTGAACATGTACTTGAACAACCACACACTGCTAGCACAAGGTTCACTCTTGATGTGAACACGGGGGATCAGATCAGGAACATAGTCCAAGAAGTTGCTTTCTGTTGTTGCAGCAACCGTGACAAGGTTCTTTATAAACTTCAGATGTAAATTGCAGGCAAACCATCTTCTTGTAGTCGGCATGTGCATCACATCATAAACTTTTGAAAAAGCCCAGTGATGCTGCTTTCAAGAACAGTTCAAAGAGAAAAATCTTTTTGGTGTAAATGGAAATATTAGTTCAGTCATGACAAAAATTGTCTCCTTGATCACAAGATGGAACTGGCCACTAGAAGGAGAAAGAGCAATACCATAATGTGTTCCTGGCAGGTTCTCTGGCAAACGGAGACAAAAGAGTCATTAATCCTGTTTAAATTTGCAGGAGTCATATGCACATACACACATAAAAGAGAACCACCTGTGTTTTTCTCTAAAGGATCAGGAAGCAAAACATTGGAAATCGTCATTCCAAAATGAAATAGCTATTTTGTTGGCCACTATTGGCACATATCGGGCTTCTGATCTATTCAGAAAGATAACAAAATCACACATTTGGTTTGTGATTATTGAACAGAAATTGTATAAAGTGATGCAGGTTTTGGATTTATTTTAAGGAACATTTTTTTTTTTAAGGAAAGCAATTTTATTTTTTCTGAGTTATGTAATATTTTCTAGGCAGAGGTTTCTATTCTACATTATTTGTACCCCAGATTTATCTACAGGACCCAGTAAAATTGCATACCTGATGTCCTGTCTACCCAGTCATAGCTAATAAATGTCTCTATTTGAATACTTAAAAGACATAGGGGGCAAGAGAGCAAGACTGTTCCCAGTTTTCAGGGCATAACAGAACTGCCTTGCTCAGATTCTCCCTAGCTTCCAGCAAGGTTGGAAACAGTGATTTCTGCAACCCCAGGTCACAGTCTCTGTCTAGCATCCTCCCTTTGCACAGGCACTTGCAGCTATTACATGTTCAGTCTCAAGTGGATACTGAGAGTCTCAGGTGGATATGTGAAAACATAAAAGGGTAAAACAAGTTTTTGACAGAGACGTTTGTCACATAAGAAGGAAAAATAAGAAATCAGCCCAGTTTAATTTTGTTTGGTTTCATGATTCTATTTCCTCTTAGAGTGGTTGGGATCACCTCTTTCCCTTCAAAGCCTGACCCCTGTTCTCTCTGCTGCTCAGAGCATGCCCTGCATTGCTCCCCTGGCGCTGCCTGCCCTGCCCGCTGGAGGAAGCCAGGCAAGGAGCTGGTGGCAGGGCCAACTGTCGATACCCAGGGGCTGTCGACTCTGGGGGCAGCAGGTGATTTCAAGGTGCACAGCAAGCACACAGCAGCCATCTCAGTTGCCGGTGGTGGGACACAGGGAGTTCCTCTGCCCCAGGACAGGCTGGGGCTGGATGCCCAGTCCCTGGGGGTAGCTCTTCCCCCTTGGTGCTCACTTGTGCCTGGTGTGCCCCAGCCTTTCACATGCATAAATCCTCCCAGGGTGCTCAACTCGTACAGCTTCAGAGCATCCATGCTGCGGTCCAGCCCCCACCGACAGGTAACTGATTGGATTAGGAGTCCTGGCTGACAGCGTGTCTGCTCAGCTGTGCAGGCTCATCAACCTCCCCGTCCTGCCTGCTAATAAATCCGGCACTAGGGACCATTCCGCTTGATGATCTATCCTTGGGGAGTTTTTAAAGCTTCACTCTGAGAAAACTACTTGGAGTCTATTAAAATTGAAGCTCTGCTGTTGTCGTGTTGTCCCAGAGAGTCACAGAAGGTGCCTGTCACCCAGGTGGAGGTAGCTATTACATATTCAAGTGAAAAAATAGCCCCTGCTTTGGGAAGACAGGCATCCCCACTGGCACACAGAATGGAAGAACCCATGCTCATCTCCCAGCTTATCATGTTAAGGGATAAGCCTGAGGAAAGAACACACGATGCTGTATAACAGGCGCTGCACTGTGGCTCTGCTGCTGAAAACATGTGCGATGCCTTTGCTGAAATGATTAAGCAAAAGGGTAACTATCATAACTGGGCTCTTGGTCATCAGCCCAGCTCTGCCATTTGTGCTCCTCAGATACGCATGTTGCCAGGCAGGTTTCCAGGCTGCAGGAACATAGTAGCAGGCTTCCCCAACCTACTATGGGCCCTGCCTTCACTAAGGCTTCATGATTCAACCATACCAGAGCTTGCATTGCTCTGCTTGCAGGATGGGCTTCTGCGCTAATACATCTACTTGCAAACAGCTTGTAAAGGACACTGCCTGAATGAATTGGAAGAAGGCAGTTGTGGCATCTATAATATCTGTACGGAAGATGTATAAATAAATCGGAGTTTTAATTCTTTTCTTGGACTTGCTTTTGGAGAGCTAAAGGGAAGCAGCCTGAGAAGGGCTGAGTGCAGCAAGACAATGGAAAATCTTCCAGGTTGTTAAGCTGCTGCTGCTTTTGACTTGACCTCTACATCAAAGTTCCATAAAAAAAATACCCTTTGTTGTTTAAAGTTAATGAATGCAGAGTCACAGGCTGAGTTGCTGCAAAACATTACTGTGAGATTTTAGCATTTGTCTTCACTGAGTAGCCTGCAGAGGCAAAGTCTGAATCCATGACAGGCATGGGAGAACCTTACAACATCCCTGAATCGACGACACACCAGAAGCATTCAGGCTATTCGAATGTCTGGCACATTGGTAAAGCACTTGTAAATGACTCAGGAGTGAAAAGCATGTCTGATTAACCAGATTAGATTATATAAATACCAAATAATTTAAAATTATGGACAAGCAGTCTTAACAGCTAGAGAGAACTGTTCTTCCCTGAGCAAAGATCCCTCTATTTCTTCCCGAAACTGAGCCACCCTAACAGAGGTTGCCTTAAATGCATGATGCTGTCTAGAGATTTGAGTTTGTGCCTGGGTGCTGTCCCCATGTCCCCATCTCCCATTGAAGGGAGGCTTGAATACTGGGGCTCTAGAAGGTGCTGAGTATTCGGTAGAGACCCAAAGCAAGGAAAGTTGGTCTTTCTGAACACCTTGACACACGAGTTGTGCATATAGCTAGGAGGAGGGGGAAAAGGAGAAGCAGTTGAGATGTTTTCTGTATCTGCAGAGCTTCTCTCCATGCTGTAGGCTTGGGACAACCGGGTCTCTTCCGCTGGCAGGCCTGCTGCTGTTCTACTGTAGGTTTTTTCCTACCTGCTTCATTTTTGGCAGATAGAAAGTGAAAGCCCTTTTATTTATCAAGATGCCAATAACAGCTCTGCACACTGCAGTTTAAATTCCTGTGGATGTTCATGACAGCCATTACCTCCATAACGCAGGCATCTGCCTTCCAGAGTGCTTGGCGTGCTGAACGAAAACTCACTTTCTCTTAGTTTACTACAGTCACAGAGATAAGTCCCAGAAAGTTTCCATGCTGTTGAGTTTTAGAAGTTCTGGAATAGCAACGGAAGACAACAAATATGTGATAAGGTTTCTGCTTATCACTTTATAATCTTCTTCTCCAAATACTTCAGATACTTAGCAGAAATCCAAAAGCCAAGGACTGTCTGTCATTGCATTATTTCAAGTTTTCATCAGTTCAGCTAGGAGGAGCATATTAAGCTCAGGCCCCTTGCAGTGCGCTTGCAAACTTATGTGCTCACAGTGCATAGAGCAGTCTGAATTTAAAGTTCAGGTCCTTTTGCATGTTGTACTCTGCCCCAGATAGAGCTGAATCTGGTCAGGGATGTCAAAGACAACAAGAAGGGCTTCTATAAGTACATAGGAGACAAAAGGCAGACAAGGGAAAACGTGGGCCCATTGCTCATTGATATGGGCGACTTGGTTACACAGACATGGAAAAGGCTGAGGCACTGAATGCCTTCTTTGCCTCAGTCTTTACTAGCAAGACCAGCCTTCAGGAATCCCAGGTCCCAGAAACCTGGTCAGGATCTGGTCAGAGAATACTAAAGCAGACTGGACGTATATCGGTTGAACGCTTATTTGAGCTGTTGTGGAGGGAGCTGGCAGATGTTATTGCAAGGCTACTCTCTATAATCTATTGTCAATCATGGAGATGGGGAACATCATTGCTGTGGAGATTAGAGGAGTACAAATGTCACTCCTGTCTTCAAGAACCTGGGAAAGTGATGGAACAAGTAATCTTGGAAACCATTTCCA
The DNA here is from genome assembly GCF_004027225.2 of Strigops habroptila. Lineage (NCBI taxonomy): Eukaryota > Metazoa > Chordata > Aves > Psittaciformes > Psittacidae > Strigops > Strigops habroptila. The sequence continues at coordinate 23,372,213 of NC_044302.2, forward strand.
GGCACATTACAGGCAAAAAAACTCATCAGGAGTAGTCAGCATGGCTTCACCAAGGGGAGAAGAAGTGACTGGCTTGATAGATAAAGGGAGAGCAGTGGCTATTGTCTCCTTGGACTTCAGTAAGGCTTTTGACACTGTTTCCTACAAGATCCTCTTAGGCAAACTTTTGAAGCATGAGCTGGCTGAGCAGACAGTGCGTAGGGTTGAAAATTGGCTGACTGGCCAGGTCTAGAAGGTGGTAATCAATGACACAAAGTCTACCTGGAGACCATTAAGTAGCAGTCTACCCAGGGGCCAATACTGGGTCTGTTCCTGGTTTACATCTTCATTAGTGGTTTAGATGAGGGGGCAGAGCATACTCTCAGCAAGTTTGCAGATGACACCAAACTGGGAGGAGCGGCTGATTTGGCAGAGGGTCATGCTGCCATCGAGAGGAACCTCAACAGGCTGGAGAAACAGGCACTTAAGAATCATGAAGTTCAGCAAAGGGAAGTTCAAAGTCCTGCACCTGAGAAGTAACATTTTCAACTCCTTGAATGGTGGGCACCCGCCTGGCGATGATTCTGGCAGGGAGGCAAGTGATCCACTGTGTATGCAGACATGTCATATTTAAGGATCTGAAGACTCAGATGAAGCTTGTGTTGGGCAGGAAGAACCAAGGCACTGCAAGAGGAGAACCATTTTATGAGGTTTGGATGGAAAATTTTGGGTCAGAGAAGCAGACTTGGGAGGAACAGGAAAGAGATCTGTGTGGGGTCCTTGGCATCTTCTTCATTTGGGCACTTAGATGCCTCAGGGAGGCACCAGAAGCTCAACAGCAGGGTGCACTCCAACATGTTGCTGAGAGACCCCTTTCACAGCTCATTTCACAGCTTTGTCTCCAGAGAGGGCACACGGCAGTCAGGGCTGATCCTGCATTCCCCATGCCCCTTGTGCTCTGCCTTCTTCTCTGGGTTCATCCTGTGATGGTCCATCCCTGCCTGCCTGCCCAGCACTGGGACGGCTGGAGTCCCCTTTTCCTCCTTGGCACCCTCTGTGGCAGTGGGCAGGCTGCATGCCAGCCAGATGCCAACAGCAGGATGCAGGCAGGCAGCTGATGCCAGGGCATCTCCGAGGTGCTTCAGCATGAGAAAGAGCTTCAACCGCAGCCCAGGCGCTGCCCAGTGCTTTAGGCAAGGCTGGTCCATTGGGTGCACACACACGCATTTCGCCATGTGCACTCCTACCCAATGCCTTGTGCAAAGCAACCCTGAATGGCATGTGGGAGCTGAATCCACAGAGGGATGCTCACAGCTGTGGGTGCAGGCAGGTGATACCAGCAGCACATATCCCATGCTGTGGCTGAAGTGGCTTGAGAAGGTAACTCAGGCAGTGACAGACAAACCAAGATGCCAGCCTATGCAAGACAGTCAATATGCCTCCTGAGCAGGACATAAGAGAGAAGGAAATTCCCAAACACAGCACCTGAACAGAGTGTGAGGCTGTTGCAGTCTGGAACTGGAGTGCTAGATGAATGCATGGATATAGTGATTAACCAATTAAAAATGCATGCTAAGGAACAGTAACTGATGATAGGGAAAAAAATGGAAAAAACTTGTATACAGCTTTGAGTCAGCTACTCACAGGGAGGACAGGTGGGACTCTGCATCCAGGCAGCTGGAAAGCTGCTCCCCAGACCACTGTCTGGTCACCCACAAACACCCTGCTTCTTTTCCCAACACCCTGTGCGTAGGTAGGAGTAAAGGATATCTTAGTGGAAATCCAATGTCAGATCAGATTATGCTGATATACAGGCCTGGTCAGGTGAGAGGAAGGCTGGAAAAGGCATGGTGGTTTTTGGGGTGGGTTTTTTTTTTTTTTTGGCCAGTGGGTTTCCTGCTACACCCTTGGAGGTGGTATCTGATAGTGTCCAGGAGAGGCAGGTGCTGATGGGAAGAGGTCTCCGGGCTACATTTCAAAGGCCTCACTATAGGGGAAATAAATTGCACAATGTTTCAATGTGGGGGGTGTAGAAAGACTGTTAGTTGAGCATTTTGGATGCCTCACAGAAAAAGCAAACCATCTGCTGGTGCACAGACAAGGGTGGGAACATTCCCTGGCTGCTCTGGCTCTGGCTTGCCAAAGGCAGCTCCACTGGCTTGTTGCACCCAAGCTGATCTGAATATGTGCAAATGCCTCCACTAACATTTTGTGTCATCAGCACAAGTCACTTAACTAGTTTCTAATGGGTACAAAATATAAGTCTGGTACTGGTTTTAATTACTAAATGCATAAAAACTTCAGATGGAAACAGGCATTCCTGAAACACTGAAAATGAACTGTTTCACAGCTGAGCACACATCAGCTACTTGGCAGCAATCTGAGCAGAAGATACAAGTAGAACTTCTGCATTTTTTCCTTTGTGAAGACCTTTACAGTAGCATGTGGTGCCTTATTACTACGGGTGCACTTTATGAACAGCCTGGGCAGGATGGGCACAGCAATGCCTGCATCCTGTTCTCCCCTTGTTATGAGTGGCAGTGGCCCGGGCACTCTGTGCTGCTGAGCACAGCGAGTGGTGGGTGGCTAATGGGGAACCAGTGACTTTGCCATGTGTTGTCACAGGAGGCTGCCCAGACCACATGTCCTGTGGTGTGTCCTGGTGAGTGGTAACAGTGTGTGCCTTTGACAGCAGCACTGTGCATAGGGCTTGCATGCTCCATTCCTGATTTCATGGCAGCAGGTCCAGTGCAGCAGCAGCAGCTCTGTGCCTGGCGTCCATGGGGACTTTGTGCCTTGCTGTCCCTCCATAATGCTGAGACTCCACTGGGCTGGGCTGGGGACCTGTTTCAGACAGGAAAGTTACACTCTGTATTCTGCTAACCTGACTTTGCATGGCCTGGATCCTGAAACGAACAGAGCCTTTCACAGAAGGAGCTTCGCAAAATTTATTTCTAAAACCAGTATTTTAGAGGAGGGAGAGAGGAGTTTCCATCCTTCAGTGTTGCTGTGTGCAGGTCCCGGGGAAGAAACTTGTTATTGTGCTGGGTTGCTGGGTTTGCTGAAAATGGACATTAATTTTTGCAAAAGTTGCAGCTTCCTTCAAACCCACCAACATCTCTGGCATTTTAACAGAGAAGTGTGTAGTGACTGAAGTCAGGACATGAATGCTATATGCCAGGGCTGAGTGCAGGGTGCCCTGCCTGGCTCAAGCTTCAAAGAAGAAAAATGCCCCTTCACATTGTCCTGTCCAAGCCACCTGAGGAGATGATGCTGCCATTTGCTGTAGATAGCTGTGCTCAGTTATCATAGCTGCTGTTGGGGACGTGATGGGGGTCATGCAGCACAAGGCCAGCAGGCAGAAGATGCACAGACAGACTTGCTACAGTGCAGTCCATCACTCCTTAACTCATTGGAACAGGAAGGAAAACGTGGCTCAATTTCATACCATTTCCCTCCCTGGAGTAATGAAGTCCAGCATTAAAGGGAAATCTGAGTGTTATCAAGTGAACCTGAGACCTGGAGCAAGTCAGACTCTGCCTCTGCATGTTGCTTTTCTTGGCTTTGGACCAGAGGCAGGGGAGAGCCAGCACCAGTGTCGGACACACTGAGGATGAAGAGGCGTGTGTCCCAAATCATAGAATCATAGAATGTTTTGGGTTGAAAAGGACCTTAAGATCATCTAGTTCCCTGCCATGGGCAGGGAAGCCTCACACTAGAACATGTCACCCAAGGCCCTGACCAGCCTGGCCTTGAACACTGCCAGGGATGATGCATTTACAACTTCCTTGGGCAACCCACTCCAGTGCCTCGCCACCTTCACAGTAAAGAATTTCTTCCTTATATCTAACCTAAATCTCCTCTGATTAAGTTTGGACTCATTGCTCCTTGTTAAATACATCAGTGCATACTTGTGCTGGCCTGCTCGTGGCCAAGGGTCCCTCTCCTGGAGAATCAAGTATGTCCGGGTGCTGCAGAGGAAGAACAAAGTGAAAACTTTCTGCTCTTGGCTATTACAGTAAAGTCTTTTTTCTCTCTGTTCATAACTGTACTGGGGCAGGGGAGAGGAGAGGGAAAGGCTTGGAGAGGAAGGGGGTCTCCTGGATATGCTGGATCCTCTGTTGAGCACTGGAAACAGGTTGGGGTACTTAATGTCAGACTGCAGCTTCCAGTCTTTAGCACTGAAGTTACACAGGCAGGTCAGTGCTCAGCTTGCTAGGCAGATAGTTACTGAGATTTATATCTGAAAAGGAATGTACACAAGTGTTTCTTCCCTTGCTATAATGCTGATCAGAATCAGAGCTTATCCCCTTTCATTTCCTCACCTATGCTGAAACTTAAATTGTCGCTGGAATAAAGCTGATGTATTTTTTTCGAAGAGTATCTTGGAATGGAGGAGGTGTCTCCCATGTCTTTTTCAGTGCATATGTTGGCAGTTTTTTTTCCCAAGGAGAAAACATTGGAAATATGTCCTGTCAAAGCTGTCAGTGATACAGATGAGTACCTGCAGACTTCGTGGCCGTCAGCTTGGCCTTGCCCTGTTCCCCTCCCTCCTCCCTCTTCCTGTAGGATGCTCAGGGCTCACCTCCTGTCCTTGGGGCTGGTCAGGCACAGGAGACCACTGGGCCTATTGCCACAGTCTGTGCCACACCTGGGTGCTCAGTAGGGCACCCCCAAGCACATGTTTCACTGTGTCTTGTACAACTTTTCTGCCCTACTCTTAAACAAACAACTTACCCTCATTTACTCTTTCCATGCTGATCCCTGTTTTGCTGATTTTACACCCTAAATTGGTCATTTTGGCCCTAATGGCTCTGGTGCGCTGCAACTCCCTTTCGGGCTCTTTGCCCAGAAGGGAAATCCCCCTGCCACCCTTGCACTGTCCATGATGCCCACCGGTTTCTCCTGGTTTTGCCTTGCTAGTTTAGCTTCTGGCTGGTGCAGGACAACCTTTCCCCCTTCCACTGCCTGCAAAGTCCAGTGGTTTCTTGCAGCATCACCTAGTTTAATCTCAGGCTGCATGTGAAAAAGAGCATAGGAGAGAAAGTTACAGGACCCCTAATCAGGTACTTGTTATTTAACATAAATATTTATGGTTTATAAATATATAATGTATACTACTAGAATATCAAATGTATAAACATAAATTTATATAAATATTTGTACTTTAATATTTTTGTGTGTGTGTTTTCCAGTGCAGACACTATATGCATTCTCCTTTTGTTAACATTATTTTAATAATCAGTAGCCTATGCTGTTCTTGTTTCATACAACAAAAATTTCTAGTGCACTCCCTGCTGGCTAAAAACCCCTGGAACTGGCAGTGCATGCTGTCTTGTCTACCTGCATTCCCTGTCCCTCGCTCTGCCACAGGCAGAGATAAGTTGCCTACAGAGCAGCTCTTAGAAGGCACCTCAGCATCCTCTATACAGCTTTGGAGCATATCCAGACCTCTGCTACAGCTGGGAAAAAGGCTCCTCGCTGCTTAGACCTGACTCTGTGCTCTATTCATCCATGGTGACAAATCCTGGTCCAGCCACAGCTCACTGATGGGACTGAACCTGACGGGAGAGGGCAGTCTGGGCACACGGGAGAGATTCTGCTGTTAATGAGAGTTGCTGAGGTTGTTCTCCCGGAATGCTCATGGGAGAAGAGGTCTCACAGTGGACAGAGGCGGTGGGGAAATTGTTTCTGGGGGGCAAAACCTGGATCACCACAAACAGCTTCTGTCCCCCGGAGCCTCTCTGTGTCCCTGTTCCCTAGCCACATCCATTGCCTGCCTCCCTCCTGGTCTGTCTCCAGGCTGGAGACAGCGGCAGCCACCCTCTCTTCTTCTACCGTCCGCTGCAAGGAGCAGGACGTGGCTCCCGCACTGCATGGGGGTCCCAAGTACCTGAGGCATTTGCAGAGGCTCCCGGGGTCTGGCCACGAGGGGAGTTCCTGCCCGGTCGTCCAGCATGGACCCTCCATGCCAGGAAACTGCCGGCCTTCGGGGAGCTACCTACCGCCTGCAGGTCTGGAGCTTTTACCGTGCACACTAAGAGGAGACATAATCAATTCCCCAGTTGGCATTTTGCACTGAATACCCACTTTTTCAGTCTGATAGCAGGACTAAATTAGTTATTTAGCAATGAGACCCTAATTTAAAGTGAGCAACTGCCCTGACAAGGATCATTGTTCAAGGCCATCCCTCCTTTGCTTTCAGATGAGAGGCCCACCAATCCCTGGAAGGTGATAAATAGACAATTAGAAAATAGATATATTTTGTTAGTTCCACAAAGCTCCCTGGTGCTGTCAGGCTCACAATAAAGGGGGCTCCGGTAAATTGGTGGGCAATGAAAGCCAGCTGTACGGTCATCACTCCTACAGACACAAAGCCATATGTGGCCATTTACAGGACGTCCCTGAGAATAGATGGAGCCAGTAAGACCAGAGGGAACTAAAAATACTTGACAAACTTGGCTGCTCTTCATTTAACAAGAATAAAATATCTAATGGAGTGTAATCGAAGCCATCAATCACCCCTGCTTAAAGCGCAGTTTTAATACTCTACTTTTAACTATTAACGCAAGTTTTTAGTCACCTGTAATAAGTCAGAAATCAGTATCTCCTGTGTGCAGCATGTGATGTCGTTCAAGGGCTCAGAAATGGCACCACTGCAAAGCAAATCCAGACCTAAAAATTGGGATGGAGAACACAAACGAAGAGGACCTAAGGCAAGAGCAGCCACATCTTCGAAAATTATGAGAGATCCACAAGCCCTGCCTAGGAAATATTCTATTTAGGCTTGCAAGTAAGCTGCCATTTCTTCTTTTTGTTTACCAGGCTCTTTCTAGGCAAGGAGGTAGGAGTAGGTGTCAGAAGCCCTTCAATTACCTGTTTATTAGGGAAAAATATCTGAAGTTCTTCTCCTGGAGAGAAGAATCAGAAAGTTGGAAGCTCCTGGCACATCCCCAGTTCTGCAAAGTGGGATTGTAGTGCAGAGCTTAGCTCTAGACCTGCACAATGTCATGTGGATGTTGAGCATAAAACGGAGCCAGGTCACACCACAGCGTTTGCATTCAAGGTGTTCATAACATGGACATACCACTGATTTGGTAATCACAGCTATTTTAAGAAACTACTTCCTAATGTAAGCTGTTGTTCAACCAAATGCCAGAATCCACCAAAATAAAACCAAAAGATTTTACCTTGTATAAAACAGGAGAAATATGAAACAGGACTGATCATCTCTCATTCTTACAGAATCATAGAATCATAGAATGGTTCAGGTTGGAAAGGACCTTAAGACCATCTAGTGCTGGCCCCCCTGCCATGGGCAGGAATGCCTGACACCAGACCATGTTGCCCAAGGCTTTGTCCAACCTGTCCTTGAACACTGCCAGGAACGGGGCAGCCACAGCTTCTCTGAGCAACCTGTGCCAGGGCCTCACCACCCTCACAGTGAAGAATTTCTTCCTTGTATCTAATCTGAACTTCCTCTGTGTAAGTTTAAACCCATCACCCCTTGTCCTATCACTACAATCCCTGAAGCCGGCTCATGTTCAGTTTCTCATTGACCAATACACGGCTGCTCTGAATCACTTCTCCTCCCAGCCTGTAGCTGTGCTTGGGATTGCCCCGACCCAGGTGCAGGACCTTGCACTTCTCTTTGTTGAACTTCATGAGGATGGCACTGGCCACCTCTCAAGCATGTCAAGGTCCCTCTGAATCCCATTCGTTCCCTCCAGTGTATCAACCAAACCACACAGCTTAGTATCATCAGCAAATGTTGATCACAACTCTTTGCGTGTGGCCATCCAGCCAATTTTTGTGCAAGAAGTATACAGACAAAGCTGCTACAAGGTGTGGAAAGTGGTATTTACTAAACAAATACCTTTGGCCCCCTCATGAGATAAAAACATACATCAGCAAGTCAGAATGCTCTGGCCATACACATGAGTGTTCAGACTCCCACCCCCACAAAGTCTTTGCCTGCTTTTAAAGATGGCATATGCTGCAAGGTAACTGTTTGCTCTCTCTTGCCTATTTTTAGCTGCTTTCACAGGACAAGAACTGTAATTTATTTTGCAGAACACCAAATGTCACACCCTATGAGTACTTTGTTGTACAAAATGCAATATAGTAGCTGGAGAAAAGTGACCTTCCATAATGGAAGTGTCCTATAGAACTAATAGAAAATGATAACCAATAGGTTTTACCAGATAATTATATACCTCTTCTAGAACAGTTTTAAAAGCCAAGGACATCTGTCTCCATAACATTGTACAGTTCAGGCTTGTTTGGTGTGGGCTTTTTTTCACTCTTTCAATTCCATTAGAAACAAATTCATTTAATCTCTGGCCACGTCTGAGAAAATTCACACTGGTGTTGTCAGGGATGCAAGGCTTAACCCTTTGACTCTGATTGACCAGCCCATACTTTCTGCATCCTTTCTGCATCCTTCAGCCCATCCACAAGCTGACAAGAACTACACACTCTTCCAAATACAGCTTAAATGATCTTAAATAGTTTTTATTTTCATGGGAATTGCTGACCAGGTAACAAGTACGGATTTTTTTATGTATGGCTACTGCCACATGTGGATGCAGACTATATCTCCTTTACTGCTGTAGGGTGCCATCCTGAACTGAAGCCTCTTTTGTGAAGTCTTTTTGGACTTTTTTTTTTTTAAAGATTTTAGCAGCTGCATGTGGTAATGATACTGACTGAATCCTGACACACAATTATCCATGTCAGAGCAGACTAATAATTTATTCTCTAGGAATGTAAAAAACATTTTTAGGGAAAAACAACACCTTTTAATACATATCCACTATCCAGTCCCACCACATCTTACTGAAATAGCAAACATGACTTCATGTTGCAGCAGAATGAGGATAGAAAAACAAATGCCCTCATGGCATTGTGACAGAAATGGACAATCTTTCTTCAAGAAGTTTAGCCAGGGGATAGAAACAAAGTCCCATCTAGACCTCGCTGAAAGTGTTTTAGCAGCTTCCAAATAAGGGCCAGAATAATAACATGTGCCAACACATGTCAACAGTTGAGCACAAATATCAGTATGTCCAAAACATGGAGCAGATCCTGGTTTCTGTCCCAGATCTAAAAGTTTTTCGTGATACTTGGTAATAATTTGTTTTGGGAGAAAAAGCATTGCTTTCATATAGCTACTAAGTGCTGCATGCATTTTTTGGTACAGCAGTCTCAGTCACCCACAAGCTGCCCCGTTCCTGTCTGAATCAAGGTTTTTCTATTGCATAAGAAATCCCAGATGTGTTATCACCTTCTCGTAGAAAAAAGTAAAAGTTTCTCTAAGTTGCTCTTTCCATGAAAATCCAGGGCAGGATCTCAGAACACTGTAGGCTGGAAGGGACCCTGGAGATCATCCAGTCCTACTGCCTGCACAAGGAGGGTCACCCAGAGCTGGTGACTAGGACCATGGCCTGTTGGGTTTTGGACATCTCCAAGGATGGAGACTCCACAACCTCCCTGGACCACTGCTCTGTCACCCTCAGTGTGAAAAAGTGTTTGCTGACGCTTAGGAGGAACCTCCTGTGTTTCTGTGTGTGCCCACTGCCTGTGCCTTGTCACTGGCACCACTGAAAAGAGCCTGGCTCCCTCATCTTCATGCCTCCCATCACTTATTTATACACATGTGTAAAGTCTGCCTGAGACTTCACTTCTTCAGGCTGAACAGTCCCAGTTCTCTCAACCTGTCCTCGTAGGAGAGATGCTCCAGTCCCTTCATCATCTCTGCGGTTCTCTGTAGAAAGGAAGGCTCACCTCCCTCAACCTTCTGGAGACACCCTGCCCAGGGTGCCATTGGCTTTCTTTGCTGGCATAAAGCCAACTTGATGTCCACCAGGACTACCAGGGCTATTGCTGCTACCTCCTTTCCAGATGGGTGGTCCCCATCATACACTGGTGCTTAGAATTGTTCCTCCCTGGCGGCAGCACTTGGCACTTGTAGAACTTCATGAGGTTCATTTTGTGCAGCTTGTTGACATCTAGACAGAGTGATAAAAAAAAATAAACCTCTATAGAAGGATTTCATAACTGGAACTTGTGTTTGCAGCAGTCTGTAGTGTAGTAAGACCACACAGAGGTGGTCTTACTTAAGGCGCAACACTGTAGAGGTGGGATGAGAAATGTCAATTTGCACACACAGAAAAACACACACTGAGCACGTACTTGTATGTGCCTGTATGGACAGCATAGAGTAAGAGTCTTGTCATGGCCCCTCTCTGGGCCCACTGCGGTACCCGCTCCATCTATATGTGCAGTGAACTCCACTGAATAGCAACTGAGCTGGACCAGTTCTGTGGGAAGGAGTCAGGCAGAGGCGGGAGATGTTGGTGCCATAGTCTGGATGGAGAGCCAAGGCTGGGGTGTTGGAAGGAGTCCTCCTCATTGACCAGGACATAAAGCAGAAGCCAGGCCTACTCTTCTGGCACATGTGTCTACCAGCAGGGTGTGAAACAGGCAGCTCCGGCATTTTTCTACACTTTACACACAGGAGGGTCCCAGATCTTTGTGTTTCACAACAACCAACATGTCTGGAGAAGTAGCCTATCGCAAACGGATCTCGGTTGGGGTCTTCATCCACAGACATGGGCTCAAATTCTCTCCTCTTTGCCTGCTTCAGAGCTGAAACCTGGTGCCAGCAAATGCTAAGAAAGCTGGTCTTTCAGGAGTCGTCTAAGAGAAGCCCTTACTAGTCCCTAGTAACTATCAGAGGAACAGAGAAATATTTTAAAAAATAAATAAACATTATAGTCCAAGGGAGTAGTTTGCAAAGGAGGAAGGAGTTGCATTATCTTTTGGATTCTGGCTCCTAGAAACGAGAGACCATTGCAAACTCTTCACATGGAGAAAAACTGCAACTTCTGCCCTTCTGACAGCCGTGGGCTTTTCCACCAACCTCCAGCCAACGCGCAGGAGGGAAATGGAGACAGAGGACCTGCCTGGCTCCATGCAAAGGGCAAAATGGGTGGTGAGGAGGTTTACACAATAGTCAGTGCTCCAGAGGGCTTCCTGCAGCAACAGAGGAGAGATGCTTCTAAAGGAGAGCACTGAGACCAAAGGTGAAAAAAGGAGGGAAAAAAGCAAGATGTAATACAGACAGGAGAAGAGCTCTGAAAGGGAACCTTGGGCACATGTGGTCCTGCTCACAGGAAAGCTCAGTGTCAGGGCCCAGAGGCCACTCACAGCCCTAAGTGGCCCCCCTGAAACTCACCCCAAGCCCTGCCCATGGCCCAGGGCCTGAACCCAGCCCTTGGAGCCATCTGCCCCTACCCCAGAGGCCCTGTGGTGACCCTGCCTGGTGCTGCACCCTCAGGCCTGGGAGCAATCGCAAACCATGGGCAATCGCAAACCATCTAACATGGGAGACGTTAGAAAACAGCCAATGGTGGCAGATGTGCTGTCAGGAGGACCACAGACAGGAAAGTGACGGAGGCCTCTGGCAGAAGCAGGAGGTGCATGTGGTCATCCCTCATTGCCCTGCACACCATGGTGATTCCTAGGTGACCAGAAGCTGCTCCAGCCCCAAGCTTCCCCAGGTCCTGCTCAGCGGGGAAAAGGCCATAGTGGAGGACAGGCATGTATCACACCTCTGAGGCAGCATGCTCTGGCCAGCCATGCAGGGACAGAGCACATGAAGATGCTGATTTTCTCTTGCTGAAAGTGCAAAACCCTATGGAAGATGTAAATCCATCATAGCTTCAAATGTGACATCTTCTTTCAGCAGAGGGCTCAATACTGAGATTAGAGAAGTTGCATCCAAAGCAATATTCAGATCACTTGTTGCATAAAACACAATGTAGTGCCCGGCATCTTTTGAGGACAAAGTTTGGCACACTGCTGTTAAATGGAGTTCTACTAATTATTTACAAGGCATACCCTTAAAGATTCATTCTATGATTAAATTAGCATAAAATGTATTAATACATGAAAATCACCAAACAGGATGTATTTGCAAGGGATTTTTTTTTATTTTATTTACATTTGGTAAGACATAATGAGGCCATCTTGGTGCTAATTGTGTTTCTGTTAGAGACATGATTCAAAAGCACAGATTACCATTGTGAATGAAATTGCCCAGAAAAAGTAATTGCTTTTCAGGATGAGCTTGTGCTCATTTTATATGATTATGATTTATCGATTAACTTCTTTTTTCTTTCTTTCTGTTCTGTGCATAGTAAGGAGGATCTTCTCCTTTTGCAACTTTATCATTTTAATAAACCTTGGCATGTCAGTAGCAACCGAGAGATCATTGTGACCTGCCTATCACCACCTGAGCCCTTCTTAATCAATTTAATTAATTTACCTTACAGAACCCTTGCTATCAAATTTATTCAATTCCCTTTGACTCACCAAAAACTCACTGGCCACTCCTGTTGAGGGGTTGTAAAAGCTTTTGAGTTTGTCTTTTCAAGAAGAAATTAGCTTTTTTTTTTTTTTTTTTTTTTTTTGTAAGACCTTTGCTAAGTGAAACCATATACATGAAAAGTAGTTAGAACAACCTCTCTCTTCAGCAAGTAAAAAAAATAAAGGCAGCCATTCAGGTCCATTCAGCTCAGAAGGCTGTGACCAGTACAGGATGTCCAAGGAACAGTATAGCAAGATAGCAATCACTTTATTAAGATTTTACCTGAATATTCTCACATTAAGTAATGACCTACAGCTCATGAGTGTCAGACATCTCATTTTCAGTGATTTTTCAGGCCAACTTAGAAACAGGAGAAGGGGGCAGAGTACCCCACTGATCCTCCAGTTTATTATAAATTGGTTGTAGGAAACATATAGGTAGAGGGAAAAAAAAAAAAAAGAAGAAGAAGAAGAAGAAGAAGAAAAGCTGACTATAGCTGACTATACAGCTTAAAACCTGGCCATAACTGAAGAGTCACAGCACACTGGAAAAAGCCACACACAGGTGGATGCAGGACTTGCAAGCAACCTGGACAACCGACGCACCATGCCTGGCAGCCTGTGACACGCTGGCTCCCAAGGTCTCACAGCAGTATCTCTAAGAGGGAGGCCGCAGCTCTCCCTGGAGCTGACACAGTTGCTTTGTTGCAGAGGGGATTTCTTTAAAATATTCAGGTGGTTTGACTTGTGTGGGTTTTTAAAATCACCTGCTGCAGGTGTACTGAAATGACTTCTTTCCCCCTACTACTACTCCCCTGTCTGAGGGAGCTCCACCTGAAGTCAAGATACGCATTTTACTTTAGATTGAAAAAACATCTCTCCTGACCCTGAAAACAAAGTCAAGAAAAACAGTGTTCTGCTTGCACCCAGAATGATGTGTGGTGGCTCCTGGCTAGCTTTTTATGGGTAAGGGAGACCAGCAGACCAAGCTGGTCTCGGATCAGCTGTGTGGAGCTGCTTCTGCCCCTGGGAGGATGGCTCTGTTCTGCAGCAGGGCACAGGGAAAATCCCTGCCAAGGAGTGAGTGCTGGCATGAGAGGAGCCCAGTGATCTGCAAACCTGCTCACGTTGCTTGATCACCCCCCAATCCCACCAGAACCCAAGCGACCAGCTTACAGGCACCATCCCCTGCTGCTGCCACGAATCCCAAGATCAGCAGGGACAGGTCCGAACTCAGTGTTAATAACCACCTGCCTGACCACTTGCACTAATGCTTGTCAGCTCTGCCGCTGGCAGCCCATGCATTGGCATGGCTGGGGGTGGCTGTGGGCTCACAGCTTTAGGGGCCAAGGGTTCTGGGGTTGGGGATACTGAAATGACCCACTCTGCACCTTGAGCTCATGTGTAGGTCTTTTCCCCGGTCTCCCAGTTCACAGACTGGAGACCCATCGCAGTTTGAAAATACAGGTGCTGAGCCCCATCCCTGAGGACTACTCATGTAGTGCTATCCTCAAGTGCCACTACTGCCAGCTCTGCCCCAGGACCAGCAGCACCTCTTCTCCCCAGCCCTGGGGACCATCAGCAGCCCAGCTGTCCCCAGTACCAGCGCAAGCCTTTTTCTGCTGAGCCAGCACCTTCAGTGGGGTAGAGCAGAGGGTTATGCACAGCACCAGCAAGCAGAAAGGCAGGGGCCTGCTTCCAGCTGCAGGGCACCCCCTTCTCCCCTCACCTTTCCAAAAATGCCTGTCAGCCCCCCAAGCGAGGAGGAAGCCTCCAAAACCCCCTTTTTCTAGAACAAGCTCCCACAAGGAGAGCATCCCTGCTGCCACCCCTGGGTCCAACATTTCCCATCAGACCGTGTGGCCCACTGCGGGAGCAGCTGCCCTTCAAGGTGCTGCATCTGAGGCTGCTCATCCGACCCCGTGCCAACAGCTCATCAGGCCCCTTTGTAGTATGGCATCCCTTTCCTTTCCATAAATACCTAGCAGTCACCTCTCATGGCCTTTTTCTCTAGAACCGAGTATGTGTGCATAGTGGCGTTGTATTGTTTTTTTTTTTTGCTTTACAGTTTTGTTAAGTAGGTGTGTACTGAATAGGATTTTATCCAAGCAGACCAGATCCTAACATTAAACTTCCTTTTTATCACACAAATTAAACAAAACTGAAAATCTATTACTACATAATTAATTAAAGATGGATGAGTTTCTAAATGCTGAGGTGTTAATTAAAAGAAAGCCTGTATTACCCTGAACATTTGCATTAGGAGGCTGCAAAGTATCACTGCACAGCGATACCAAGAGAGTTTGGAAGGTTTGGCTGCAGATTTCCACTTTTCAAAATGAGGATGATGCTACCAACAGCAGGAAACCACCTTACCATTCCCCATTTGGGAGCTTTGCTTTACCTTATCTAAATTTCCCCTTGCTGGCACTGAAGGCCAATACATCCAGCAACTCAGTTACATTTTCCCAGCTGGCCTATGAAGCTGTGAAAGTGAATACTGGAGCAAGAATGAGTATGTTCCACTACTTCCTCCCTTCCCAGACGGCTACAGGTTTTCAAGAAAACCAGTTTTGATAGAGAATATGAAATTGCAAATGGAAATTTCTTTTTCACAATTGGTAGCACCATTTTGCGCAGCAGCTCTTGATCACCTCTCACCCTGAGAAAAGGTATATTGCTTTTCCTTCTGCTCCAGGGGCACCTTTACTTACTCATACCAGTCCCTGTACTTGCTCCTATATTGCTTCTCAAGCTCATGAAACTTCCCAAAACTTTCCTGGTGTTTCCCAAGCCCCATGAGCTCCCTGCCTGGTGCTGACAGGCACATTCTCTGAGCCCAAGAAAGGATGGCCATTATCTCTATGTATTGTCTTCAGGAAAGGTGGCGATTACTTCAGAGGACTCAAGCCTGGATCAGGGCTGAGGGCAAGGAAGAAGGGGAGTCCAGGAAACTGAAATCCATGAGGAACAACAGAGTACGCAGAGGGGATGTGGGTTGTAAGGAGCACCTGGGGAAGGGAGGCCACGAGACTGCTTTGTGGGGAGGATTTGGGTAGGAGGCACAGAAGCTCAGAGCTGCCACAGACTGAGAACATCAAAGACTTCTGGAAGAAAGGGAGAACTGGAGGAGCAGGCAGGGAGGAGGAGGAGGAAGGTCATGCAGGTGAGAAGGGTCTCAAGCCTGTGGAGCAGGATGTCTGTAGAAGGAAAACTTGCTATGAGTAAAAGATAGTGCTTGGAGTGGAGAAAGGCAGACTGTAGACTTTCCAGGGCTATGATCAATGAAGATACCTCAAACCCCGAGGGCAGAGCTTACAAGTCTCAGATGGACTTTGAAAACTGAGGTAACCCCACGTGAAGCAGGGGCAGACAGCTTCCCTTGGGAGGTGTTGTGGTGGGATGAGCAGGCAGGAGCTGTCATAGAGTCATAGAATGGTTTGGGCTGGAAGGAACCTTAAAGCTCACCCAGTTCCAACCCCCTGCCATGGGCAGGGACACCTTCCACTAGACCAGGTGGGCCACTCCAAGCCCCATCCAACCTGGCCTTGAACACTGGTAGGGATAGGACAGCCACAGTTTCTCTGGGCAACCTTTGCCAAGTCCTCACCACCCTCACAGGGAAGAACTTCTTTCAGTCTCATCTCAAATCTCCCCTCTGTCAGGTTAAAGCCATTCCCCCTTGTCCTGTCCCTACAGGCCCTCGTCCAAAGCCCCTCTCCAGGTTTCTTGCAGCCCCTTTAGGCACTGGGAGCTGCTCTAAGGTGCCCCTGGAGCCTTCTCTTCTCAAGGCTGAACCAGCCCAGCTCTCTCAGCCTCTCTCCAGAGCAGAGCTGCTCCAGCCTTCGCAGCATCTCTGTGGCCTTCTCTGGACTTGCTCCAGCAGCTCCACGTCCCTCTTGTATTGTTGCCCCAGAGCTGGATGCAGGACTGCAGGGGGTGTCTCCCCAGAGTGCAGTAGAGGAACAGAATCCCCTCCCTCGACCTGCTGCTCATGCTCTGGGGGTGCAGCCCAGCACACAGGGGAGTTCTGGGATCAAGCACACACTGAAGCCAGGTCATGTTGAGCTTTTCATCAACCAGCATCCCCAAGTCCTTCTTCTCAGGGCTGATCCATCCAGTCTCTGCCCACCTGTCCCTCAGGGGGCAGCTGAAATAAAATTAAAACATGGGTCGTGCAAGAGACAAACTACTCGATTGCTTTTGGGGTCTTATTGGGCAAAGATTTGTTTTATGTCACAATGGCTCAAGGCAGTAGGAAGGCCTAAAGAAGAGTTGCTTGTTAAAGCACAATTATTGCTTCTCTGCTATGGAATTACAATGAAACCTGCCCATTACTCTCAGTAAGATGTTTTTTTCCTTTCCTTCTGCAAAAGGAAGTCCCTTGAATTAACTTCGTCTTAAAATATAAACACATTTTATTTTCCCAACACTTGAATAGGCTTATTGTTTCCACCATTTATTTTTAATTTTACAGTTTAATCATGAAGTTGTTAACCATTAAAAAATATTAAATGAGTACAGAACATTAAAAAAATTAGTAAGCATTTCAGAATGAGCACTTGAAAAGAAAATCTATGCATAGAAACAATGGAGAATTATAATTAAGAGCTCTAGGGATCTGAGAATGATTTGTCCAGCCATTACACAGTCATTTCAATTTAAATTAAAACTGTAACTATTTTCTAGTCTACTAAAAATATGTGGTGTCACATTAAGAGCTTTAATGGAGCTTTCTCTACCGAATGCAGAAAAGCTGGCTAGTAGCGCATAAATAACTAAATATTGGAAACTGAATAAATTCTCTGCCAAACCCCCCTAATATTACAAAACCACAAATGACAGAAGATTATTGTATTTTCTTTAACAAAGCGCAGCTCTCATGTTAAACCAAAGAAAGAATTCAGTGTCTGTGTCTATGTGATTTTGCCAGACCTGACTGACAAAAATAAATAAATGTCTGCCTGATAAACTTCTTTTTGCCTTGACAAACCCCTATGTGAATTACACTGTACATATGTACGTATGTGTACATTGTTCACAAACTATGACAGTGTTATTGAACAGTATAAGCTTTATTCAAATCTAGTTAAACACGAACATCCAACTAAAAAAACATAACCATAGAATCATAGAATCATAGAATCAACCAGGTTGGAAGAGACCTTTAAGATCATGAAGTCCAACCACTTCCCAGCACTGCCAAGGCCACCACTGAACCCATGTCACTAAGGCCCTCGTCTGCACGGTTTGTGAACACTTCCAGTGACGATGATTCCACCACTGCCCTGGGCAGCCTGTTCCAATGCCTGATCACCCTCTTAGGGATGAAATTGTCCCTAATCTCCAGTATAAACCTCCTCTGGTGCAGCTTGAGGCCATTTCTGCTTGTCCTATTACTTGTAACTTGGGAAAAGAGAAAGACCCCCACCTCACTACAACCTCCTGATGCTAGAAAGTGGTTGGAAACAGCCAAGTGTCCCCAAACATTATGGAAACAGAGTTCCCCCACAGCCGTGGAGCTTGGTGGGAAGGGCTAAGGGGGGTTGGTTAGTGACCTGAACATTGGTGACCCATTGGTGAATGGAGTGGAAGTGAGCAATGCCATGTCCCTGTGCTTCTCAAAGCCTGGGATGCCCTGGTCCCCAAGCCAGGAGATCCTGCTTCTTCCATAGCCGCTGCCAACCCCCAACCTAAAGCAGTTACCCCAAGTCAAAGCAGCTTTCACGTATACATGGATGGCCTTTGCAATTCAGAAGGTACCTGAGATCTGGAGCGCAAGCTGCTGTGCTGGAAGTGAAAGCCAGTTTTAATGAAGAACAGGACAATGTGTTTTGCCTGCTATGCTCACCAGCACCACACCTGGATTTCAGAGCAACAGAAGGACTCTGGATCTTGGCTGGTCTGACCCCCAGCACTTGAGGTGGGTTGGTGAGGTGTACCTCCTTGTACCGTTAGCAGTTTGCTGTGGATCACAAGCAGGCACTATACAGTCCCATGGAATGCCTGCACCTACATGAGGCTGTGGCGTGCTGTGCGGGATGGATGGCAAATCCCATCGGAGCATGTGTGGAGGTATTTTGAGGTTGTGGAACACATCTCCCAGGCATTAAAGTGGGCTCTGGGGACAGGAAAGCATAATGCACAGCTTTTTAGAAGGCAGTTTACTATTAGAGCTTTCAAGCACACAGAACTTAAAGGTTTAGGGACTGGTAGCTACTACCAAACATATTCTAATGAAGTAACTAAAATTTTGTTATCTGTTTCTCCCAACAAAGGCTGGTGGCATTTAGATGTTTTATAAGCTTTCCAAATGACACTCCTGCTTGTTTTTTGAACTCTTTACTACTTTTATAAATTACAAATGTCAGAACAGTAATTCCGTTAGTTAATATACTGACTTTAATTAACTAAAACACAGGGCAGGCAATTACACTAATAGCCTCAACCCGGAGTTTGGAAAGCAAGTCTGTGCTTTTTTATCTTGTGTTATGTCTATACCAACTCCCGCTCTATAGTCTCAATAACTAGCTTAGCTTCAATATGTAAACATATTTTGATTTTTCCTTCTCCTCAGAATTTAATTTCATTTTTGACTGCTCAAATAACGTAGATCTGTTTTAACACAGCCAGTTACAATTTCTCTGTTGGTTTCCTATTACCCTCGCACGTGATCCGTCTACCTGCCGCCTCCTCCACAAAACCATCCGGCTGGACAAGTTCTAAAGAAAAGAGGCAGAGAGAAGAAAAGCAACAAGAGGGTGATATTTGGTGTGAAAAATATCTTTCATTTTATAAATTTAAATCAGGGGCTTTGTAAAGTACGTTTATATCAAGCTTTGGATGGAAAAAGAGTTTAAACGTGAACAGATGGGCTGCAGGAGTAAAGCAGGAAGGGCTCACTGTTTCTGTTCCTCAAAATAAAATCAATATGCTCCATATTTTTTTTAAAATATCAAAACTAGTCCAGTTGTTCTTTGGGAACTGGTTTTCTAAACAATACAGAGCAGAACTGATCTGCATTTCAGAAGGGCATTTCATATTGCAACAGAGAGGAAATACAATTACACTGGGAAGGATAAGGAATACTCCATGAACTACAAAGATAAGGGAGTCAAAGAGATGAAAGTTGATCTGCTGAGGAGGGGAGAACTTCTACTTGATTTTCAAGCATTGGTCTGGGACTGCTTTTGTTAAGTACTTTATTCGTGGCCTGGTCACAAATTGTAGAAGGTGTTACAGAAATTTGCTGATAGCACTAAGTTAGCGATGAGCAGGGGAACAGAAGGGAGGAACTGAGAACATGTGCAGTGGAAAGAACATGACTGTCCATAGGACAAAGTAGTAGAAGTGGTAGTTCTGGTAGACAGAGGACAAAGAGTGTTGCTACTGCATGGAGTCCATATAGGGTCTTACAAGACCAGGGACCATCTGATCACCTGTTTTCAAAGGAAGATGAATCGTGGTCAGCCAGGGAAGTACTCAACATGAGGATGATGAAACGGAGAGCTAAGAGGGTGCCCCAAGAGCTTCAATCTCACAGAACACACTTTGGGAAATCATGGTTACTCATATACTTGGACAAATGGTAGCATTGTGGAGAGATAAGGCTCAAGCTTAGTGGTAATGCCAAGAACATGTTCATGTACAATTGTTTGACCACTAAGACCCACCCAGCTGCTCTCTGACTCTCCTCAGTGTTACGGGGGAAGAATCAGAAGAGTAAAAGTGAGAAAACTTGTTTTCTGAGATAAAGACAGTTCAAAACAGAGAGCAAAAACTGTGCACGCAAGCAAAACAAAACAAGGAATCTATTCACCACTTCTCATGGTCAGTCAAGGGTTCCGCCACCTCCAAGACAGCAGGGCTTCATCATTTAGGTGCCATCACTCCAAATGTCACCTTCTTCCTTCTTCTTCCCCAGTTTTATATGCTGAGCATAACGATATATGGTCTGGAATATCCCTTTGGTCAGTTGGGGTCAGCAGTCCTGGCTGTGTCCTTTCCCAACTCCTTGTGCATCCCCGGCCTGCTCTCTGGTGGGGGGTGTGAGAACCTGAAGAGTCCTTGACTCAGTGGAAGCACTGGCCAGCAACAACTAAAACATCGGTGTGTTACTAGCATTGTTCTCAGACTAAAGCCGAAACACGGCACTGCACCAGCTACTAGGAAGAGAGCTAACTCTGTCCCAGCTGAAACCAGGACAACAAAGAAGATAAATAAAGTTTAGACTCTAAAGGAGGTTCCTAGCCAAGGGAATGAAGTTAGGACAACCTTCTAGGTGTAGCATACCAGTTGACTTTAAGAGTGACACATATGCTGCCTCCAAGAATGTAATCTGAACTCAGGGAAACAAGACAAGCCTTACAGCCCTGTGTTCCTCTGTGCAGAGGCTTCCTCAAGCTTGGCACGCAAGCCGTGCTCCTCGATATCCACACAGATCTTTTATTTGTCAACCCTTGGTTTTGCGTCCCCCTGAGTTCCACATGAGATGAGCTGAAATGAATTTCCAGCAATCTCAGTAAAAAAACTTCCTGATAGCATAGCAGCAGTTTGGTTCAAAAAAACCACAAACCAGTCTTGCTTCTTGCCCATTCTCTGATTCTGATCACCAAATATCATTCATTCACAGCAAGGAATATCAGCAAAAAAAGTCAGGATGGTATCCTGTGAGGAAGAACCTTATTTCACACATCAGAGCTTGTAAGACAACTTGAATCAATTATCTCCCAGTTGTTCTTAGCTTAAAAAGAAGGAAGGAACAAGACGTCTTAATTACTGTTTGTCCTTTCATAACATTAGTCTTGTCACCATAGGGAGGAAATAGTCACACAGTGGCAGTTCAGGTTCTTCAGAGCACTTCTGTGCTCATTCCTGAAATTAAAATTCCTTGAGTCAAGGAATGTGAAAGAAAGTGAACGTTTCAATTCTTTGTTTCTTGGGCTTTGCAGTTGTGATTGGTGATCTAAAACACCTATTGTGTTATTCATTAGATAGAGTATTGTCAATATGTCTCATTCAATCAGCCCTCCCACCTTCTACCCTTGTTTCAATTCAGATCAAGTTGCAGGCAGAAGCTGAATTCTTGGGGAAAATTTTGTATTCAAACAACAAGCAAGTAAGCAACCAAAAACCAGAGCTCGCACAGTACTGCTGTGCCCAGATACGTATCAGCTATAGCCCTCGGCAGCGCTGCAGGCAATCTTAGCTGCTTTCCAACTGATATTTAGCAGACTCAAATTTCCACATCCAAAATCTAAACAGGAGCCTAATATTGCAGCAAGAAGAGTCAGGTACAGGAAGTATTTAAGCGCTGATATGAAGTTTTGAGCACTAATTTATTAGAACAGTAAGTCAGGTATGCTTTTATCAACACAAACCTTTAATTCCTGTGCCAATCATACACCACTTGTAAGATGTGCACTGTGTAGGCATCGCCATTTACATTTCTGTATTGGCAGTTAAGGGATGCCAAGAGTGTGGCTCCCTCCTTCCACATGGGTCCCCAGAGCACCGTCACGGCCACTCCGTCACCCCAGCACCCCTGCCCACACCCCGGCTCTCTGACCCCACCGTGGGTCCTCCTTGGTGCTTGCTGCAATGATGAAGCAAACGCACCCTCGTCCCACCGGCAACCTAAACCCAGCATGGACCCTCCGCCCGCCTGACACCCCTGCCCAGGCCTCCTGCTCACCACTGGCCCAGGTGCAGGTTTGCTGCTGAACACACGCACACCCCTCACCCCCCTGGCTTGAGGAGGACACAGACACTCGCCTCCTGCCCTGCAGCCGGCACCAGGCTCCAGGCTGTGACCCCTCTATGTTGCCCCCATCAACTGGTACCATCACACTAACACACTCAGCACCCCGACCCCTGGACTTCCAGCCTCAGCAGCTGCAAAGCCCAAGAAACAAAGAATTGAAACGTTCACTTTCTTTCACATTCCTTGACTCAAGGAATTTTAATTTCAGGAATGAGCACAGAAGTGCTCTGAAGAACCTGAACTGCCACTGTGTGACTATTTCCTCCCTATGGTGACAAGACTAATGTTATGAAAGGACAAACAGTAATTAAGACGTCTTGTTCCTTCCTTCTTTTTAAGCTAAGAACAACTGGGAGTGGGTGGGTGTGGGTGTATATATATGTGTATATATGGGACAGGGGTGATGGTGTGCTGAGAGATGTGGGATCTGAGCATGACGTGAATGGTATGGAATAAGGGGTGGATACTGTCCTGGGTTCAGCTATAGCAGTCATTTTTTCTCCTGCTTAGTAGCTGGTGCAGTGCTGTGTTTTTTAACTTTCAGCCTGGGAACAACGCTGATAACACTGATGTTTTTAGTTGTTGCTAAGTAATGTTTATTCTAACCAAGGACTTTCTCAGTCTCATGCTTTGCCAGGGAGGAGGGGAAGCCGGGAGGAAGCAGAGACAGGACACCTGACCCAAACTAGCCAAAGGGGTATTCCATACCACAGCACGTCATGCCCAGTATATAAACCGGGGGGAGTTACCCGGAAGGCCCAGATCACTGCTCGGGTCGGGCTGGGTATCGGTCGGCGGGTGGTGAGCAATTGTATCCTCTCCCCTTGTTATTTCACTAATCGTTATTATCATTGGTGGTAGCAGTAGTGGTTTTGTGTTATACCTTAGTTGCGGGACTGCTCTTATCTCAACCCGTGGGAGTTGCATTCTTCCCATTCTCCTCCCCATCCCTCCGGGAGCGGGGGGAGGAAGAAGGGGGGGGGGAGTGAGCGAGCGGCTGTGTGGTTCTGAGTTACCGGCTGGGCTCAAACCACGACAGACAGTAATGAGAATGAGACCTGGTCAGTCACATTAATAAGCATGTGTGGGATGTGGTAATGTTCACTTTGGAAAGGTTATTTGATTAGGGATCTATGGGGCTATTAAAGGGTGAGCGGGTCCTGCTGATCACTCCTTGGCTCTCCAGTCTGCGGATCAGCTTATGGATGGGAATCAAGGAGTCTCGGTTGGTGCGATATTGCCGCCGGTGCACTGTTGTGGTCGCAATTGGCACTTGTTGTTCTTCGACCTTCAGCAACCCCACAACAGAAGGATCCTCTGAGAGACCGGGTAAGGTGGACAGCTGCTTAATTTCCTCTGTCTCCAAGGCAGCGATACCAAAAGCCCATCTATACCCTTTTGGGTCTTTGAAATACCCTCTCCTGAGATAGTCTATGCCAAGGATGCATGGAGCCCCTGGACCAGTTACAATGGGGTGCTTTTGCCACTCCCTCCCAGTCAGGCTGATTTCAGCTTCCAGCATAGTTAACGCTTGGGATCCTCCTGTCACTCCAGAAATAGAAATGGGTTTCACCCCTTGATACCTTGATGGCATCAGAGTACACTGTGCACCGGTATCTACTAGAGCCTTATACTTCTGTGGGACTGATGTGCCAGGCCATCTGATCCACACAGTCCAGTAAACCCGATTATCCCTCTCCTCCACCTGGCTGGAGGCAGGGCCCCTCTAATAGTGATCACAAAATTCTCCACTTCTGTCTTGTAGAAAGGGATTAGTATTCCTTATCACAGGAGCTGGAGTAAAATCAGCTCTTTCGCTCCATCTGGGAAACTGCTCGCCAGAGACTGGAGCAGCAGCTTTCCTGGGAGGATCATCCTTGACCATTGTTCTCCTCTTCAGTTCACGCACCCGTTGCTCCAGAGCTGAAGTAGGTTTTCCATCCCACTTTCTCATGTCTTCTCCATGATCCCGCAGGTAAAACCATAGGGTGGCCCGTGGCGTGTACCTCGTATATTTTCTTTCTCAAGCAGTAGGGCGCCTTCTGTTGATAGCTGAGACATGGGTTGGTACGCGTGGAGAGCTGGATAGATCGGATAAATCGTCTCTCAATTGTTTGAACTCCTGGGACAGTTTTTCCACAGCTGAAATGATGGAAGGGGTGAGATTGTCTTCGAGCTCTCGGAGTTGACGAATCAGGAAATCCACTGTTGGTGATACTCCGTCATTCCAGGTCATTGATGCCAATGTGTGGGCATACGATGATGGCGCACTCCGTGTAAGTTTCCGCCACATGGGTCGTGTACATTCGACTTCATCTGGGTCTACGGATGTGTTCCTGGAATCCGGCCTACGATAGATCATCTCTATAATGGCTGATTCCCTCAGGGACTGGATGCCTTTCTCTATCGTGGTCCAGTTGGCTGAGCGATTCGTAATATCGTCTTTGTAGGGAAACCTTTCCTTCACAGCTGCCAGGAGCCGCCTCCAAAGACTGAGGGCTCGCTTCTCTCTTGCAATCGCTTTGTCAATTCCTCCTTCCTTAGCAAGTGATCCCAGCTGCTTGGCTTCCCTACCTTCTAGTTCATGACCGTCGGCCCCATTGTCCCAGCACCGGAGCAACCAGGTGACAATGTGCTCCCCTGGAAGATGGGTGAAATCTTTTCGCATATTCCGTAGTTCGGTTGAGATCCGGGGTCGAGAAGTGACCTCTTCTTCTTCTTCCTCTTCCTCTAACCCACGTAGTAGTAACTCTTGTTCAGGTGCTGTTGCATATAGTAATGGCACTGGGTCTTCATCTTTCTTCGCTTCACGGGTTGCTCTTTGTGCCTTTCGTTTGCTTTTGCTTACAGGGGCAACAGACATTGTCACAAACTGGACATTTGGTTTAGCTGCAGTGTTTGTCACTGTGGTTGGAGTGGCTGCAGTGTCTGCCACTAGGATTGGAGTGGTTGCAATGTCTATTGCTGGGGTTGGTGCAGCTGTTGTGCTTGGGAGTTGAGTAACACCAACAGCTGCATTATCTGTTGCTGTCGGGGTTTGAGTAGCTACTGTGCTTGTCACTCGGGTTGGTGTAGCTGCGGTGCTTGGAGTAGCCATATTGTCTGTTGCTGTCGGGGTTTGAATAGCTACTGTGCATGTCACTGGGGTTGGTGTAGCTGTGGTGCTTGGAGTAGCTATATTGTCTGTTGCTGTCGGGGTTTGAGTAGCTACTGTGCTTGTCACTGGGGTTGGTGTGGCTGCGGTGCTTGGAGTAGCCACATTGTCTGTTGCTGTCGGGGTTTGAGTAGCTGTTGTGCTTGTCACTGGGGTTGGTGTAACTGCTGTATTTGAAGTTGGAGTAGTTGCGTTGTCTGTTGTGGTCAGGGTTTGAGTAGCTGTTGTGCTTGTCACTGGGGTTGATGTAGCTGCTGTACTTGGAGTAGCTGTGTTGACTGTTGTGGTCAGGGTCTGAGTAGCTGCTGTGCTTGTAGTTGGCATAGCTGCGTTGTCTGTTGCTTTGCCATCAGATCCAGAGACATTTTTTTCCCTTTGAAGGTGCTGGATAGTGTTGAGCAGGGCTCTGTAGGCATAGGCCAAGCCCCAGCACGTTGCCAAAATTTGTCCCTCTCTGGTATAACCAGGACGACAGCACACCTCGTTTAAGTGTTTTACTAGTTTTTCCGGATGTTGCACTTGTTCAGTGGTGAAGTTCCAAAGCACTGGAGGGGCCCACTGGCCTAGGTACTTGCCCATACTATCCCACACACCCTGCCACTCATAACTGTCCAGCCTCAGGGAAAATCTCCTGGTGGTCCTCCTATATCGTCGTCTAACCCTAGACCAGATTCGAACCTGATACTGCTGAATTTTTGACATTAAACGAAATAGGATGTTCCTATGACGGGATGGCCGTGGGTAAAACACACTCCGTATGTTTGCCAACATGCTGATCCCCAGCACAATCAGCAGGCAGGTTTCAAGGGTACTCAAAGGCCACCTAAAACCTTCAGAACTCTCAATTGCTGTTGCAAATAGGCTGGTGGGGGAACGGGGGGTGAAAGAGAATGCTTCCTTCGTAAGTTTACCCCCCGAGGAGAAAAAAAAAGATATGCAATTGCTAAAATATTTCATTATATACCTCCCAATGTATAGTGGTGATGGCCATGCTGGAAGAACAAACCAGACCAGTTTCATGATCAATGAGTCTATTGTATTACAAGTCATTACCATGAAGTACAGTGAAACAAGAACCTTAGCCCAGGCCCCCCAGCCGATAAACGCTAAAACAGCAAATAGCGGCTGTAAGTAAGGTACAACATGCTGAAACTCTGAGATCAAGCGCAACACGTCTGAGAGCCAAATAATCACCATTGTGACGAGTAGTAACAATGAATGCTTATCACAAATATGATTAAACACACTCTGGTCAGATCTGTCGTTATCTCAACCTTTCGTGCCCCACGTTGGGCGCCAAAAAGAACTGTCGTGGTTTGAGCCCAGCCGGTAACTCAGAACCACACAGCCGCTCGCTCACCCCCCCCCCCCCACTTCTTCCTCCCCCCGCTCCCGGAGGGATGGGGAGGAGAATGGGAAGAATGCAACTCCCACGGGTTGAGATAAGAGCAGTCCCGCAACTAAGGTATAACACAAAACCACTACTGCTACCACCAATGATAATAACGATTAGTGAAATAACAAGGGGAGAGGATACAATTGCTCACCACCCGCCGACCGATACCCAGCCCGACCCGAGCAGTGATCTGGGCCTTCCGGGTAACTCCCCCCGGTTTATATACTGGGCATGACGTGCTGTGGTATGGAATACCCCTTTGGCTAGTTTGGGTCAGGTGTCCTGTCTCTGCTTCCTCCCGGCTTCCCCTCCTCCCTGGCAAAGCATGAGACTGAGAAAGTCCTTGGTTAGAATAAACATTACTTAGCAACAACTAAAAACATCGGTGTTATCAGCGTTGTTCCCAGGCTGAAAGTTAAAAAACACAGCACTGCACCAGCTACTAAGCAGGAGAAAAAATGACTGCTATAACTGAACCCAGGACACTGTCCCTCTTACCATCTATCAGTTGGGTTTGCTTCATTCTATGCTCTTATTCATGTTGTTCCTTTTTTCTTATTTCATTCTTCTGCTTCTAAAAGGTTCTTGAAGTGCTTCAAAGAGAAGCAGGTCTCTCCTTGCATGTGCCCATGCAAACATTTCTGCCTCTTCTTGAACTTTGCTAAAAATGTCCCTATTCCTTTCCTTGTCTAAAGAGCAGCAAAGGAACAAGCTGGCATTGGAAGAAAATGATGGGACACGTATACTTTGATTAGTAACTCCTTTAACAAACAAATCCCGCATGGAGGGTTGTGGATAGTAAGTGGAGTTTTTATTAGCAGCCATCTCTCATGTCTGCCCTTGTAAGGCTCCAGCAACACCCAACTATTCACCTACCCACCCCTCCAACAGGTAAGCCTCAAGCTGTATTTAAGGAGCAATAACTTGGTGTTCATGTACAGCATATGCTACTATTGCCTTCACGTACATTAAGAGAAACACATATTGTCACCTTGTCTGGATAGTATTGGGCATCTTTGCACACAGGAAGGCTTCAACATACATTTTTCCACTGCTGCTGCTTGGATTTACCCCAGCAAGGTTAAAGGCATGAACACTGCTATGTGACAGACAACACAAGTGCTTGGGAGACACATATTTTTTCTAAGTTGGCACCCTAACACGCCAACCAACCTGTGTCTGTACTTACTAATTCTGCATGTTTCAAATTTATTTCTAATGCTTAAGTTCCGAACCTGGTATGGTTAAAGGTGTCACTCTGAATTCCCTATGGACAGTCAGGGTTACAAATGCCTTGTCCATTCGCAAGCAGGTTAAAGGTGCTATTGTTCTGAACACGACAATCTGATGATCACTTAGTAGAAGAGCATCAGACAGTACCTATGCTTGTTTAGTATCACCAAGGCTTAGTAATGGAATACAGTAATGTTTTATATGGGATCACAGTTTAAATCCTAGCACTCTTGACTTCACATTTATTGAAGACAGTCCTATTTTGTACAACACTAAGCATATAGTGTAACTCTGGGAACCACAGCTGTGACTTAGTTAATGATCTCAATAAATCCTACTTAAGCAGAGGCAAGAAGAGAATTATGCAAATGACTATTTCTGTAGCACATGTAGTTGACAGCCAAATACATACCAAAATAAGCTTCTGCATACAAACACCAATACTTTTTTAACCCACATACATTAGAAATATGCAAGAGGGGGGAACAGCTTACAGAATTTTATTTCAAAGAATTGCAGCTGCAGAACATTTATTACAAACTTGATTTAAAGAAAACATACAGAAGGCATAATGTACAAAGAGGGGTGGTTAAAAACAAAAGACAGGTAACAGATTTTTCAAATACAGCTGTGAATGTGACAAAGAATTACTTTTCTAAACAGACCTTTCTAAAACATTATGATTCAAGCCTCAGTACAAAACTGCTGCTTTCCCAGCACATGCATCAGGCAATCACACTAGGCAGCTAGACAAAATGTCTTCCATCAGTCTCTTGTAGACCCAGGCATCCCCTTTAAGCCGTTGTCGTCGGATACCCACTACTTCAGGTTTGCTGAGCTGACACACTTCTAACTCAAACTCCATAGATACTTTGCCAAAATGTGTCCGTGTTTGACATTTCAGGGTATAACTGTACAAAACAAAGGAAACAAAATAATCATGGAAATATTTAATGTTTGTTTTGTAATACAATTTTGAATTAATAAAAGCACTTTATAAAAATTGTGCTATTGCTATTCAGACTACAGGGAAACAACCCAGAATTCAGTGAACTGAGAGCTTTGAATACTGTAGTCCAAGAACAGTATCGTTATGCCCAAGTATCAACGCGTGGCACCAATGTCCTACCCAGCCATAGGACGATCACTAGCCACAGACCCCCATTCTCGGAGTGCAGAGCTGGAAGGAGGTGACAGTCCCTCATTTTTCCTGGACAAGACCACTCTCCTCTGCAGAAACACTGCTGCTGAGAGGCTCGCTACAGCTCAGCTGGTGTGAAAGGTGAGAAAACTGAATGGGAAGTTTAAATCATGACAACGGGAGAAGGTGCGTCAGTGCAATTCAGTATCCTTCCACCTTTAGAGCTTGGAAAGGCATCTAGAATGCCTACCATTTAAATATTCAAGACCTTTAGAAAATGCATGTTAGTAAGGACATTTTTTTCATGCGTTGGGAAATTAGGAATCAGACATCAAGCTTCGGTCAGAACTAGGAATTGAGCATACTCTCAGTACCTTAGTCTAGTTAGTCAACCCTACAAATTACAATACAAATCCTACAAATTAAAACAAACCACACAATGGTGTGTGGATTCTGTGCAGCTTTTAAAATCTCCTGGATAAAAACTGATGTCTTAACTGCCAAGAATGAGGGTTAAAAGGTGTCCACATTATCTCCCAAAATTGTCTGATTTGGTCATGTGACTATACCCTAACAAACCTTTTGTATTCACAGTTTCACAAAAGAGATCAAATTCACATCAGCCTCCAAGATCTACCTCACTATTCTCAGTTCATATCTATCAAAGAACTCTATTAGAGCTCACTTAACCTTGCTTTGCAGTGGGTGGGCAAGTTTTATTGCACACATTCATATAAGTGCTCCATACACTTTGATAAAATTATTGTATTCAGGGCTGAGAAAGTAAGTTTAAATACTTTGCTTTATCAGGGATTTGTCTAAATATTTAGACAAATACAAGTCGAAGTCATCATACTTTACACTTACCCCTTCTGAACATATTCCACATGCTTCTTTGAAAGAACGGCAATTATTTCATTCAAGAGCTGGTCTGGATTCAGTAGCTGAGTGGAGGTAACATTGTAGTGTGCCTAAAAAGGGGGGGGGGGGGGGGGGGGGGAAGAAAAAGAAAAGAAAAAAAAAGGAAAGAAAAAATTTCAAGAAAAAGAAAAGTTTTCATAAAGAAAGCTTCAGAACAACTCAGTGAAAAATGCTTCAACCTCCCAATATTATTATAATGAACCCATTGTGGTAGCAACAGGAGCACTGAACAACTGCTGGACAATTAACATCAAAGCACATTCAAACTAGAAAACATTATAAAATCCAAAGCAGCAGTGATAGGCCAGGGTGGCTGACAGAAGTCTTGTACATAACCAGAGGCAGTTCCTGGAGAGGACTAATGAAGACAGCCAGGTGGCTGTGCTTACAGCACCCTGTGGCACATGCCACAGCTGTGAGATCGCCTGCAGTGTGCTCCCTCACTGAGGCTGAGTGCTCCCGATACCAAGGAACAGGCATGGCACTATGCAGCTCTTCTAGGACTGAAGCACCACAATGTTTAAAGAAAAATGGTAACTCACAACTCAAATATATCATATCTAACACTTCATATAACGCACTTGGCTGGTAAGTGACTTCTTGAACAACTTTCAGGCACCCATATGTAATTGAAGTACATGCCAACTACAATATGACAAATGCTCTATCCAGCTTCTGAAGTCTCAGAAGCAGCTGAGAGAAGACGACCATAAAATAGCTTGAGAAATGAACACAGGTTGAAGATGCAAGGTCAGTTTGAAAAAGTGGTTCTTACAGTTCTTATTCAGCCTAAATTGTGTGCAACTGCCTGTCATTAACTGCTGCAACACTGTGAAATAAAGTTCGAACTTCCCCTGTCATACTCCAGTGTCCCTAGACATGCACCAGTAATTTTGCATATACTATGGACAAAGGAAACTGGTGCAGAAGGATAAAAGCTTTTAGAGACAGAAGGTTTAGCTTTTGTTTCCATTGCCCTGGTCCCTGAATTATTTGCAAAGTCTGGACTCCTGTCCGATGAGTTGGTCGGGTTTGTAGTCCAACATATGTCCTGAACTTGTAAGACTGACACTTTGCTCTGACAAGTGCCTCTTGGAAAAGCTGCCAACTAGAATACAGTAGCTGAATTCTATTTACACAGGTTGCAAAACACAAAATGGTCCTTCTACTGACAGGCAGCTCTTACTGTACAGCAGGTGTCTCAAGAGCTGCAGCTCCAGGAGCCAGTCAGCTGAAAGTATACAGCACATTTCTATGGAACTGTTTACACCTCAGTAACAGCCCTACCTCTTTCATGTTAATCATGTTTTTCAAACACGTCACCTACAGATTCAAGTTTAAATTCCTCCTTGTGTAAGTTCTGAAGTATGTTAGTTGCTGTTGTGTGATTTGTACAGTTCTGTTCAGCACACTAGCATCACACCAATGCAGTAAGAGCAACTGCACTTTAATGTAGAATGCAGGCAAGTCACATCACAGAAGTTTTCACTTCACTTTCAGACCATTTCTAAAAGGTATTTGATGTTTTCAATCACACTTCCAGCACCATACCTTAAGTTTCCTTGGGTGATCTCTAGTGGATCGTTTCTTTTTGCTTGGCGTAAGCATTGTGATCACTTTATCTAGGCCTCTTTCAAGACTTCCAAATATTTTGGCTTTTCTCTTCTTTTGGCTGCTACCCACATGAGCTAGGTCCAGATCTAATTCCACAGAATGACACCTGTTACATGAATGGATTAATCAGTTACTTTTTGTCAGTGTTTTAGATATCGGTTACTTCAGATACATCACTAAGTTATTACCAGACTTGACAGAATAAAGAAAAACAAACCAAGTGCAGTGTACTGTGAGAATTTTTGTTTGAAAAGCAGTTGAGATCTAAACCCAGAGATGTATATAGAAACTGCAGCTCTCTGGGGAACTGGAGTAAGAAGGAACTTACATTATGAAAACAGGAATATATTCTGCAGATAATGGAGCACCACAGTCTTAAAACTTTTCTCTGCCTTCAGTGTTTTCTAGTGAATGTAGAAAAAGGTTTTAGGAAGGTTTTTACCAAGAGAATGGAAATAACAGCTTACTGTTGTAGCAATGCTTCATAGGCAGTACATGGATTAAAGTAGTCCTCTTCTAAATCAGAAGTGTACACAATAACTAGACATTTACCTTTTTTGGGGAAGAACCTCAGCTGCTGTCAATTCATCTGTGTTTGTCAGGTTTCTGGGTTTCTTAGCTGGGGTGATTGCAGTGAACTGATTCTCTGGAAGAAAGCATCCAAGCCAAAGCAGCTATGTTTTTGCATAAAGGATTTTCTTTACTTCAAAAAGGATTTCTTGTGATTAATACTTTATTTCTAAAACCATCCCTTTCTTCTAACTCAGGTCTGTATCTTTGGAACTATAAAATAAGTTTTTAATATCAGAATAACACTACTCCTACTTTACAAGTTAAAACTGCAACTGTTTTCACCAGGGCTCTACAAGTCAAGACGTAGAGTGACAAATCAGTTCACTATTAAAAATTTGGAAAGGAAGAGGACTGGAATTGCTTTGTGGCTCTGCCACTGGTCCCAGAATAAATACTCATCAATTTACTGTGTCCAGTAGTTGTATTCTTTACCAAGCCATTTTCCTTATATGAAGGGTGTAAGTTCACATAGCCACGTTTAGTAATGCACACTACATAATGGCCTAAAAAGTTCTACTACCCACACATTGACAGAGATCTGTAAAGCATGGTTTTGAATGTGCAGAAGCAAACACCAAGTGCAATAGCGAGCAAGTGAGTTTTTACAATTAAACCCAACTTCAATGTTCAAAATTTCAGCTCTCTATAGAATTGCACCTGGCCACAGACTACGTTGATCCAAGTTCCAATGGATACTTGCAATTTTCTATCTCTAAGTATTAACACTACCTGTCTTGAATTAAAGATCTTTCAATGAAACGAAAAATGAGCTTTCAATTGTTTAAACCTCAGAAATACCTTACTAAAATGAGCTGAAACAGTGTTTTTGCATTTCTCACTTCAGAAAGAATACCTACTTTTGCTTTCTAAACTCACCATGAAGCCAAACTTCATGAGTTACCACATACAATCTTAAAAAAAAAAAAAAAGGAAAAAAAAAAGCAAACTCATAAATAACTTGTCTTTTTAGTGAACCTCCTTATATCCTTTACAAAGGATGTCATTGAACAGCAGTACATCCAAGATCCCTTACAACTTGAATCAGCCTGCAAAGACTTACTGTTTCTTAAGAACATTCCTTAGCATCTAGAATAGAAGAGTCTCCTATTGTAAGGAGTCCTTGGCATTTGAAGGACAGT
The DNA here is from genome assembly GCF_004027225.2 of Strigops habroptila. Lineage (NCBI taxonomy): Eukaryota > Metazoa > Chordata > Aves > Psittaciformes > Psittacidae > Strigops > Strigops habroptila. The sequence goes on from NC_044302.2 coordinate 23,405,498, forward strand.
TAGCATTTACAGTATCAACACCAAAACTTTTATGTTGAAGGGAATGGCAATGTACATACAGGAGCCATAATTTTTCATAAGAATGGACTAGTCAGCCTGAGGACAAAAGTTTCTGGTAACTCAGAAAAGCTGACAATTTAGATAGGCTTGTTGTGTATCACATTACTGTAAGATCTACATTGTTGTTAACATTGTTACATGCATAAGTATTTTCACTGGCACACAGGACTTGTTACTGTGAAAATGCTGATACGATATCACCAGAAATGCAAGTTAGATTTCTCTTAGAAGTACCAATAAAAGCATACTTGACTAAAAGTATACCTTTATTTTCACTCAAGGTAATAACAAAGAAAAAGAGTGTTGAGGAACTTGTGTTCTCAGCCTTCATGGAAAAGTGGAACCAGATGGTATTTTAAGAACATGGAACTTGGCTCTATGTCAGAGCGTGCCAAAAGGCATGCACGTGTGACTCTCTAAGCAACAATGACTTCTGTAATTAACATACAAGTAACATGCCCTGATGTATGGTGAATATGGCAAAAAAAGTTAAGTATTCCAGAAACAAGCATTGTGTTCATATTTGAATTTACAGTAATTCCTTAGCAACGTGTATGTTCTTAAATTTTCATTAGTTAAATGCAATGTACCTTTGAAGGCAGGTGCCTGAAAAGGTATAGTTTGTAATTGTGTCTCAATCTGATGCTTTGCAAAAGGAGTCTTCTTTGATGCCACTTTCCTTGTCACTGGAGTTGACAGTGTGAATTCCGTACCATCCAGCTGAGCATCATGCCTTGAATGCTACAAGAGATGTAACAAAAAATCCCGAAGACATTCTTTGCTGTATTCAGATCACATTCAGAAAGGTAACAGACAAGGAAATTCTAAAATTGGAGTAGGTTAAAAATACCATACAGTGCTTGCCTACTGAGCAAAATAGTTAAAAACTCTTCAATACTTCTGATTAGCTCAGTAACTTGAGCTGTTTATTAATAAGTAATTTGCCATTTCTTTAGCTGCTCTTCTAAATTCTTCAGCTTGCACATCTAAGACTATTCCTTACCAACTCACCTAAACACAGCTAAGAATTTTCATTTAGTTTAATTGTATAATTCCAATTGCTTCATTGTATTTTCTTGTCCGATACAGACGGGTTGAACTTCTTCAAAGACTTGTACAACTCTAGCCTAGCTCCGAGATCGTCTGCTGTACCTTACTGTTTTCCCGTCAGTTTTAAAATCTTCATTGCCTCATTTATTCATTCCCTAAGTGCTATTTTTATGCAAATCAAATGTCAAAGCTCAAGTTCTCATCAAATGAATCATGACCTACAGCTAGAGGAAGTCACAATTTGTGTTCAGTTATGTATTTAAAACATTTCTTTACTCTGTTTGTAACTCCCCTTGGCCAGGGTCCACCAAACATTTAAATATATAGCAAGCTTTACGTACAATGAGGGTAAGATTTTTTTGATCAAGAATTATTTTTTTTTAAGGAGCTAGTATTTATTCTTCAAACACCTGCTTTGTTCTGTGAGTATTTACAACAAATTCTTCTAACGGAGACTCTTCAAACAGTGAAGCTGCATCAGAAAATTCCATGGATCCAAATGCATGTGGCATTTCACTGCAGTCTAGAGTATCTTCATATGTCACAGTGTTTTCAGACTGAAAAGAAAGATTCAGTTGAGATTCCACTGCATGATTATTAAGTAAGATTTCATCAGAAAAGTGTCATTAAAATCTAAATCTTATAATTAGAAACTTAAAAATGGTAAACAGCTAATGGAAGTTAAGTTAATGGAAGCCAAGTTTTATAATATGACTTTCATATTGTCACTGTGGATTTGTCATTTGTGTCAAAAGCAGATGTGAAATTATTCTTAAAGCACCATTACCAAGTCATCTGTCATGACCTGTGTCAAGAGAAGCAACTCACAAAAAAAAACCCCTGCCTGTGATTTCAAGACTTGGATCACAAGCTCTTTTCACTGGAAGCCAAATAATAAGCTTGAAAGTACCCAATAAAAGAATGCAGTGAAGTCTGAAAGGGGGCTGGATAAAGGTAAGTACATTACATCCAAAACATACGATTATGGAATCTGCAACAGTATTTGAACTCTTCATCTAATTGCTAGACCTGAAAAAAAGTAGTTGTTTATTAAATCACAGCATTCATAACTTCAGCCAAGATTGCTGACCTTCATGGCCCACACCACATACAGTCAGATGTGTATCACAGCCAAGAAGCTAACAGCCCCATATTGTACCTGAAATCATGTTTCATTACAACATGAATGCCTGAACAGGATTCCTTGCCTACCATGTTCCAGATGAAATTCATGTCATGGTGAATTTTTTGGAATACCCTTCTACATCAAACTGCTTGAAATAAGGCAGTATTATGTACAAGCTTGTGCCACCCAATTCAGAAACTAAGTTATAAGTTAAAGATTCCCTTTGCTTGGTTGCCTTCACATTAGACCAGCTCTAGCTAGAGAACTTTGTTAGTTGGGTACTTCAAATTCAGTTGACATTCACTGACAGAACCTACATGTAGGTAAAATAAATGTGTCCTGAGTGCTTTAGGACTATGAATTGTTGTGTTGTGTCGACATTACTTTCACAATCACATGGGAAGGCATAATGCATATGTTAAACTAGAAATCTGGCATTAGCCAGATCAGTTTACCTAGGACACCTCTAGAGATGAAGTAACTTCACATCATCAGCACTGCTGAACCTAGAGAAACTCCACCTTAAAATCATCTGAGTGTAGAAGACTAACCCACCGTGATCATGGAAATCACATTACACATATTCAGCAACAGTTATGATTTGTGATCTGTTATGCAGTGCTGGTAATCCTAAAATTGTTATCTGTGTTTCAAAGCAGTTGTACATGTGAACTGAAACTATTTACATGCCATTGAATCAACTACATAAGAAACTATCTACTCTGAGTGCCTGTCTCTATGCAGAGAACAGCACATTCAGATAGGTAGCTAACAATTTTACAGATGTCCAGTTCAAGGGAAAATGGCATATGAAGCCTGCTATTTTACTGAATGCTTTGAGTTTGTCAAACACAGATGAGTACCACCGACATCGCATATAGCTGCATATTGTATATGATATTGCAAGCAATTTAGCAACTTTAGACAAGTTCTGAAGGGCCCTATTTGCACTTTGCTACAAAACCACAGTAACAGAAATTACCATGAGATAAACCAAGTCCTTTTGGGGTTTGTGTTCTGAGCAGATGAGGAAGGAAAGGGTCTCTCCGCTTTGAACACCACCTTATGCAGTGTCCATGTCATCTCAGCACAGGCTGCCCAGGTGACATGCCAGGACATTGGACTTGATGACATTTGAAGGTCCCTTCCAACCCAAATTATTCTCTGATTCTACTGTGTTTCAGAAGACTTTCCTTACTAAACCATGCTAAACGCAGCTAGCAAGGTACAAAAATATTTAGAGACAAAAGTGAAATAGTGCAGTAAGAAGTTAGGCATCACAGAAGAAAATTTGGAATGATCACATAGGCCAGACAATGGGCAATTTTAGTCCATTTCCATGAGTAACCAAGGGGAGATTCTGTGGGGTAGTCATAATGCACCATGTCCTCCCAGTAGAATTCCAGTAATGTCAATTGACAGAAACAGCCCAGAGTGCTAAAACATTCTAATGAGGAGACTGAACTGTTTAATGACCAAGATTTCGGCTGTCTGCACACATGCTTGCTTACTGACGTTTAGGGCACCAGTCTGTTCTCCCAGGCAGAACTTTGTTAATGCAGAACATTTTAATCAGTGTTTTGTCCTGCTGAATTAAAAAACTTACCTCAAGGCCTGCCAATTGTGTTGTACTGGCATGACCTGCCAGACATTGAACTCTTAAGGAAACATGCTTGCCACGAGCCTTCTTGGATTGAAGCAAGAGATACGTTGCTGACATTTGGTCATATTTCCACTGGGGGAGGGGGAAGGAAAAAAAAAAAAAAAAGAAGGAATAAAGACTATTTTAATTTCCTCTTTGGAAACACTGTAAGTACAAAGCAAGGACAGCCTTTGAAAATTTGTGTGTTGCAAGTTTTTCTACCTGATGTGCATCCCTAATGTTTGATCACTTATGTGTAACTTTAGACTTCAGTTGATTCACATTATGTGTTTGAGATCAAGAAGGAGCCTATGGCCGTTGTTCTTCGCAACTTAGTTTGTAGTACATGAAGTGGGGTGAAAACTAATTCTAGGACCAGAATCTGTCTACTGAAGTGAATGACAAAGCTATTAATACAGTCCAATACTTCAAACAGAGTCTCCATTTTTTGGAAGCCATTGTCCCTGCCTCCATTCTTCCCCCACAATCAGCAACAACAAGAAGTTGCATGTTTTTCAGCAACGCTGTATTTGCAACATAGGTAAAATGCTGGACTGGTTTGCAGCATAGTACAATTAGTTTCAATTAGTTATAAGAGATTAGAAGTCCCCCAGTAAAGGACTATGCAAACACCACAAATCTATTTGGAAAAACTTTTCCCTGTGTAGATAGATCATTCACATTATTTCCTATAACTGAAGAAACAAGTAGCATTAACTCCACAAATCCACCTTCAGTATCACACATTATAAAAGTGTGCTCTAAATTTTAAAACTGTTTCTACAACAGTTAACATGGAAAAACTAACAGCTTCTACAAAGTGAAGAACTGTTACTGCTACCATGGCGGGGGGGGGAGAAAAAAATCAATTTCAAGGAAGAATTTTCAGATTCAAGTTAAAGCTCGAGTATGCATCATGTTTAAGTCTCTTAAGTCTCTATAGGCTGCAATGTCATTGCTAACATTTGTGCAATTCTTCTAGAAATTGTCAGTTCAACTTTTTTAATTTGTATTCAAAAGTGACTAAATATATTCACTGTTATAAAAACTCTGAATAGTAACTCAAAAAATGGATAGTCTGTCTGGGTGATGCTCTTTTTTCTTACCTCCTACTTATTGAACCATTTCAAAGCAAACAGTTAACCCAGCAGATGGCATCTGTTTTTTAAATTTCTCTCTAGTTGTGGCTGCCCCATCCCTGGCAGTGTTCCAGGCCAGGTGGGACGGGGCTTGGAGCAACCTGGTCTAGTGGAAGGTGTCCCTGCCCGTGGCAGGGGGTTGGAACTGGATGAGCTTTAAGGTCCCTTCCAACCAAAATCATTCTATGATTTGGTGATACTATTTTGGTTTTAAGAGATTTAGAATGATTTTACCATGATGGGAAATAACAGTAAGGTTCAAGAAACATCATGAGCACAATTAAAGGAGGAAAAGGGAAAAAAAACCCGCAAATTTGAAATTCAGCAATGTATTTATAAGCTACACCTACATTCTGGAGTTCTGCAGTGGGTCCTTAAATCTAGTATAAAAAATGCCATAGTTGAAAATAAATGAGCATTAGTCTGATAATACAGTAAGCCTATTTACCATATAATTGTGTTTCCTTACTGTGAATTACTGATGTGTACTTCTTACCTCTGATATTAATTTCAATATACTCTCCCTGCTCTGTTTATGAAACACAGAAAGCTCTGTTATACAGTCTTCATCAAGATGTCCCAGCTGCAAGAAAATAATAGACACTGAAGCATAAGACTTTCAAGTTGTTTCATAATCCGTATCTGACTGTGACACTGTCATGAAACCCAGTGGGTTGAGTCAATAATCTACCATGATTTTAGACCTTGTATTTTAAATAATTAGCATTAGAGCAAAATATTGTAGGGAACAGACTGAAAATGTCATACAAATTCAACACCACAGTCTAGCCCCTCCTTTGCGAGAGGTTGTGAATTCAAATAAGAAAGCCTGACAGCAGATGAAATTTTTACTAGAATGGAAGCTACACTTTCCTCTCTCCATAAGTACCCAAGCTATCAGACATGCACATCTTTTCTACAGCCAGTTAGAACTGAGATGCTCACACAGTAAAGCTGCTCTTTATCTAGAGAAACAGTGGCATCCAGTGGCCAAGGTAAAGCACTTGCTGAAAATGTGCAGGAACTTCTCAGTATTTATCACTGACAGCTGGATTATTTGGGTTTTTTGTTTGTTTGGGTTTTTCTCCACATACTGCCTTAGTCTCTCACATGGTAAAACCAGTGATAGAGAGAAAGGACAAACATGCTATTCAAACTAGCAATTTTCAGTGAGGACTAGATACAAAATAAACCATAACCATATCTAACATGCTCTTCAGAACATTTGCATTTTGCACCTTAAAGTATTGACCAAGCAGCTTGGAAAGTCAGATGGTCATTAGTACATGGAAATACTTCACATTTTGCTGAGAAGTCAGTTATTCTGCAAATTAAGCACCAGCTTAAGACAAAGGAATAACAATTTTGACAGCAAGAAGAATCAGAAAGGAACTATGGCCATCTCAGAAGTTCATCTTCAAAGAAATGTCTTCACACCTCCATAATCTAAGGAAAGCAGTAAGCCAGTAAAGATTAAATACTTTAGTATTCATCTAACAAGTGTACTTACTGGGTATTTACTTTGCCACTGAACAGAATCAGAATAACCTTGCATGAGCCAAGGGTGACTTAACAGATGTTTAACTGTAATCCGCTTCTTTGGGTCCACCTAGTGGGCAATAAAAAAATCAAGCTGATACATGGAGAACAACTTCAGAAACAATGTCGTCTACATGGAATTTTAGGGTGGTTAGAAGCTCAATTGGAGCTTCATAGCTGCTTCATAGCTCCACCAAATGGCAGGACAAATACATGAGCTGTGAAAAGTTGTTATCGTAACCTGTAGTTACAATGAATGTTCCAGGAACGCTTAGCATTGGTAGATTGCTTAGATGTAGCCCAAATGCATCTTCAGTATGTCTGGCTTCCTAACTACAACAGCTCTTATTTACACAGCACAGTTAAGAACAACTAAATGCAGGCTGCTTGAAGACTTGGTTCAACGTTGCATAGTTGTTTCGATACCAAACCATTCTTCTCAGAATTTTCAGTAGAAGACAATATTAATATTTTCCTCAAAAAATTGTGAGAATTAAACATCTTGTTTAAAACTGAGTATTTTTTAAGTATTTCATCAATGTAATGTTTTGACCTATGCAGTAATACTCTATAGGCTTACTGAACAGAAGCAGTATCTTTACCTGCAGCATTTGGTTAAGTAGTAGCATACTGCTAGGAGAGAGCCACTTTGGAACACTGTATTTTCCTCTCTGCAGAAAAGAAGACAGTTTAGAATGAACCTTGAACAGCTAGCTCAAAAGGAACTGCTAAATTACCTGGATGATAGTGACATCTGTATTCGGTCAAAAAAGGAAGAACAGCAGGCACATGCAAATGTAGCTTTATGAATGACTTGAATAAATGTAACGGTGGTCCTAAAACCCCACAGCATCAGTACAGAAAATCCGATGTTTGAATTACTGGCTGCAGTTTTCACCCACTCAGCTTGTGTGACATTTCCATTTCAGTCCACTTTTGCAGCTAACCTACTCCTTATATATCGCATTGTTTCATCAGATCAACTTGATATTGAAGTGTCAGCAGTGCAAATATGTTGGAGCTTGAATGACTGATACTAGCACTTTGAAATGTGAATATTCATTGAAGTCATTACTTTTCAGACATTAAAAACCAAACCATACTCATCATTTAGCTATTCTTTTTTTTAACAGGTTACATCTCATGCTAGAGTTTCGATAACTACTCATACTGCAGAGAAAAAGGTTACAGATCTAGCAGGTAAGTTTCTCTCAAATTATTTAATGGGGGGGGGTAGTTCTTGATTAGAAGAAAATTGACAATGGTTTTCAGATTCAAGGCACAACAACAGTAGCTAAAAAACAAACCAAATACACCAAGGATAATTTACTTCTCAATGAAAATGGAGAAAAGAATAGAAATCAGTAAACAAGCCACTGTTTATTATAATCATAATATGTCATGGCAGTTTTCTTTCTACAAATACATGCCTCAGTAATAAACCGGCTGGTATTATACACAACATACATTTCTAAGCAGAGTATGTGTTGCTTTGACATCACAGGTGAAAGAATTTAAGGTACATCTTTACAGACAGTAAAGCTATTTATATAATAAATACAAATATATAAATATATTTATAAATGAACTATTTATAAATAGTTTGTAGGCTGTTTCACAATGCAGCTTTACTCTGAAACTAAGTCAAGTGAAGTTACACATGCAATCTGCATTTTGTTTTTAATATATTGCTACAGAACATCAGACATGGAAAAACAAAAGTAGCATCTACTGGACTGAGGGCAATGCTAAAAGATAAATAGCTTGCAAAAGCTACCAGATGCATAAGATCACACTAGAAATAAGGTTTTTTAAATAGATGTCACATGCTTGATTTTTCATTCACAAAGTAAAGGCATTTATTCAAGTATTCCCAAATGAAGAGATGTGGAACATTTCAGGGAAAGAAACATTGTAAGTAAATCATACAATCCTAATTAGCTTCAAGCAGCAGATTATTACATTGGCTTGAAACAACAGTTCTGAGTTGACACTGCGATAGATTTTAGTATCTGTAATGTGTGGCATTATATTCCACTATAGTGTTTAAGTATGATTAGAGGGCTGGGGCAGCTCTGCCCTGGAGACAGGCTGAGAGAGCTGGGCTGGTTCAGCCTGCAGAAGAGAAGGCTCTGGGAGACCTTAGAGCAGCTCCCAGTGCCTAAAGAGCCAACAAGCAAGCTGGACAAGGGCTTTTGAAAAAGGCAGGTAGGGATAGAACCAGGAGGAATGGCTGTAAATTGACAGAGGAAAGATTTAGATTAGTTATTAGGAAAAATTCTTCCCCGTGAGGGTGCTGAGGCCCTGGCACAGGTTGCCCAGAGAAGCTGTGGCTGCCCCATCCCTGACAGTGTTCAAGGCCAGCTTGGACGGGGCTTGGAACAACCTGGTCTAGTGGAAGGTGTCCCTGCCCGTGGCAGGGGGTTGGACCTAGCTGGTCTTTAAGGTCCCTTCCAACACAAACCAGTCTGAGATTCTGTGATCCTCATTTCCAGCAATTTTCAGTTTGCAGTCACATAAAATTAAAACAAATTCAGAGCAGAAATAGCAAGCCTATATCTTAACACACGTGTGACATTATTGGTTTTCAACTGCACCGAGACTAAGTTTTAGAACTTGGTCATCTCAGTTCAACTAAAAAAGTTTCACTGGCCAACTTCCTGTCAGTCCAAACAACCCAGCTCCTAGATCCTGTGCATGTTAGACAAGTGTAGTATGCAGAAATCATCTGTGATGGTCTTAAGATCTCCATTCCACATCTAAGCTCTCTGTTCCTGCTTTAATTATTGACAAAAGAATGAATACCTTTACCAGTATTATTATTTACCAGATTATATTTAGCAGATATATTATTTACTAGATTGTGCACTTTGGTGTAACAACCAGATTTTGTCATGCTACAGAAGTATGATTATAGATGGACAAGTTCTCAATGTATACTAACCTTATGGGCATACAACACAATTCACACCACAAGCAGATAAGGTAGCTCAAGTCTGGCAACCAAGGTGATTCCCCTTAACAGTGACTTTACTGAGAAACCGCAAGTGTTGCTAACATTATCTGGGCAACACTAAGACATACGGTTTAGTTTCAGGTAGTCCTGTGAGAAGGGAATTGGAATCAATGATCCTCATGGGTCCCTTCCAACTCAAGATATTTTTTGATCATGCAAGTAGGAAACTTGTATCATTTTAGTGGTGACTTACCTAAATATCATCATCTTTACATAATCTCTTTGGCTCAGCTAGCCACGGTCTTTTTTTTTTTTTTTTTTTTTTTTTTTAAAGTCCTTTGAAACAACTTAAACTGAAGCTTCCTACAGATCTTCTGTCCAGGTATCCAAGCCCACTCTCCAATTCCAGACTAACAAGTCACACCATGTGATGAACTAATCCTGCATTTTATAGAGCTCCAATTGCTACACACCCCAGAAACATTCCCTGTGTAGACCAGCAATCAGTTGCCTCCTACCAGAGTAGTACTTGAACACTCTTGACGAGGTTTTTTTGGGGTTTGCGTTTTGGTTTTGTGGGCTTTTTTTTTTTTTGTTTGTTTGTTTTTCAGACACAGGACACTCTGGGCAAGAGAAGGAGAAAGAGGCAGGGGAAGCCAAAATCATAACCAACATTGTTACTCCTCACCCCACTCACTTACTGGAAGCCTTATCAACACAAATTTTATGGCAGCTTAACAGTGCCTGGTAGAGGTGCACATATGATATGGAACAGCAGCTGCTTAGCTGCATCAAGAGGAGCTTACAGGGAAACAGAACCAATTACTGAATTATATTACTTACTATTTATTCTTTTTTTTTTTTTCCTGCTGATTATGGTGTGTTACATTTCCCCCTCACTTTGGAGGGGGAAAGCATAACAGCAGATGCAGAATCCCACTTTTCCAAGACATGAGAATAGCTGACATCTAAAAATATTATTTTGGGTGAATCAAATGACATATTTGCAATTCTATCCAATGCAATACAGGAGAAGCCAGATAAAGGCTCACATAAAAAAATGCCACCCACCAGCAAGAAAATGTTTCTCCAGAAACTCAATTTCCTATCATTTTATAGTACCAAGAATACTGCAGATGCCCATAAGTAGACGATAGAATCGAACCCACAAAATACTGATAGGAAAAGTAACAAAGTGTAACAAAAATCACTAGATATGCATTTTTGCCCTAGGCACAGCTCAATAGGTCCTGCCATCAGAAAAGCAAAGGCCTCTTATAATGCCTAGAAATGACTGGTTTTAGTGTATTCTAGCACCATCAGTACCTACCATTATCTTCCTGTAGACAGCCATGACATTGTCATCATCAAAAGGGAGATAGCCACACAGCAGAGCATACAGCAGTACTCCCATACTCCAAATATCTGCCTAAAAAACAAAATGAGTGTACATTCATGAACCTGATCTATCTAAAATGACTTAGAGACAGGTAATAATCGTCCCTCTTTAGTAAAGTCCACATAGAACTCATGAAAACCAGGCTCCTTAATTCTGGACAGAACATTTCAAGTGAAAGCATGCAACCCAAATTCCATTTTCCATTCACTCAAGCTAGAGCAATAGTAAAACCAATATCCTCTTCTTAGGTCACCAATTGCTGCATTACCTTCAATTTTCAAGGATTTTGCTGCCAAAAATGAAATCAAACTTATCACAAGGAATTTCGTATGGTAACATTTCTGATTACAGCTGTCAGCAATGTTACAACGAACTTTAAGGCCATACTGCTTCTCTGAATGAGCATGACAAGGACCTCATACCGCAATGCCTATTTAGACCATAAACAAAAAGGAGGCTTGAAAAGCACTAGACTTCATGGAAAACAAAATAAAAAAAGAAAGCAGGAGCTAGAAGCCAAGTACAGTTGTGCAAAGATACAAAAAATGAAAGAAAGACTGCCTCTATTCAACAGCACAGCCATTTAGGAAGTTTGAGGGAGATTGCAATTACAGTATTTTGGATGGATTGACAAAGGCAAGCAGCAGGTCCTAATGTTCTAGACACGGAATTAAAGCTGGATAAACTCCACCTTTTTTCTTCTCTCAAATTTTGCTACATTGTGCAGTACAAATAGAGCAAGGTTTCATGCACAAATTTCCAGCTAAAGACAGGCCTGGTAACGCATACAAGACACCTAAACTGCATAAAAAAATTGCAACAGGAGTTGGATAATTAACAGAACAAATTGCTGGTTGAAAGGATGTGCAGTATAAGGAAAGAGTTTAAGTTACTGTTTTGTAGGGCACTAAAATATGGAGCAACAAATGGAGATAGTGAAGGGTTAGTCAGAGACAAGCTAGCCAGCTACGTGATCTGTGGTGAAGAGCACTATGTGCTATTCCAAGCTGTGACCGCTGAGGTTAGTCACACAGCTTCTGAGAACTACTGAGGCTTTCCAGTGGTATTCAAGAGAGAAACCAAGTGAGCATATTTGAACCTCACCACGTTTAAATACATGGTGGGAGAAGGGGGGAACAACTTATCCAGAACTGTGCTATGTACCTCTGATCCAATATATGCTTTGCCCTGGATCAGCTCTGGTGCTGCATAAGCTGGGCTTCCACAACATGTGTTCAGATGGTAATCAAGGCCACCCTAGAATAACATAGAAAACCGATCACACAGAAGCTTCGGCTTTAACAAGGGTTAAGTCTTCTAGCAACAATATTAGAGGCCTGAGGCTGTGCATCTACATTCACATTGTATTTTGATTTTGTGTGGTTTATGGCTTCACTAGGCCAAAATGGTCTAAGAGCATGAATATCTATAAACATTCAGATCCCAAGCTGCTCAATCACCTATTACCCTAGCAGTTTTTTCTGCAGCTCCTTCTCTCATAAGAATACTTCCCTTTGTGATTGCAAAGAGAAGAGAGACGAAACCTGGGAAAAAGTGACCCAAGAGCTACTGGGCATGAGGCTAGCTGGTTATTTATACCAATATTTAATGCAGTAACTTCATGAAGAACCACTAAAAATACTTATTATTTTTCCTGGGCTTTGTCCTTGTCCTGTCACTTGTTACTTGAGAGAAGACACTGACACCCACCTCCTGGCTCCATCCTCCTTTCAGATAGTTGTAGAGAGTGATAAGGTTGCCCCGAGCCTTCTCTTCTCCAGACTAAACCCCCAGTTCCCTCAACTGCTCCTCATAAGACTTGTTCTCCAGACCAGCTTTGTTTCCCTTCTCTGGACCCACTCCAGCATCTCAGTATCTCTTTTGTAGTGAGGGCCGAGAACTGAACACAGGATACAAAGGAAACAATCACTGCCCTGGCCCTGCTGGCCACACTATTTGTGATACAGGCCAGTATGCCAGTGGCCTTCTTGGCTGCCTGAGCACAAGCTGGCTCATGTTCAGCAGCTGTCAATCAGCATCCCCAGGTCCTTTTCCAACAAAATAAGATTACATTATACCACCAAGATGATGGTTTAATAGTCGTGATTGCCTGCAGGATGTTCTAATCCGAGTCAAATAAAACCATCTGAGGACAAGCAACTGTATTTGGATATACATTCTTCCCATTAAATTGTTTCTTAACAGGACCCAACTCACATGTTATGCTGACAAATAGAAAGGGCTCTTAGAAACCAATTTTAAACTCAGAAAACAATTCAGTACAAGCATATGGAAGCAGAGGATTTGTAAATGTAACTAGAATTAACTATTTGATTTGATCCACAACCTACATATGTATACAAATCTTTCGCAAAAAAGTTGGACGACAACTAGGTAGGCAGCTGGAATTTAGGGTCTTTGGGCAAGTCTCCGCATTGCACTCTGAAGTCAAACATGCATTTTTACATGCGTGCAGTAGCTGATTTAGCTCTACTCTGTGAAAGCAAATGATGCTTGTACCTTCGGCTTTGCACAAAGTCCAAAGTCTATCAGCTTCAAATTATGTTCCTCGTCAATCAGCAGATTTTCCTGGTGAAAGACAAAGTAGTAATGAATGCTTCTATAATCCAATAATGAAGAAATCACATTTTCTTTCACCTTATTTCTTCTTCTCATTAGCAGCTAGAATTTCACAGAATGGTTCAGGTTGGAAAGGACCTTAAGATCAACCAGTTCCAACCCTGCTACCATGGGCAGGGGCACCTCCCACTACACCAGGTTGGCTCTCCTGTTTTTCGAATTTATCTAAAGCTCTCCTCTGGAGATTGTGATTAGTTGCTAATGAATATATCCCATGTTCCAGATGAGCAATACTAGTTTGTATCTGCTGAGAAGGGCCTGGGAGCAGGGAGAGCATTGACAGTCAACAAGATGAACATCGGGCAGCAGTCTGCTCTGGCAGAAGAGCAGCCAGCAATATCACAAACTGTATTAAAAGGAGCACAGCTAGTAGATTTAGGCAGGTTACTCTAGTCCTCTGCTCTGCATAGCTAGAATAGTGCATTGCTTCTGCCCGCCAGCACAGGAAAGACATGAAACTGAATAAAGAATGGTGGATGGCCACCAGCCTGCTCAGGGGGCTGAAGCACTTGCTCAACGAGAGGAGGCTGAAGGAAAGACATTCGTTCAGCCTGCAGAGGAGAAAGCTTCAGTGTAGACCTCGCAGCTGCCTTTTACTACCTACAAGGAGGGCATGATGACAGAGCTAGTTTCTTCACAGCAGTGCATGGTAGGATAATGACAGACAAGAGGCATCAGCAGACATTCAGACTGGAAATAAGGTAAAGCCTTTCTCCTCATAAGGATAGCGAAGAGATGAACAGGCTGCCCGGAGAGTTTGCGCTGTCTCATGCCAGGAAGATGGGACTGGACAAAGCCCCAAGAAGCTGGGTCTGATGCTGCTTTGAGCATAAGGTTCAAGCAGAAGCCTCTAGAAATCAGTTTCCCACCCAAGATACCACATGATCCCGTGAGTTGGCTATCTCTCCAGCTACAAGCCACCTCCCACAAAAAGGTACATACAATGCTTTGGAGACAAAGTTTTCACAAGGTCTCAAGGAAAATGCTTGTGCACTAAGACTTGGCTTTACTCAGAGCTAGTGTCTCTAAAAATGCAACTGTCAAACCCCTTGAAGGGGAAATGGACTCAGGCCTTCCACTCCTTGAACCAGTGCTTCAACTCTGCAATGACAGCAAAGCCACAGGATGGGTCCAGCATCACGCCCTACACCTTGTGTCTACCCACTACTTGTTTCAACTATTGGTCTCTCTTTTGCCCTTGAGCATGAAAACAGAACACTTTGCACAACACAGTGGCGCTACAAAGACTCTCTCCAGCTACAAGTTGGAAAAAAGGAGAAAACAAAACAGCCAAAGCAACATTCCAAGTCAGATCTATGTCTCTGCTTCACTCCCAGCTGAAGCATGTTGTTCTGCCTCTCTTTGAGAGGAAGCTCCTTCCTCAGACATAACCACATCCAGCCTAGCTGAGGCACGTAGTAGTGAGCAGAAATAATGCTCTTTCAGAAGAAAGACCTCTAAGCACAGGAGAA
Source organism: Strigops habroptila (assembly GCF_004027225.2). Taxonomy (NCBI): domain Eukaryota; kingdom Metazoa; phylum Chordata; class Aves; order Psittaciformes; family Psittacidae; genus Strigops; species Strigops habroptila. The sequence continues at coordinate 23,420,521 of NC_044302.2, forward strand.
TGGTGAAGGCCTAACTGACTCCAACTCCTAACGGAGAAATTAAAGTTGGTGTTCACTAAGACTTCTATGAATCTGACGACTGTTCAGGCTTACTGGTTTGAGATCCCGGTGGGCATATCCCTGACTGTGAACATACGCAATTGCTGAAACAATCTGCCGAAAAAACACACGAGCTTCCTCTTCTGAAAGGTGGTCCTTAGAAATGATGTAGTCAAACAGCTCTCCTCCAGGACAGTACTGCATGAAGACAGGAAAAAGACAGCACCTTTAGAATACAGTAATGAAACCTAAACAAGCCCGAGAGCCCTAGGCAGCACAATAGGACACTCTTCAATTCCCTCTGCTTCATCACAGCAGCAGCCACCAAGTACCCCCGGTCAGTGCTAGGGCAAACCAAACAAGCTGACTCCTGCCTGATGTGTCGCAATGGGTACAGCACACTAATGTCACAGGCAATACAAATTGCCCAGGAGCCAACAACCATGCAGGAGTTCTGGGGACCCACATGCCCTACTGACGCTATTTTAAAAGAACTGAAGTACCAGGTAGTTATCAGTTATATTTAATTATTGATTAATAATAACTAAAGTCATCCCTATAAACAGTGAAGAGTGGCTTTTACAAGAAGATACAACATAGTGCATATTACCAGCTTCATTTCTAAACTGAAGCACCTTCAATATGCTCACCACTGAGGTAATTTCTTAAGAGTTGTTTCATTTGAGCTCTGTTGTCATCTACCATGACAGCAATACCCAGGAACCTTCGCTGCAATAGAAGCACCATTTCTTACCTCCAAGACCATGAATATCTTCTTGGATGTCTCTATCACATGATACAACTGGCAAATATGCTGGTGACTTAAGTTCTTCATGGCATCAATTTCTGTTTTAACACGAGGCAAGTCATCCTATGAGACCACAACAGCAAATTGTGAACTTGCCAACTACTTTGACAGATGGTAGGTACATCCCAGCAAGCACTGCGTGACACAAAGTTTCACAGCATGGATATGACAGCATGTAAGTCAAATTCAGGCCAGCACCAGCTCTGCTGTTACTCCCCTACAGTTCTGGCACATCAATCAGCATAACCCAGACGAGTAGATGTAAAATATCTAGTAGTCTCATCAGCATTCTCTTTCAATTACTGTAAGAACCTTTAACTTCCTTAGTTTTACAGCCAGAGAACCTTGCCCCCTCCATAGGGCGGCACAAGATCTGTGGTCTTCTGTCACAATTCTTTCAAGTCTATAGCATCCCAGCAATAGCCAACAGAACAAGCAGGTGGCAATTCAACACGTCGCTGTGTTCTTGGGAACTCCACCAGAACAGCATATCATGGAATCATTTAGGTTGGAAAAGACCTTTAAGCTCATCGTGTCCAGCCACTAACCTAGCACTGCCAAAGCCACCACTAAACCCTGTCCTTAAGTGCCACATCTCCATGTCTTTTAAATATCTCCAGGGATGGTGATTCCACCAGTTCCCTGGACAGTCCATTCCAATGCTTGACAATCCTTTTGGGGAAGAAATTTTTCCTAACATCCAATCTAAACCTCCCCTGGTGCAGCTTGAGGCCGCTTCCAAGATGCTGTGAACTTTTAAGTATCTTTTGGCTTACCCCTAGAGCAAGTTTGTCCATGATTTTTATTGCAACTTTTTCACCAGTGAGAAGATGGCGTCCAAGTTTTACCTTTGCAAACCCACCTAAAATTCCAAAAAGAGACAAGTTCAAAGCTCAGTGTGATGACATGCGTTCTTGCCTATAATCTCGCAGTTACACTGGAGTATGTAGTAGGCACAGCGTGCAGTGTCTTCACTCGAGGAAGAAGGGAATCACTACTACACCTTGCGAGCCCATTTTCAGATTTCTGCCCCCCAAAACACACCCTTGAAACATGACCTATAGATTCTGCAGTAACAGCTGATCTACATTCAGGTAAATACTGAAGCAGTTAGACTGATCACACGCATCTGTTTGTATTCACAGACTGAGCCTACCTGTTCCAATTGTTTCGTGTAACTCATAGTACTTGAGAACCTCCTCACGGTCACCGACAGCCATTCTGAGGCACGGGGACCTTGCAATCCTCCTCAGCACCTGCAAGCACGAAACACGGACAGCGGTCATGCTTTTCCACTCGGAGCGTACTCACACACAGAAAGCACATCCGCTGTAGCTCCAGTGGCGCGGGGCGCGACCAGCTCTCAGTGCTGCCTACACGCCTAGCAATAGCCCCTCTGGGCAACGCAGTCTGAGGGCCGCGGGCTAAGGGCACAAAAGACCGTCATCTTCCAGGGACTGCTCACCAACACCTAGCTGCGAGCGGCGCGAACGTTCCCGACAGAGCCGCGCCCGCCCGGGCTGCCCCGCGAGACGCGCCAAGCGCGCCCCCGGCCACCCCGGAGCCCTACCGCCAGGGAACGGCGAGAGCCCACCGGCGATAACCGGCGGCCGCAGGGGCACAACACTCACCGCCCGGGCAGCCGGCCCCAGCGCCGCCGTTACCGTTCAAATCTCCTGCCGCACCGCCCACTTCCGGCCACGACGGCCGAGGGGCCAATCACCGCGCAGAGCCTCGCCGGAACAGGTGGGGCCGGGAGAGCAGAGCGGGCGCCGCCGCGGCGGCAGTATCTATCCTGCCACCTGGCGGCCGGCGGGACGGCCTCCTCCTCGGGCACGCCCGGTCCTCACAGAGGCGGGAAATAGCGCGCGCCGCCGCCGGAAGCCATGCCGCTTCCTACGGCCGGCGTGCGAGCAGCGGCCGCCCTGGCGCCACGCACGAGATGGCTGCTGCGCCTGGCGCCCCAGTGCGGGTGCTCGCGTCAGCATATAGAGGCTCGCGGAACATCTTATCTCTGTAAATTGTGTCTGCTTTGCAATCTTCCCAAAGTCTTTCCCAAATAAAGAGAAAGATTTACATTTCTGAGGATAAGGTTCAGTTTTCTCCCCAGTGAAAAAAAGGGAATAACTACATTTTGGGAAGAGAGAATGGGGCCACTCCTTTTGGGCAAGACAAAATGTGCTTTCCTGACCTGGAGACACCTCTTCTATATGAGGTGTCATCTTCTATTCAGCATCCAACAGTTAACAGCTCCTCATGAACAGGAGTGTCCTGATGAACACAGCTGCCTGTTACGAAAACTGTTGATTAATTTCCTGCGTGTATTTTCAGTCATTATTTAGTAAATTAAGTTCAGTCATTATTTAGTAAATAACATGACTGTTGCTGATAAAAACATTGAATGGGAGATGTGAGGGTAGCTTGTTACTGGTGTTGACTGAAACGAGGCAGGGTGCACTTATTTCAACTGACAGTGTCCCTTTTCCTCATGTATCCAAGAGTCGGGCCACTGAGGAACATGGGAACCACAGAGAGGTGGATCAGGCTGCTAAGATTGAAGTGGCTCAGGTGGATTTAGATTGGCAACAGGGTGAATTATTTAGTGGCATAAGTGTGAATTATTTTTAGGCCATATCAAGTCTGAGGTTGTAGTACGTTTCCACAGTGATTCTTGCAATTAGTAGTGGCTTAAATGGTCACAAGGGTTTGAATGAGCAAGAACTGCATGGATTCCCCACACATCACAGCTCCTTCAACAGCATTTGTAATTTAATTTGAAATATAATCTTTCTCAGCTTGTGAGACCCAGCCGCAACGAAACCTCTTTAAAAAAATGTTCTTGTGGTGGAGGGAGAGTGGGAAGGGGGGTGGAAGACCCAGGGCCAGGTTTGGGGATCACAAATTTCTTGCTGTCTTCCCATGCCAGTAGGAGGCATTGCTGCCTCTTCATCAGCTGTCCTCTCACATTTGTGTGAACAGGTGAAAGAATTCTTCAGTTCCCTGAGGAAAAAAGCACACGGCTTTGCTGTGTCCAGCAAGCTGTGGAAACCACTGAAGACAATATACAGTGGTATGTAGAATCTCCCCATGACCCAGCTGTGTGCAAACAACCATCTGTAAATTAAAGCACCTTGCTTATGTTTGTCAGCAGTAACTGAAAAGCACTAAAAAGCTGTGAAAATTTTGGCCTGGAGGGACAGTGCAGTTCTATAAATCAATTTCTTTGGAAGCTGCTGCTCTGTGTTTTTCTCTCATGGTTGTGGTTTGCTGGGAACAGGACTGGACCATTCCTGGATCTCCTTCACCAGGTAACACTGTTAAGAGAAAAGGAACACTGTACAGTGAACCACAGTGCAGGAGAGGGCGACTACTAGAAATTAGAAACACATTGTCTCTGAAAAAGCAGAAAGTGCTAGGGAAAATCCAAGTGATGCTTCCCACCTGCAAATGCTGACCCTTCTGGATCTTTCCTGCAAAGGTGCAACTGGCAGCTCTGTTCAACATGGATTTGCACCAAAGCTCTGGAGCAAAGCCATCTTTGCATGTGTTTTTATCCTTGCAGTTTATGTTTCCAGAGTAATTTTTACCTCAGATCGAGCACCATGTAATTAAAAAACCCAAATATCCACCGTAATTAAAACTGCAAATGTCAAGGTAAACATGATAAGGCCTATGTCTACGCAAGCATTATTGTAGTCCCTCAGGGCTGGAGGTAGTCGCTGGATGCTTCTCATCTGCCTCTGGAATGCCATCCTCCTGCAAGAGTTCTGCCCAACTCCTTTTGCTGCTGATGTAAATACTTTGCCTGCACTGGAAATATTCTTGTGCTTTTAGGTAACATTCAGGAAAGCAGCACATACATTTTGTGTGTTGGGGAAAAAAAGTCAATTTATGATGATGATCAAGATTCAGGGTTTAGCAGGAATTTTTGCTTTTAATTACAGCTTTTACATTATTTTGAAATGCAAGTGTTGTCACATGTACTCGTTGCCATTTAAATGGACAATCATTCATTATGGTCTTTGTATCTTACCTGAAGGATAATGATTAAGAGTTGTAAGGTAATTGCTCTCAGGAGAGAAATTAGTACTACTGTGTGCTCAGAAGGGAAACAGGAATTCTGAGTAGGCTGTGAATTGTGTGCACAACATTTTCTGGCATTACTGGTACTGTTGTTGACTGTTGCTTGCTTTTAAAATGTTTTCACAGATGAAAAGGGAATTTAACAAATAAGATTTGTTCACATTAATGTCAATAAAGCACTTGTGTAATTTTGGGACATTCATTTGTATTGCTGTTGTGAGCAGTAATTTGCACTGATGGAGCTGCACTAATGTATGTTTTACAGTCTCGGGTGCTGCAGTGAAACTGTGCTCACAAAACCAGAGGCACAAAGACTGAACTGCGTGACTGTGTGGTAGCGTCTGACCATGTACTGGGGTGCAGGGCTGGGTTCGCGTACTTCATGAAAACACAGCACTGCTTCTGTTGCCTGAGAATGACTTAATCCTTTGTATAGTGTATGTTTCAACAAAAATTTCTAACTGGAATTTTTCAGCAAAATAATCACCTAGTTTCTGAAAACTCTTGTGCTTTTGTCTGAATCTTTTAGCTGCTTCCCTACACAGGGGGAATCCACAAGTTAAATGTGGCCCATTAACTGCAATACATCTGTGAAAACCAAAGGAAAGGGGGAAAAGCTGTAGCTGGATCTCAATCAGATTGTGAGTGCCTTCATGAAGCATGACAGACAAGTATTTTGCAGGGTTTTTTTTTAAACACATTATATTCAGGTTTAATTTACTTTTATTTGTGGGTTTTAATTAATTCTAGGGTTTCTTCTGTCTTACAACAGCCATTCAGATAACAGCAGTAATAAATGAAAATTAATAAACATAGCAATGCATTCTTAAAAACTTTATTAGTGTGACACAGGTTCTCAGTACAGACTGCGAAGTACAGTCAAGAGTCTAAATATCCCCAATTTAAATCTCCGGGCTGTCTCTGTCTGCAATGCTACATACTGGAGTCAGATTTTGGTCTCGAATGTTGGTATGGCCTTCTTCACGGAGAAGCGGTACACGCGTGAAGACAGAGGAAAACACATGGAGGAACTTGGCCACCTCTGTCAGGACAGCCTGGTCTGCAGCAGACTTGCAAGAGGCACCTACTTGTGCCTGTTCGTTGCAGAGCAGGTGATCATGATGTTCCTTGCAGCACGAACTTCTGCCCTACATTCCCTGCTGCAGCGCAAGGAACAGAGGCGAGGACTAGAAACAGTGCAAATTAAAATAAAATAAAAAGGAGTGCGCCTGTTGACTTGAACTTCTCTTTAATCTCTGGTAATGCTCGTGTACCTTCTTTATTTCCACTGCTGTGATGGTAATGGTGTCATTGTTACACTAGGATTTGTATTTGTTCAGTCCAGGAGACTCCAGAAATTGCAAGATAACAGTACAGATACCACTAGAAGTAGAAACCTAAAATCCTTATCTGGTGTGTTTTTCTTGTTTTAACTACAATTAAGGCAGCATCCAAAATACCTCTTTTATTACTACATGTGCTTGATGAAGCAGTTAATCCCCAGTTTTACAGTCTTTACCTACCACAGCTTACTTGTACGGTCTACCAGGAACTGGCTTGCTGAAAGAATGCACAGCCAGGCTGAGGATAACTAAAGCTCAATATATTCCAGAATACTTAATGCATTCGCTGCAATGTTAAAAATGCTAGCACATACAAATTCTTCTGAGATTTACAGGCACTATGTGGAGATTATGTGCAAAAATCTGCAGGTTTTTTTTCTTTGGCATTGCTACTATGAAATATATTTCTTGCAAATATAAAGCATCCTTTCCCTCTGAAAACGGAAGAAAATTACGAAAAAGTCAAAGTATATGAGTATAATACAATTAATGGCTAGGTTGGGAAGAAAAAAAAACCTAATACAACTTAGTCCACTACTGGGAAAAAAGAAAATATGGAAAAAGTCCAGCAAGTTTCACCATACAAAGACCACCCAGCATAACCATATGGTTTTTGCATCAGCTTTTGTTCTTCAGGAATTATTATCCACCAAGAGAAAGAAGATGTTTTATGTGATGCACCAAGATCCTGGAGGGAAGAAAGAGAAAAAAAAGGTTAAGAGCACTCATCTTCTTTGAGAAAAAACTTCACAAAATCAATCTGCGATATATTATCAGAAACAAGTCTCTAGACAGAAAGAAATCCAGGAAGACCTAATATCACAAGACATTTGGTATTGTTTGAAAGTGATACTGCAAGTGAGGGCAGCCACCCGCTGCAGACAGCAGTAATGATGCATCTTTGTCTTGCCCATTTGAGGTTGGTTGCCAAATCTCCTCATGGGATTTTGCTGCATACAGTCACTCCTCCTCCCAAGGGAGTCAGGACCACCTCTGCAGCCTGAGGAGAGCGGCTCCCCTCAGGTTCTTCAGGGTGCTACAGCTGGGACACTCCTTGCTGGCGTGTGGTGGATGGATCTGGCACAGGACGTGCTCCAGCCTCTCCCCTCCATGCCCCCGAAACCCCCTAGCCTGAAGCACATGTATCAAGCATTGAGGTTGTCCTGGGTTCAGCTGTAGCAGACATTTTTCTCCTTCTTAGTAGCTGGTGCAGTGCTGTGTTTTTGACTTTCAGCCTGGGAACAACGCTGATAACACCAATGGTTTTAGTTGTTGCTAAGTAATGTTTACTCTGACCAAGGACTTTCTCAGTCTCATGCTCTGCCAGGGAGGAGGGGAACCCAGGAGGAAGCAGAGACAGGACACCTGACCCAAACTAGCCAAAGGGGTATTCCATACCATGGCATGTCATGCCCAGTATATAAACTGGGGGGAGTTACCCGGAAGGTCGAGATCACTGCTCGGGTCAGGCTGGGTGTCGGTCAGCGGGTGGTGAGCAACTGTATCCTCTCCCGTTGTTATTTCCCTTATCAGTATTATTATTGGTGGTAGTAGTAGTGGTTTTGTATTATACCTTAGTTACTGGACTGTCTTATCTCAACCCGTGGGAGTTACATTCTTCCGATTCTCCTCCCCATCCCTCTGGGAGCGGGGGGAGGAAGAAAGGGGGGGAGTGAGCAAGCAGCTGCGTGGTTCCAAGCTACCGACGGGGCTCAAACCATGACAGAGGTGTAGTTAAGTGAATGCCCCCATGAACTAAAGGTGATGATGAAAGACTCCAATTACTTTCTCTTATGTTACAGGTGTGATCAAGCCAAGTACAAAGAAGTACATGGCGTCGGTGGAATATGTGCATAGAACAAGGCTGTACTTGTGCCAGGGAAGCTGAGAGCAGAGCACTGAAACCTGCTCTACCTGCCAGTTTATCTGGGGGGCTTTTTACACCTGCCCTGGCTGCTGTTCTGAAATTAGCCGGGTGCAGAAGTACTGACAATAGCTCACTGTCCTAAAGATGAAAACAAGCAGCTGAGATGTGCTTGTTCTTCAGTAGTCTAAAAAGGTCTTACGGCGGAAGCAGAATGTCATGCGTTGGAATCCTCAGTTACAGAAACCTAAAGGAATGCACCTACACAGAAGTATGGACATAGGGTGTGAAGAAAAAGTAAGGCTTTTCTGCCCAGAAACACAAAACTTCAAAGTCATTCCAAGCGTGTGTCTAACAGTGTCTCTAACCATGTCTAGGTTTAATAAAAGGCTGTGAGCAAAAACTTGGCTTCAATAACACTAGCATGAGTTGTCTTTGTGGCAGTTAAGAGAAAAGAGAGGAAGAAATCTCACCCAATAATGTTAACGTTTAGCTTGTTTTCTGCTTCTCAGATTTGCTGCTGGAGGACTGTTCCTTTGCCTGAAGAGCAAGAGAAGCACAACATAGTAAGAAACTGCAAACTACGCTAAAATCTGAAATAAAACAGTGACAGATACTTATCAGAAGTCACAGTTCAGACATGAGTATGATCTGCACTTAAAATGCAGAAAGTTTAGCAACTGTATTTGTAACTTCTGTCTATATATTTTCATTTTTCCACAAACACTTTATCTTTCAGATATACCCTCTTCATATTCTACTTCTGAACATCCTTTTGCCCATGCAAGTGATCCAGTCACAACTCTGAACATTAAAAAATACATCCTTCTGAAAAGGAGTTAAAGACCCCCCTGTTTAACATAAAAAATTGAAAGGCATTTCTGTTGTTACACAAAGGCATGTGTGGCAATTTCATAATAAAGAAAAATGTCACCACTTGAAACGTGAAACCTAAGATTTCCTGAGCAGGTATTACCATCTGATTCAGGCATCTACCTGCAATATCCTGTGAGAGAAGGTGATGGGAAAAATCCATTTTCTGTATTTCTGGATGACAAAGACCAAGCTGACCTTTTTTTTTTTTTCTTAAATATATAAAGAATCAACTGCCTTCCTTTTCCTTTTCCCACCAGATTCATTCTGCATACTTCTTTATAAATAAAGATAGGGTTTTATTCTTTTTTTTACAGTGAATAATAATAATGTAAGAAACAGACGTGGTTGAAGGTGTACACTCTAATCACTTTTAGAATGCTGCTATTTAAAAGAGAAGTGATGGGGATCATTAAGCAGCTGCAGGCATGTGAAGTGTGACTTTTGTATCAGCAAACATGGGAATGAAGAGCCTGTGGAGCATGCACTGAGCCCCCTGTAGAATACCATACTCTCTCTGAAAGAAACATATTTTAGCCCCCTTTTATTGAAGATCTTCCTTGTAATAGAAAGGTGCTTTTCTCCTATGTACATGCTTACAAAAATGCATCAAGTTCAACCTATCCATGTAAAATTCTCCCCAGAATAACAGCCATGTAATATGAATCCAAAATCCAGTTGCCCATGTTTCACATTTATAGTGTATGGTAACCATGACTGTCCATATTATAATACATATGTTTCTACCGTTTTAGGGTCTTTGGGTTTTCCTTTAGCCTTTGGGGTTGGCTTAGTGGTTTCCTTTCCACTTTTGTCCTACACTCCAAAGAAAAAAAATAATTACAGTTACAAACACAATAGAGAATTGATGGCTTCTACTTCAACATCTGCCATAACACGTTTTTAAATGCAGCTGGTAGGGTGGGAAAGAGCACAACGCAGGATGCATGCATGTAATTACTGCCACTAGTCCATGGCAAGGTGGAATCTCGAGCTTCATTTAATACTGGGGAGATGACGGCACCAGAAAGCATACTGAGATAAAAAACCTTGTATATGGGCAGATTTTGTATTTACTACAAAGCAATAATGTCGCCGCAGCAGATTTAGCTCCAAAGTTCATAACCAAACAAAACAGCTCTTAAAACACCAGTGGTCTGTCTTAAGCCATCTGACGATCTGGTGTCAAGGTAAGCACTTGGAGAAGTACTGCAGTGGCCAGAAGAGTTATTTGGAAACACAGCTACTTCCTCCCACAAATTACATATGATGTGAACTTCAGTTTGTAAACTGCTGCTTCTTTGCCCCCCGGGAGAGGAAAAAACGCAGCATAAAAGCACAGATAATCATAATCAACCTTTTAAGTATGGACAAACTTGTAATTCACTCTTGGTAACTCGGTGCCTTGTAGTATACGCTTAAAGAAATTAATGTAAAAGTTCACCTAGGAACTGGTTATGCTTCCACACCTGTGTCTGTCCAAGGGATTTAATTTTTGACTGCTAATATACTGGTTTGGTCAAAGATCTTGTAACTTCAAGCTATTTTTTTTAACTTTCTCCTTGCAGGAATCAGACAGAGATAGGCTGGCAGAAGTCAGTATCCCACGAGAGACAACAGCAGGTGCTCTACCCAGTTACGTACAAAAAGTATTCATCATTCAAAACCACGTGTACCAGTCCTTCTGTCTTCAGGTGAGAGACCAGGGCATAGGATAAAACACATCACACCAAAGAACCACAGACTGGTTAGGGTTGGAAGGGATCTTAAAGCTCATCCAGTTACAACCCCCTGCCATGGGCAGGGACACCTTCCACTAGACCAGGTTGCTCCAAGCCCCGTTCAGCCTGGCCTTGAACACTGCCAGGGATGGGGCAGCCACAGCTTCTCTGGGCAACCTGTGCCAGAGCCTCAGCACCCCCACAGGGAAGAACTTCTGCCTAAGATCTCACCTCAGTCTCCCCTCTGTCAGGTTAAAGCCATTCCCTCTTGCCTGTTCCTACAGGCCCTTGTCCAAAGCCCTTCTCCAGCTTTCTCGTAGCCCCTTTAGGCACTGGAGCTGCTCTAAGGTCTCCGTGGAGCCTTCTCTTCTGCAGGCGGAACCAGCCTAGCTCTCTCAGCCTGTCTCCAGAGCAGAGCTGCTCCAGCCCTCACAGCATCTCCGTGGCCTCCTCTGGACTCGCTCCAGCAGCTCCATGTCCCTCTTGTGGTGTTATCCCAGAGCTGGATCAGGACTGCAGGCGGAGGTCTCCCCAGCAGCAGTATAGGGAGAGAATCCCCTCCCTTGACCTGCTGCTCACGCTCTGGGGATGCAGCCCAACACATAGGGGTGGTTCCGGGCTCATGCACACACTGAAGCTGGGTCATGGGGACACTCTACATACCACAAATCTTTCTTTTTCCAAACATTTAGTACACAGCAAGAAGCATGAAACTTCCATCATAGTAGTACAACAATCACTTTGGACAGCGTCTTCCAAAGAGGCTAGGTCTAAACCTAAACCGAGCTACTGCAAAAAGTGAGAAACTTTTCATAGAGTAGTGAAAAACTGTTTATTTTCCAAGTTATTAGCAGAAAATGTCCTACCTTTGAGTGCTGTGGTGTGGCAGGAGCCTTTGCGCAAGTATCAGAGTCACCTGACAGGGCGTCGATAGCTGCAGAGTCATCCACAGGCTTCTGCAATAATTTTAATTCTGAAGTCACACAATATGCAATACTTCCCCCAGTCAACTTAATGTTTCAGGGATTTATGTCTGCTTTAATTATGCTTTTCTTAAAAAACAAAACAAAACAAAAACCAACCCAAAACCAAAACTAAACTATACCTGGGCTCTACACATATGTTAGGACAGAGATGTCTATTTGAGGTTTCCAAGACATGCAATTTCTTTCAGTACTGGACCTGAACGTTCACAGTGTAGTTGCATATAAAAACTGTAATTATTGTGAACAGTTAATCTTCATAGAAGTTTTACTATCCACACGGTTACTATAACTTACTCCATTCAATAGCATTTATGAGAATTTGCAATGAATCATGCCCTGAGCCTATAATGACGCTACTTTGGAAAACAGATCAGAGGACACGACATGAAACAAGCACAGAACAAAAACACCATAAATGTTACCTTTGATTCTTTGTGTTTCACATCACCCTTTGCTGTTGGCTTTACTGGTTTACCCTTGGGATTACATCCTCATTTTGAACTGGTTAGATCAGGTTTAAGATACATGTATACTTATGTATGACATTACAGATCACGAAGAAAGTTGATTTCTTTATTTCTTGTGCTATGTACTCAAAGACAGTTCACGGTATCTTTTCATGCTCTATTACCACATTTGCAATATCATCTTTCTATCTGTGTAGTCTACTGGAAAAACAATTTTCCCATCCAGAAAAGATCAAACCACTGTCAGAGCAGCCACGTGCTCCAGTGAATGGCAGTTTTACAAGGCTTTAGGTATACCACCAAGGTAATACCTATTTATATGCTTTATTCCCAACTCAGAATGAAACTACTTGGAATGAATAAGCATTACTACCCACAGTTTGCAAGTATGTCCTGTTTAAAAGCAGATTATAAAGACAAGTTGTTTAAAGGGTGACACTTTTTTTCACCTAGTTTTCCAGAGCACCTACAACACTGGGCCAGTGTCACTGGAATCTATACTGCTAAATCTGCAGGACACTGATGGCTACTGGATGGTTCAAAATGATCTATTTGTTCAGACTGCTCAATTAAAACAAAACAAAACAAATCAAATCCCCCCAAAACCCCACAGCAAACCAAAACCTACTTTTTTTGTTTGTTTTTTGAATTAAATGCATGCAAGGAAATACAGAGCTACTCTATCTGTAGGATATTTACATGTTTAATACAAATATAAAAATATACTACACACTTCCTCAGCTTCCTTCTTCTGATAAAACCAATGAGGACAGACTGGCTCATACGCACAGATTTATGGTGTTGCAAGTCCAAACTAACAAAGTTAATAAAACCAACTTTTCCTTACCTGCTCACCTGACTCCAGAAGTTCTCGATAGTCAGGTGGGATAGTATCGTCTCTTTCTCCAAGTTTGTCTCTGTGTTCAGATTTAGCCTTTTCCTGAAAGCATTTAAGTTTTTAACAACCTGAATACTTATGTTAGAAATATTAGCAAACAGTAGTCAGAGTACTCAATTAAACTTAGGGCAGAACCCTTTTTAAATTTAAAATTTTAAAACTATCAGAAAAAAACCCCCATATATTTATTTCACTATGAAGTGTGTTTCATGCCTCAGAGTTTTAAAATTACTAGCTCTCAATAAGTGTCCACATTTAGAAAGTTAGACATACATAAACAGCAGCATGCCAAAATAAACAAAAAAGAAGTTATGTCAATTTTCAGTTCTCCTTCTCAACAATATGGCTAAAAGAAGTCATTCCATACATCTGCATCAAATCTCATCCATGCATTGTAGCTTTAACACAAAGCCAACGTTCCTGCAGTGTCTTATCCGTGAATGCATCCCAGTACCTTCAGCAGAACCCAGGGTGCGTATCCACCTTGCACCCGAACTGATCAAGAGTGGCCTACACTTCTCATCTGACTTTGAAGCCAGGCTCAGATTCAAATCCAACACAACTTGAAGCCAGAGCAGCACAAGCTCTGGAGACTCCATCAAGGAGGGAAGCACTCCTTTCACAACATTTATTTTTCAATTTATGCTGCATAGATTTCTGGCAAACATACCAGAAATGTCCCAAACAAAACACCTGGTTTACATACAAGTAGGTTTTTAAGCACACTGTTGAAGAGTACTCTTGTATTTGTTAATGAAGACATTTTAAAGAAATTTTTTTTCATTTTTTGAACATAGGCATTTTCCATGCCTTTTATAAAGAACACTATATGAAGAAAGCTGGGCTCCTACAGCTCCACTGAAGCACAGCAGCTGCTGAGATCTCACACATCAAGCATTCACTCTTCTGCTATGGCAAGAGACAATGCTACCCAGGCTGCCTACTCCTTATTCCCAAGGTAGCCAATAACCTCTGCACAGGAACCTGGTCTGAGATTAGAAATCTGCTTCTGGATTCCAGCCTGAATTTATTAATGGGCATCTTATGGTGTTTTTTTTCCCCCAATAATGTCCTTTTTCTTAAGTAGTTCAATTTACAATTTACTATTACTATTACGCAGAAATGGGCCTGATTTTCTTATTAGAGGCAAGGTCTTTATACAGTTATATGAAGAAAGACTGAATGAAGACAAAGCAAGCAGAAACAAGCCAAGTTAAAAAATGGGACTGATTAAATCAAGACGTCTGTTGATGAACTTGGTTTTTGTGCGGTTATACAAGTCCAAGTTTGACAAAAAGAAGGCTACAAAATTAATTTTTTAAACAGATGCCAGAGAAGACACCTGGAAAATAATTAGAATAATGACAATAAAAGTCACTGAAACCAAATTATTGCAAATTTCCTGTAATATTTCAACACTCACCTCTAAGTGGCTTATGTATATTAACTAATTCAACATTTGTCACAAAACACACAAGTAACCCAGTTGGCCCAAGAATGGTTGGCATGCCTATATGTAGGACAACATAAAAGTATGTTATTTTTTTACTGGGAATCTTCTGTATCTAAAATCACATGCTGTATGCTCCTATGAATGTGTAAGACATACTGCAGTATTAAAAAAAACCCATAAAAAGCCCCAAAACCCCCACCAAGGTTGGGGTAAGTAGCTCAGATTTTGTTTGGGGTTTTTTCTTCTGGGGTTTTTTTTTTTTCAGTTGTTTGTTTTGTTTATTTTCCCCACCAGACTGCACAAGTTTCAGAATGTCTTTTGTTACCTTTACTTTGTCCATAACCGGTTTGTTCTCATCAGGGTCAGGTTCCCTCTGTCCCAGGGAATCAGATAAGAGATCCAAGGCTTCATCCATCTCTTTCCCTCCCTAACAAAGTATGAACACATTCATGAACACAAATCTGCTGTAAAAATAATTCAATTCACCAAGCTAATACAAGTACTGACTAATGAACTGTCAACTTCAGTGAACAATGACCAATCAGCTCTCCCTTTGTAATTACAACGTAGTGCAACACTGGCGAAAACAATTACAGAATATTTAGACCTACAGAAAACATAATTTCAAGAAGGGGTTATGGAATGTATTTTAATGACTTTCTTTTGTTACACATACGCCTAAATGATCTAATGAGAATAGTCCTATGAAAAGACTGGGTTTTGGCAATTGCCATTAATTTTGCGAACATCATTATCACTGCAGTTTAGCTCTTAAAGAAGTGTCAATCTGAATTAAAACTCATTAACGTTTTTATCTTCACAATATGTATCTTTTGCTAATTCACACCAGCTTTATTCAAAAAACGGTTAGAAAAAAAAGCCCTTAAAACCAATAGTAATGCAGGCGGGAGGACCTTTATAGTCCCCTCTCAGATTAGGCTGGAAACACTAGTGCACAACTGCACAGATCAAAATAGGGAAAACAATGAGCCAGGCAACATGACCACTAAATGCAACAAAGGGAAATTCTGGTATTAAAAGGAGGTGCTGGTGCTGCCTGTCCCTTCTTTAACCTTGGACTCCTCCTTGACAAATGACTTTGCCACTATGGTGATGGCTACACTATTATTATTTTAAATGTTCTCATAATGTTCCTTACCTAACTAGGAAAAGAAAGATGTTCTGCTAAAGGTCCAAGCCTCAGAATGAAACCACTTGCACATAGGTAACTAGTAACTACCTGCACTGACCCATAGAAAGGAAATGCAGACATCCTCCAATGTGCTCTGTAACTCTGTCCAGAAATTCACACTTTTTTTTTTTCCTGCGCAAGGAGAACATTTTCTTTCCTCCAAGTTGCCAGTATTAGCAACAAACTGTTTAACTGTGCAGCAGTCTATATCAATAAAACTGGCTAGATCATGCTCCCATCTCTCTTCATTAGTCAATTCTGAATTTCAGAATAGGATTTATGGAAAAGGTTGCTTACGGAGGTAGAAGCCAGAAGAGCTGCTGAGTGCACTGAAGAAACTGTAGCAGCAGAGACAATGCTGGAGGAATCTGCAGAATTTTTGCCCTTCTTGGCTTTCTGAAACAAGACACAGTATCATTACTAACACAGAGGATTAAAAGAAAAACATGCATCAAATTCCATGCCTCTAAAATGCAATGCCCATCCTCTTTATTTCTATGACTTCATTTTTCTTCGAAGCTCTACTTATTTCAGATCGAAGCCTCTTTCTGTGAAGCACTGTGCAACTGTTTTGCACCTCGGTTTGTTCATGTTCAATCTTCCCTCCCAACTACTGGGTTAAACCTTGTCATAGCTAAAGTCAGAGGCAGGTTTAATATAACTTCAGAGGAGCTAAGACTTCACCAAGCCCATCTATATTCCCAAGTAACACTTTTAAAATTCTCAACTGCAAAGCATTACTTGTGCAAGCAGCTGTTAAAAGATGACAACTAACTTACCTAGGTTTTTTCCTCATTATTAAAGTCCTGCTCTCCTATTAGTTTATTGCAAAAAATATTTTAAATTTTTAGTTACTGAATTTCATTAAAGAAAGTTTACATGAACTTTAAGGAAAATAAATATCAAGATTGTTGAAACAATCTGAAAATAAATTTTCAGAAATCAGGTATACTCACCTTTATTACCGTTGGTGTAGGTAATGGTGCAGATGGTGATGGAGAATAGGAAAATCCTTCTGACAAACCCTCTAAAAGATCATTTTCACTCATAGGCTAACATTAAAAACAAAAAGAAAGAGGCTTGTAAGCATTTTCATCTACTAAAAAGTGAGGAGGTAACACAGTCTCTCTCCCTTTTAAACTGAAAACTGGGAAACCTTACTGACATTTGGGTAAGTAATTAATGAATGAAACATTCCGAATATTCACTTTTTTACCTGGGACTTTTCTTCTGGTTTTGGTAAGAGTGGTTTTCCATCTTTATCCTACAAAATAAAAATCCCCTTGCATTATACCAAGCAATCTTTAAATGACTTTCAATACAAGTACTCTGATAGCACTCAGTGAACAGAGAGTATTACACAAGAAAATGACCTAACTAGCAACCTCTACCATCTATTGCTGTTACTTGAAGTGTCATTTAATAAATCCAGGTTCTGTAACTTAAAAATATCTGAGTGCTGGGAAGTGATTCAGTGTGGGATTCTGAGCTTCCCTACTTCATGTTTCAATTTCCATAAAAATAGCACAATTAATTAATAAAATCCTAGCCTCTACTGACATTGGTAACAATAATCCTGGACACAGAGTTCAGAAACACCGTATCTCTTCACGACGGCAGCTGTGGCAGATGTGAAAATCTTAGTTTAGGCTACACCTAAACTACCCATTTATGTCAAATGAGTCATGTGGTGATGTTTGCAAACACACCACCTTAAAGCATTTTTTAACAGCTTTGACCAATCGGAGTTTATTAAGTTCTAAAATACAGAGAGCTAATGAAAGATTCCAGGGCACTAATCTCAGCCTTAATTATTCATGTGTAGGTACTTACATCCAAACCACTTCTGTGCCTATGTAGGCATCTAATGATAGATGTCAGATATTCAGAAACTACAAACTGGAATTTTTATATGCTAAAAAAATGGCTGAACTAAACATCAACAGATCAAACTGAAATGGAGTTTCAGTTTCATCTATGTATTCTTAGGAACAAAAGGAAAGTAAGAGTAAGATGGCACATTAAATAAATTACTTTTGCTTCTGCTAATCTGTACTCTGGAGGAATTGTTTCTTCATCTTCACCCAGTTTTTTGTGTTGTTCCTGTTTGGTTTTCTCCTGTGAAAGCAAAATCAAAATAATACTGATAAAAATACATAACTACATCCCAACAGAAATGCAGATGAGCAAGCTTTCCAGGTCTTCGGTCTCCCGATTCAAATTAGTCTTTCTAATCCAACTACCAGATAAAAATCTCGTGAAAATTAAAAGAAAGCCTATTCTCTTGAGAAAGCCTTCATTTCTCTGCCTGTTCCTTCCTGAGTATATCAGAAGTAGCTCTACTTATTTCAATGAAGATCAACAGAGTTAAGTAAATAGACAATCACAGACCAATCAAAACCAGCATTATACCCGTGCCTTAACTCTTGACTTCTTTTGAAATCCTCCCAACAGCTACCTGGGCTGCGTGCAAAGGAAGGCTGAACAGAGAAATCTGTGGCCAACTTCAAAAAGCACTATCCCCCTTACAAGTTATGTTGGAAGATGACAACTAGTGGTGTCCCTCAGGGATCGGTGTTGGGACCGATCTTGTTCAGCATCTTTGCCGGCGACATGGACAGTGGGATTGAGTGCGCCCTCAGCAAGTTTGCCGATGACACCAAGCTGTGTGGTTCGGTTGATATGCTGGAGGGAAGGGATGGGATCCAGAGGGACCTTGACACGCTTGTGGGGTGGGCCGATGCCAACCTCATGAAGTCCAACCAAGCAGAGTGCAAGGTCCTACACCTGGGTCAGGGCAATCCCAGGCATAGCTACAGGTTGGGCAGAGAAGAGATTCAAAGCAGCCCTGCGGAGAAGGTCTTGGGGGTGTTGGTTGATGAGAAAATTAACACGAGCTGGCAGTGTGCACTCGCAGTCCAGAAAGCCAACCGTATCCTGGGTTGCATCAAAAGAAGCGTGACCAGCAGGTCGAAGGAGGTGATCCTGCCCCTCTACTCTGCTCTCATGAAACCTCACTTGGAGTATTGTGTACAGTTCTGGTGTCCTCAACATAAAAAGGACATGGAGCTGTTGGAATAGGCCCAGAGGAGGGGCACAGTAATGATAAAGGGGCTGGAGCACCTCCCATATGAAGACAGGCTGAGCAAGTTGGGGGTGTTCAGCCTGGAGAAGAGAAGCTGTGTGGAGGTCCCATAGCAGCCTTCCAGTATCTGAAGGGGGCCTATCAGGATGCTGGAGAGGGACTCTTCATCAGGGACTGTAGTGATAGGACAAGGGGTGATGGGTTCAAACTTCAACAGGGGAAGTTTATGTTAGATATAAGGAAGAAGTTCTTTACTGTGAAGGTGATGAGGCACTGGAATGGGTTGCCCAACGAAGTTGTGAATGCTCCATCCCTGCCAGTGTTCAAGGCCGGGTTGGATGGGGTCTTGGGTGACATGGTTTAGTACGAAGTGTCCCTGCCCATGGCAGGGGGGTTGGAACTAGATGATCTTATGGTCCTTTCTAACCCTAACTATTCTATGATTCTGTGATTCTAAAAGGTAGTAAAGCCAACTTTGGGAAACTTCTGTTTGATGAAGTTACAGCCCACCCAAAGAGCTTTCCTTTCTATTTGTGGCTCCAGTCAATATCACCTGGCCCATGGTCTGAGGTGGCAAATGGGGTTTTTCAGACTGGGATTATGAACAGCATTCCCTTAGACAGAAGACACAGACTTGAGTGAGTTGCTTAAGGCTCCTGTTAAAATAACAAGGTAAGTGGCAAAAACCAGTTTTAAGTATCATTCCTAATTTAAACAACTCATCATAAATTTGGTTCCTTTTGAAAGAAAGGCCACGCTGTTGCTGCCTCTGATATACATGTTAATTCTGCTTTGGTTCAGCAGTAAGACACTAACCAGATGCAGTTTTCAGAAGCTGAGGAAACTGTTGTACTGTAATAGGCAAAATTATCAAGAAAATATACTCCCTGTGTTGAAATCCTACTAGTACTTCCTAAGCAGAACACAACTGGTTTCACAAGTAAATTTTGTTTTTTAAAAAAAAAAAAAAGTTGAAGTATTACCTCTGGATTGTTTCTAGCCTGAGGAAATACAGTAACACTGAAGATAATTACGTCAACAGTCTGTTTTTTGAGGTCTGATTGTTTCTCTACCTTAACTTTGTCCACAGCAGGCTTCTTTTCATCTGGATCAGGCTCTGTCTTTCCCAGGGTACTAGATAAGGCTTCCAGTGCTTCATCTGCCACTTGGCCAACCTGTTGGGGTATTGATACAATAAAAAAAACAATTCTGAGTTTGCAGTTCAGCTGCAGCTGAAGAAACCTGTTCATATAAAGCCACATATTCCTTAAGGTAAAAACTGAGAAGTAAACTAAAAAACAGTAATGATTTTCTAATTGTTTTCACATACTTGGGATCTGCTGGGTTCAAGGCATAAGGAAACTTTGTCAGAGGTTGCTCTGTAAACAGGCTTCTCCTTTCCAAAGACTTAATCACAGCTAAAATGTTCCACAGGGAGGTTGTTTTTTTAATAAAAGCATATATATTCTGAGAACAGACGCAAGAATGTCAGCCTTTAATGTCATCTTCCTTCAAAATATTCAGCAGGACAATCATTATTTTTTTGTAGAAACTGTCTTTCCCTGCGATATCTATTAAGTTCACAAGCAGCATCCCTTTTATAGCAATAAGTGCTAGAGTAGACCACAAGAACTGTCAATTTGACCTCCTCTATTAAGAAGGTCACTGATCTTCCCCATTCAGTTTGTACTTGACTTGATTTTTTTTTTGTTTGAAAGCACACTGCCTTTGTGGCTTACCTCTAAGGAGAAAGACTATGAAATACTGAAGTTGACATCTTGAAAGCATGCTATACCATTGCATAAATGAAGCACTGAATTTTGCTTCATTTCCAGCTAAGACTACTCACTGAAGACACAGCTGCTGCAGCTGAAGACTGCACAGTGCAAGCTGTGGCACAAGGGACTGCTTCATCCTCAGTAGTTTTTGCAGCCACAGGATTCGAAGGCTTCTGAAACAGAACAATTACACTACATTTTACTGAATATGCTCAGAAACCCAAAAGGTACCTGTTAAGTGGCTCCCCCCCCCCCTTCTTTTAATACAGTACAGAACAAGAAAGAAAAGTCTAAATTTAAAGGCAGAAGCCCCTCAGTTAAGGCCTAACTGCCAATACTCCATGCAATGAGGGGTGCTGAGGGGGGGGGACGGGACCAGAAACAGAAGAAAATATTTTTATTGAAAGAATAGTAACATTATCCACTCTTAGCAAAACTATCACTGTCAGCATCTTCGGTGAGCTAGAAAGACATACTTTGGATGTGCTGCTGGGCTTTGATGGTTTGGATTGTACTGCAGGCTGGGCAGGGCAGGCAAAGTCTTCTGAAAATTCATCAACAAGATCAGATTCACTCAAAGGCTGCAAAAAAAGACATATATGGTAGAGGTGACTCATTGCCTGGTTTTAGTTTATCTTTCCAAGAATTCTATTTCAAGTACTTAGAAAGCAGGAAAACTTTTGTAGCCAACACCAAAATAATCTTTCACATTTATGTGCAACAAAACAGTATGAGTTGTGGTGCATAAAGAAAGAAAACAGCTTTTCAGAATGAGTCAGTTGCTTTGTTATCAAAAGTCAGTATAACGTAAAGAACATGACGTTCAATGCTGTTTACAGGGCTACTGAAAAGGAAAATACAACCTCTTAGCTATGAAAAAAAAAACCTATTTAACAGAACAACTTACAGAACAACTATTCAATTATATTTGTGTCTTTCACTGATAAAGGTGAAAGAGCACAGGAATACTTATTCTCCTACTAACCACTTAATTCTTCCGGCATAAGACTTCATGATTCTGAGTTCATCTTCTGCTTTGATTTTGTACTGGACTCTTGTCAAACCATGAACCAACCTCCTTTAACTCATGCCAGGTTCCTCTTCTGGAGCTTTTCTGCTTTTTGTGTTCATCTCTTTTGTGCTCCCTGCGAAACATGAAGGCTTGTCTCCTGAACATCAGTGGCTGGTTCCCTCAGAATTGTTCTCCCTTTTTTTCCTATGACATGCTTGGCAGGTGTTCCTTCTGTGCAGCTCTCACACATCACCCACTACAGATGATTCCATGTCTAAGACCTAACACATGAATTTCTAGAAATGAAAAGTCTTTACAGCACTGCCTTTGTGTTCCTCCATATTTCAAACTTGAATTAGACAAGTGAGTTCACATTTCTGCTAAAAGGCATGGTGTCACTCTCGCTCAGACTGGTCCTGACTTTCACACTCACTTCAGAACGGGGGTTTCCTTTACTTATCCAATTTGGCAGGTCTCATCAACTCACAGTATTTCCAAAGTGAAGCCCACAGTTTCTTCAGTGCACAGTTCCACTGCTTTTCCCAATCTTTGCTTTTTTCCTGAGCATTTTAAATTAAAAAAAAAAACCCCTCTGTAACTTCTCTTTTCATTCTGCCTTGCACTTTCTAGGCCACCATGGACACTTTTTGCAAACTTCAAGTTGTTCTTCATGATTAGGAAAATGTCCACAGCGGCTTTTTCCCTCTTTCCAGTCATGTTCCTTTACATGTGATGACTAATGAAAGGAAACTGTCAAGAAAATGAAAGATTTTCCTGCCTTACCTCTTTTTGTCCTTCAACAACTCCAAGAGACTTCTACAGAATACCTTAAACTAACTCCCCACACAGCTTTTATTTGCGTCAGCAGTAATTTCTGTAACTCTCTCCTGTGTTAGTAATCTCTAAACCTTTTTCTTACTATGAGCTCTTCATTCATAGCCAGTGAATTTCAAGAAATCCAACTTTCACTTGACACTTCAGATCAGCAGGTTTTGGGGAAGGCAGTAAACACACAAGCAGACCAAGAGACTTACATAATGGCACAGAGAGAAGTGACAATAGGGAAGGAGAAAACAGGGTATCCCACAACATTGTCAGTTTTCTAACCTTAGGTTTTCCTTCAGGCTTTGGCAATACCGGTTTTCCATCTTTATCCTAGAAGTAAAATAAGTATAATTGACATTTTTCCATTGTTTTAAGAAGTTCCATACTCCACAATCACCAGCAAAATAACACAAAGTAAATGATCAAAAGAATGCATCAAAATGCATCAAAAGGTGTGTGACCAGCAGGTCGAATGAGGTGATCCTGACCATCTACTCTGCTATCATGAGACCCCACTTGGAGCACTGTGTGGAGTTCTGGTGTTCTCAACATAAGGAGGACATGGAGCTGTTGGAGCAAGTCCAGAGGAGGGCCATGAGGATGATCAGAGGGCTGGAGTACGTCCCATACAAAGACAGGCTGAGCAAGTTGGGGCTGTTCAGCCTGGAGAAGAGAAGCTGCCTGGAGACCTCGCAGCAGCCTTCCAGTATCTGAAGGGGCCTACAAGGATGCTGGAGAGGGACTCTTCATCAGGAACTGTAGCGACAGCATAAGGGGTGATGGGTTTAAACTTAAACAGGGGAAGTTCATGTTTGATATAAAGAAGAAGTTCTTTACTGTGAGGGTGGTGAGGCACTGGAATGGGTTGCCCAGAAAAGTGATAAATGCTCCATCCTGGCAGCGTTCAAGGTCAGGCTGGACAGAGTCTTGGGCGACATGGTCTAGTGTGAGCTGTCCCTGCCCATGGCAGGGAGGTTGGAACTAGATGATCTTAAGGTTCTTTCCAACCCAAATCATGCTATGATTCTATGATACTCTGATAAACACAAGATGAAATCAGTAACACAGTTACAGGAATTCCACTAAACAGGGCAAATTCTTACATGGCCAGGTAAGTGGATAAAACAAGCAAATATGATGTCAGCACAACACAAATAGGCCAAGAGACCAGAAAGAGTTCATTCCTGTCAGTATCAACATGCAGCAGGAATGAATTCCCTAGTAAACTAGCAAGAATTCATCTAGTAGTAAAATAAGCTTTGAGTGCAAAAGACAAACTTTTGCACTTGAACAAATAGGGGGTTAAATCCCAGGCCTGTTGTCAGGTAGTCTTGAAATCTCTAAAAAGAGGGGTAAAACTGCTCCTTTCACAACAGAATGTTAACATCCAGCTCTACCAAGACCATTTTATATAGTAACTTGGTAACATCAGTTAAACTGTTGCAAAAACTTCCAATTCCGAACTTTCCAATTCCGAACACATCTCAGTTCCGCGGTTGTTTTATTTCACCTGGAGAAAAATCTCCATCACTTGAAGTGACAATCTGAAAAATTAGTTTAATTTTCATTCCATTTTAGAACAGTGTTTGAACGTTACATTACAAAGCGATACCTACAAGCACTTCTGCAAAGGGATGAATTTTACCGTATTGAGTTTTAGTATCAGAAAAAAGTAACACCACTTTTGGAGAAGGAACACGTGATTTGGGAAGATCAGATCTTTGCTCAGAATGCCTGAAAAAACCACTCATGCCCACAAAGGGAAGGAAACTAGAGATACAGAAATCGCCAGCAGGAAAAAGCTGCTGATTAAATATTAGTTTTGCTTGTTTTCCTCACATTCTTTCCCTCTCTGAGATGAAAAAGTGTGTCAGACACAGTGCCCTATTTACAAAGCAGTGAAGATACAAAAAACTTACCAACTTTGCTGTTAGCCTGTATTCTGGAGGTATCGTATCATCAAGTTCTCCAGCCTTTTTTAATTTTTTCTCCTTAGCTTTAGCCTTAAAAAGAATTAAAAAAAAAAAAAAAAAAATCACTTACAGAAATTAAAACTCCAAAGTAGACTCAACTTCAATATCAAGATTCTTCAGCCTACTGTTTGAAGAAGAATTAGTATTGGATAAAATTATTCCATATATTAAGATATTAAAATTCCTCAATTTATTCCTATCAAATTTCTGTGGTAAAATCATAATGGTTTAGGAATCAATGCCATATGTGAACACAGATGTATTATTTTAAATTCTAAAAAACTTCAAAAACTACTCAGAGCCGTAACTTTGTGGCATGTACTTTCCGAATTTCTGTGTGTACAAACCCTCCGGTTTCCTTGGATTTCACCACTTTGATTATAGAAGCCATCATTCTGTATCTTTTTCCATCACTGCTACTGAAACACTGCCTTTAATTCTCTGGACATCCTTCAAGATGCATCCACTATGTAATCTGAAGGCCCAGGCTGAATGAACCTGCACTACAACATGCTCTTTTTTGTAAAAATTGAGCTCCAACATTTTTTCTCAGCAACAAATTATTTTCTACTATTTCCCTGTCATTTGTTTGTTCTGAGCTGTAAGTGAATACAGGGGAAAATAACTGCTAGTAGTAGGTTATAGGTAGGGTTTGCAAAACTAAACTAAAAAGTCAAAGTTTAACATGCAAACACAGGCCTACTGTTAAAATCTAACTGTTGAAGAAAAACAAAATTCCTAGAAGTCAGAGTGAAAAGCAAAACCTAAATCAGAAAATAATGGGGTCTGATGGATAAAGGAGTACGTGCACTAAACCCCTGAAAAGTCGATTAAAAATCAAATCATAAACATGTGCAAAACAAAAGCTTGCTATAAATTGTACCCAATGCTTAAGGCAAAAAACAGAGCTATAGCTAACACAGTGAAAGGTGCGTGTATGTATGCTTGTATAGCCAAATGAAATGCTTATCATTTTCCAAACCATCTTACTGTATTTTTTCCTACTTGTATCCACTCAGGATTTCTTCATTTCTTAATTTTCTTAATCATGTATGACTCCGACATTCCTTAGTCCTCTGATATGAAAGTCTATTTTACACATTTGTACAGTATCTGACAAAGAGGTCTTGGGATTCCATGGGAGAGTCTGAAAACTGCTGTAAAAGTGAGTAAGACTATACCTCTGACACCTCTACAACAGGGGTCTGATCTTCTTCAGGTTCTGGTTCAGGTCCACCAAGAGTATCAAGAAGAGCTTCCACTGCATCATCTTTAATTTTCTGCATTTAAGAAAATATGTAAATCATTCAATTATTTATTTAAATTGACACAGGTTTTACCTTACAGATCTTTTAGGCTGTATATGAAGCAAACAGCCAGCACCAGCTTGGTCATTTCTGTTTGGCTTTACCTGATTTCCTTAACATCACATTGGAGGATATGGCAAATCATGTGGTAAGATTAACACAGTCTAATCAATATGTATTTCCTCTTAATGAGAGAGGAAAAGCAAAAAAAAAGGGGGGGGGGGGGAGAGGAGAGGGAGCACAGTATCATATAATACAATTGTGAAATGCTTTGACGTATAAGATCATACGTATAAGATCATATTGCTCTCTACGGAGGAACAAGAAAGGCTTTTGAAACATGAGAAAAGCACA
This sequence comes from Strigops habroptila, assembly GCF_004027225.2. Classification (NCBI taxonomy): domain Eukaryota; kingdom Metazoa; phylum Chordata; class Aves; order Psittaciformes; family Psittacidae; genus Strigops; species Strigops habroptila. The sequence goes on from NC_044302.2 coordinate 23,446,582, forward strand.
TCATACACAAGTTTTAAACACACCTCACAGAGCTAAGAAAACACATACATTTTTCTACTCTCTTGCTCCTAGCCAGAAGAACCACTGTTATTCTGCAGAATAATGCAGAAGGAAAGTCATCTGACCCACTAAAGTACAGCAGAATCTGAGCAATGACAATTCCTATTATTCCTATACTTCCTATGATAAGCAGGATTTACAGCTGAAGATTAGGATGATTATAGGATCACAGAATGGTCTGGGTTGGAAGGGACCTTAAAGATCATCACTTCCAACCCCCTGCCATGGGCAGGGACACCTCACACTAGACCAGGTTGCTCCAAGCCCCGTCCAACCTGGCCTTGAACACTGCCAGGGATGGGGCAGCCACAGCTTCTCTGGGCAACCTGTGCCAGGGCCTCACCTCCCTCACAGGGAAGAACTTCTGCCTAAGATCTCATCTCAATCTCCCCTCTGTCCGATGACAGCCATCCCCCCTTGTCCTGTCCCTACAGGCCCTTGTAAAAAGCCCCTCTCCAAATTTTTTGCCAGCCCTCTTTGCATCTTTACAAGATCAGGCACAGATAAAACACATGTGCTTGTAATTTTTAATTAGAAGTCAACTACTCAATGAATGACTATGTATACCTCTTCTGATTTTGTTTTCTTTTCCTTAGGAGGAACTGAGGTCTTGACTGAACTTGCTGCTTGTGCTTTCACAATTTCTCCTTCCTTACTTGGTTTCTACAAGAGATACAACATTACAGGCAAATTTGAAAAAATAAAAAACAGGGGAAAATTGTCAAGATCATTTTAAAGTGAACTATTAAGATAATAATGGCAATGTTTCATTGCAGTAAAGGCAACCAATGGCAAGAAAAATATCAATACCTCTGTCACACTTGTCTTTTCTTCAGCAAAAGCAGTACTACAGGTAAAGTCCGATGACAAGGCCTCTGCAAGCTCATCATCTGTCATAAGTTTCTGAGCGAGAAATTGCAAACTAGGTTATGATTATTAAATTTAAAATACAAATACTGTCAAACTTGGTTTAAAATCTGAGTGCGTTCCATGCTTACTCACACAATGATCTCATAAGAACATGATGGCATTACAGAGAAACTGTATTGCCCCTCAATGGTAGATTCATTTTTCACGTAAGATTTATTTTCTATGTTAAACTTATAAAACAGTAAAATTAAGATGTCTTACAGAATTCTCCTGTAAAGTACAGAAATACAAGTTGCCTTTGCTAAAGACATACGCATGGCTACTATTTCTTCCCTTTGTTATTATTATGGCTAGTATCTCTATGAACATTTATCTGACTTGTTTCAGCTTCAGTCAGTGTTCTGAAAATTCTTATTCGTTACTAAAATCATCTGTGCCAAAGTCTAATTTCTGTGACAAGTTTTATCAGCATCTACATTATCTGGCACCCCACAGACCTCTCCCACTTGCTGGGCTTTTTGGAAGATAGGCAACACTTAAATTTTCTTAGGAATCAAATGGGTTTCTTAGGAATCAAATGGGTTATTTTCACCTTCCAATTTTTTTTTAAAAAAAGGTAACTCTTACTTCCTCTCGTTCATCTGCTTTTGGTGGGAATCCATCTTTGCCACCCCTTTTGCTCTACAACGAGAATTAATTTTGTAGTAGATGATAAGCAAAAATTTCCAATATGAGAGAAAACACACATAAAGAATATGGTTTTTTAAATTCACTAACCTTCAATAATTTAACATACTCTGGAGGGAGACTACCTTCTCGTTTACCCAGTTCTTCCAGGTATCTTGAAGATATATCTTCCTATGAAAAGAATGCACACCTTAATTTCTTTGTACTCTTGTTTATTGAAATAAATTTCTAATGTAGAGCTATCTACAGTGATAATTCTGGAAAGAAAACACAAGAGTTGGCTAGGTCACAGGGACAATCCTGGACCGTGACTATAGTGTCTTTCAGACCTAGTGTCATGCACGTGCATCTCGACTAGCTGCAACAGCGCACACTACCTAGCAAAACTTTGCCTCTCCAGATTCCTTCTGCATTGACATAAGCCATTTCAGTGCCTCCAGCCATAGAATGTATTGCTGTACCTAAACTGAATTCTAAATATTGATAAATTCCAAGATTTTTATCATAGCTGAGTACTGCTTGTCATCTTCATTCTTCTTATGTTACTTTCCCAAACTAACTCAGAAAAGTACACATCCTTCCCCAAATTCTCAAGGTATTACTCTTTCTCAAGTAGAAATGAAATCTCCTAGATTGCTTATGCTCCCTTATACCTTCATCACTGCCTTTTGTAGATTCATTGGAGACCATGCTTGGAAGTCAGTTAAAAAAGCAACAACTGTCTTTACTGACTCTGTTTTCTACTGCGATACATTCATAACTGTATTATTTCTGTTTTACTGAAAACAACACTAAAATGCAACTGCGCAAACTCTATTTCACCTCTTAGCAGATCTAAGCAACAAATACTGGATCAATGTAGTAGTAAGCAACTACAGACATATTTTAATCTTCTAAAAAATAAAAGTTAAAAATGTAGAATACCGTAACTTCTGGACCAGTGTAAACAGGACTAGTAGGGACATCTTCTTCAGGTCCACCCAGGGTATCTATTAGGCTATCTAGAGCTAACACATCCATTCCAGGCTAAAAAAAAAAATAAGAAAACCATTCTAGAAGTTATCCTGCTGTACAAAGGAAAAAAAAAAAAATCTGAATCATTTGGTGAATCTGTAGAAAACTCCTGAAAACCAGACTAAAAGCTTTCTTTCAGTAGGTCCTGCACTTGCCAAAATTTTCAGTGAGAAATATTCTTACACTTGTTCCCTAGTGTCAGTAACAGAATCATTTGTATTTACGTACCAGCTGATACACATGCAGGCATATACAAACATAACTAGAGACAGTTGAGTAATTAATTTAATGCTAGTTGTGGTAAAATTGATTCTAAGCAAGCGCTATTTGACAAAACACAAATGACATGCCACCAGTTTATTACGTAGTCTTTTGGACAGTCCTTCACCACCACATGTAGCTATTATGTAGCAGGACTTTAGCAGTTACTGATTTTTTTTTTTTCTGAAACTGAAGTGTTTCAGAGAGAGAAACACCCTCCAAGTCATTTTTACATGGAAGCATTTATCTGGGACTCTGTTTACCAACCTCGGCGCTTGACTTATCAGCCACAGGAACCACACTTGCACCAGCTGCACCTGCACTGGCTGCACCAGCCTCTATGGACATCTTCTCAGATTTGGGCTGGAGAATTCAGGAAAAAAAAAAAAAAAAGAGACAGCTTCATTATATGGCCTCATGTTAAAAATTCAAGAGACAAAACAAAGTAGACCAGAGATCTTCTACACAGGCATGCGTATCTATTGGCCCTCTTCATCTACACTTCAAATAATAATGAAAAGCTGGTTCTACCTACTGGCTGAGTGGTCTGGAAGTTGAGTAGCTGCAGCCTGTGTGATACTGAGCCTAGCCTAAAACATCCAACTCTGAGGCTGCATGTATTTTTTTGGACTCAGCAACTGGTCAATGAACCTGTCCAGTGTTCAGATGCTTAGGCAGAGCGAGCTATCATCTACGTGCAATACTACAGAGGCATTCTCCATTTCCAGCGTGATTTTGCTGTGACAAAGGAAGTATGCTATTTTAAGTACTTTACCTCCTTCTTTTACTCTGCCAGTAAAAGAAATCTCCAGTGCAGAAAGACTATGAGGCGCCTTCAAAGTCTCTTTTGAAAACCTTCATTTACACCTCATAGTTCTCAATATACCATAAACATTAGCAGCAAATACTGTTCAAATAGGAAGGGTGAAAACCGCTTCAGTGAGTTAGGTGCAGGCACAATGCCAACACAAAATGAAGACTTTCTTGTTTACTGCAAAAAAAGTGGGCTACAACAGAGCTGCAGGAGTCCTTCATGTTACACCAGCCTTATCACCCAGACATGCGCAGACCAGAAGACCAAAAGATCTAGATCTTGACTCAACCACTCACTTTTTCTTCAGCTTTTTCTCCACTTGCCCCTCTGAAATGACTGCACTCCAACTTTTTCCCCAACCTTTCTCTTCCTTGTAGTCAGGATTTATGGGTTGCCTCACTGCAAACGAGCAACCTGCCGACCTGATGCATCTAGAGCCAACACCGCTATTACATACACACCTGGAAGTCCACAGCTGAAGAAGTTCTATGATGGCAATGCTCATATAAACAAAGCATTTGCTTAACTGACCAGACGATCCCTTCTGTTCACCTTCAGCAGTGAAGGGGCAAGGGAAAAGACTAACAAAGAACCAATTATACCCACGTAGCTGCAAGGAACTTGCAAAAAGCTTGCTTGAATGGCAGAGGAGCCCCAAACACATAACACACAGGAACAGACCTACACTTGTGAGGATATTAACATCACTTGCTTGGCTAACAGCCAACTATTGGAAAAACTGATGTATGAAGAGGACAGCAAAAGGTGGACACACATCAGGATCACCAAAGAACCAGTGGCTGGGTGGCTCTATCTGCAGCCGATGCTTATCCACTAATACTGTTATGCGTTAGCTGGAAGTGGTATATTCAGGATGGTGTTTAAGTTATTTAATGGGTAAAATGTGAAGTTTCTAAGTCCCAGATTTTAAAACATCATAAGGAGGTTTGTCATAGCCACCTTTAATCACAAGACAGCTCCTAAGCTTTTCTACGCTGTGAACTTTGGGAGTGCAGTCTCACTTGCAATATTCAGCATAAGAATCCATCTTGAAATGAATTTCTAACCCCTATAATAACATAAACAATAAAAATTGGATTTGCTACTTCTACTATACCTTTACTGTCTCTATGGAGATTGCTTGTGGAGGCTGGCCAGCTTGAGCTGTAGTTACTTTTTCTGCATTATTTGTTGTCAGAGAAGGGGAAGTTTGGCTTTTTGCCTGTGTAGAGACAACTATTATTAGATATAAAAATACTTACGGGCTGGCTTTGTTTTTTGGTATAGTTTCGTTTGTTTGTGGTTTTTGTGGGGTTTTTTTAGGCAGGGAGGGCGGGAAGGACGAAGGGAGGAAGGGGGGAAAGGAGGAAGGCAGGGAGGACAGGAGGAAAGGAGAAGGCAGGGAGGGAGGAAGGGAAGGAGGGGAAGGAGGATGGAAAGGAAGGGAGGGAGGGAGGAAAATACCACTGCAGGTCTTTTTTTTAAAAAAAAAAAAGGGAGGAAGAGAAAACCTATACAACTTACACCACTGGGTTCCTTTTGCCTCTCTTCAGATGGCTGTTTATTTTGAGAGTCTGTTGGCTGTTACAAAATAAAAAATTGAGATAATTTACCCTTACCACCATTCAGTGCTATGGAACATGATCTACACTATAAATAAGCACAAGACAGATTAAAGGTAGTTAACAGAACACCTCCTGAGGTGCTATGAAGCAACAAAGCATCCCAACACTGCATTTCCACACCCGTCAGCTCCTTGCTCTTGTGCACACAGGAACATTAGAATGTTACTAATCACATGGCAGTTTCATGCAGCACAGCAGTGGCAAAGAGTTTAGCCTCTTTTTACAAAGTTAGTTGAAGTTCAAAGTACAGCAACTCGCCAAAGGTGAAAGGTAAGTATTTACGTTGGTTGACTGCGTGTTTTTTCCAGACTCTCTTTTGGTTGTTGGTGAGGGCTGAAATACAAGCAATGTATATTCAGACGGAGATTAATATACTTAGTTTTTTCTAAGGGGTGGGTTTATAAAGAGAAGAATATCAGGTTCACGCTCGTGAGCACTTATGCTACGTAACTAATATACGGTGCCCTGATCTAACAGTTTACAACATTCCAGCACAGACCTCCACTCCAGTGACCAAAGGTCAAATGTGTGCAAACACACACATACATACACACTCCTCATATGGAGGATAGGTAAGAGAGGGAAAGAAGATGTTAAACAAATATAATGAACAGTTTAATTTACACCTGCAAATTTTCTGCAGCCATGCCACAGAATTGATTCCTGTAATATACCTCACGTCAAAGTACAGTAACCAATAAATTTCTACTAGTAGAAACAAGAATACTGAAAAATTCAAGAAGTTATATTTGATAGGAAGAAAGAAAAATGAAAGTGCTAGCCTCCTCACAGTATTTTTCTTACTGTTTTTTCCTGCTCTTGCTACTTCAGTGGCACTACAATTAACATGAAAACAGCCAGCCAGATAGAATCCTTCCTTAATATCCTACTAATACACTGAGCATGTTTAAAGATACTAAGAGACAAATAATTGGGTTTTTTCCCCACTAGCCTATTAAAAATCAGTGAACAACCAAACGAGAAAAAGATCTATTGGGTGGTAATTACAAATTTCTTCATTGCTGTAATGCTTTTATTTCAGCTGCCAAATATTAACATTGCTATACTTTTGGCTTCTCTTTTCTAGCTGACCACGTTTGCGACATTTGTTTACCATGTGTTATGCAAGTATTCACACCCCCACAATCTACCACAAACACTTGGTTGGGAAATCCTGAATGTGCGTAAAAACACAGATGCCTGGGCATAAGCTTGGCAAAGATCTCAAGACTGTACCTCACAGTGAACAACACAACACCACACACAAGTCAGTCACAACACGTAAAATATTGACAGAGAGGGAGAACAAAAATTTTCCAAAACTGAAAGTGGAGAAAAAAATTAATTAAAAAAAAAAAATTAAAAAGAAAAATCATTTAACCTCTCAGATTCCCTGCTTTGGATTTTCTCTTGATGTCTAACTTGATTAAAACATACATACATAGGATGATTCAATCATACTATATATGCTCCCCCTTGTACATCCTCATTACATGACTACCATATGGTTAACTCAAAGACTCGTACATCCACCATTTGTGTACCTGTAAATAATCCTATATGGAAAAGGTAATCTTAAATTTTCAGGTTTTAAGCTAAAAAAGGTTGGATGTGTTTACGTAGCATCTAAAACCAAGAGTCAATGAGACATGAGATGTCCTTCAGCAGCAAGGCTGCAGAGAAACATACCAGATGTGCAAGCTTGAGGTTCAAGAAACAGAGTTTGACTTTTCCTGCCATGGGACTGTTGAAGGCATATAGTTTAAAAAAAAAAAAAAAATAAAAAAAGAAGGACTTTCTATATAGACAGAGTTAAAAACTGGAACCTGTGTCACTATGGAAAAGCATGAACAGATACAGGGGCTTCCTAAAAGGTCAGGACGACCCATGAAAATACACTGCCTAATGAAGATAATTGACAGCCAGGGAGGAGGTGCTGGCCTTGTGTAGGTGGAATGAGAAAAACAGAACTGAGAAAAACAGGACTAACAAACCTCTAATCAGGAAAAACTATTAGTGAAGACCAGTACATCCTGAACACACATGGACACTATCAAGGTATGACTGACGTATCAGCATAACATGACTAGTGTGTTCTTTCGGTGAACTATCCTCATTATAATCTCATTTTATACTAAAAATCACACCCACAGCTCAAAAGACCCCTGCCCAGGTCAGAAGACCCTTCCCTGCGCAGTAGTAAGGAAACAAATGATGTAATCTTATGTAAATTAACTGAGCAGTCATTAAATGGTGAGAGGGTTATGGGGGGTTACTAACCTGAACTAAATTGTATAAAAATGTGAGTTTTATGGGGTGGTGAACTAGCTCAGTGGGATACCACCTAGCACCGCTTTTTGAGCACACCTGGAATAAACAAATACCTTGGCTCTGTGTGTGAGAACTGGCTATTGCACACTTGGCAACCACAGGTCCTGGGTTTGGGACAACATGACTGTTGCCCGCTCAGGACTTTAAGTACCCTGCTGCTAGAGCACAAATTCAGGTTTTCCTTTCGTACTTTTCAGGAGAAGAGTAAAAACCTCCTTCTGCAGGACAATAAAATATATTTACTTGCATTTCTGTCAATACATGACAATATATGTATAGAACATATATTCAAATTCTCAGCCTGCCAAACCAGTTATTAGCAACTGCATGCTTCTTTTTTTTTAATATTGTAAATATTATTAAAGACTTAATGTGTTTTTTGTGCAGGGTATGCACTATTCGTTAGACTTTAGTATCTTTTAAACTGTGCAAAACTGCTCATACTACAAATTTATCTGTGACAATGCTGAAGAATATATGGACCCACACACATGATCATGAACACATACATGCTCACACACACACACACACACACATCTATTCAGGTACACTTTTAGCAATAACAAAATTCAAATTGAACAGAGAAAGAAAAAATTATTAACAGGCAAGTAAAACCCACAATTTTAGTATGAAACTACATATATTCAAAGGCAACAATTCAGTCATCCTTTAAATAGTCAGCTCTGAGCAGTCATAGCCTGAAGCCACACCACCAGTTTACACTGAGCATACACTGATCTCCTGTGGAGAAAAAGATGTTCCACCTCCCCTCCTACTGCCTGCTTCCACCTGCACTGCGCCAGTACCTGAAAGGCCACATTTTAAACCAACTCAGGAAACTGAAAAATAGCCTGGAAAAGGAAATTAGGATTTTTTAACTAGTTACCTAGGTTACGGTGCAGTTGCACAACCACATGCAAAGAAAAGAAAGCTGGATGGGATCTGGTTTTGTTGGTGGCAGCACCCAGCTCCCTCCACTCCTTCAGTGAAAGCCACAGGGTGCCTGCTCTCCACCCTAGTCCTCCAACCTTTCCACCTAACCCCTGGGGCTTTGCCTACAGAACAAGTTCCACATTCCTTCCTCTCCTGCAGTAACACAGCTTTCTCAGAGGGGCATGATACTGAGGATTAATCTGAGGCACAGGATTCACATACAGAGAACTGGAAGCTAAAGACAGATCCTGAGCATGTCTAAGAGTACTAGCACACTAGGGAGACTAGGAAAGACAAATGAGTTGTGGTTATATCATGCAATTAGGACAGAGTTGGTAATTTGCAAGAAATTTAGGACTAGAAGTGAAAGTGACTCAGCAACCATACTTCTTTTCAAAGTCTACTGTCAGAATGCGGATTACTTGCCTCATCCAGCAGGAGGAAGACATTAATAATGCAACAGCCATTAAAAGAAAACATTAATTGTCTTACACATGCAAATGCATGACATTGTTTCAAAGGGATTTGTGTTTACCAGTCTCACAGCACTGGAGTACGACTCTGCCACACTATTTTTGTCTCATATTGCAAACACAAGTTTTAAAGATCTGATCAGAAATCTACCATATTCTTCTGAGTGTTATTTCAAATTTCAAGTAAAGAAAGAACATGACCATTTTTAGACAGCTGACTGGGAAAACAGCATCAGTAACAAACACGATACAAATGAGTTTGCTCATAAATGTGACAGGAACATGAAACCAGAGATTTGCAGTACCTTCATTTATGAGTAATGATGATTGTGCACTAAAGGAAAAAGGTTTAATTGTCATCCAGCTCACTGCTACCAGTCTACGTCTTAAACATGTTCACAGAGGGAAAGGGTTTTAAAAGGCTGAGGGGAACGAAATGGCTAACTTCAAACACAAAAAAGATGGAGCTAGGCTGTCTTCAGAGATGAACACTAAAAGGGCAAGAGGAAACAGATACAAGTTGTAGCAAATCACAGAACCCCAGACTGGTTTGTGTTGGAAGGGACCTTAAAGCTCATCCAGTTCTAACCCCCTGCCACGGGCAGGGACACCTTCCTCTAGACAAGGTTGTTCCAAGCTCTGTCCAGCCTGGCCTTGAACACTGCCAGGGATGGGGCAAGGGAACTTCCCATTTGATAAAAGGAAAAAAATCATCATCATGCAGATAGCAAAACATCAGTCGTGGCTACACAGAGATGTTGTGTAATCCGCACACTGGCATGTATTCCAAGCTTGCCTGGCAATGCTATGAGGCGTCTGGTTTAGCTGCAGAGTGGCTCTGCCGGGAACAGAGGACCTCCAACCTCACTACTCTACGTGTTCCTTCACTTGCATGTACACAAGATGCTGCGCAAGTCCTGGCTGGCCTAGTTTGGTATTCAAGACTTTTGTTTTCACTGTTATGATTATGGAAAATGACAGAGGGAGAGATTCATTAATCATTTGTTTAAACAATATTCATACATTCTGCTAGGCAACAGAGGCATAAGGGAGGATTACAATTCTTGTCTAACAAGTAAAGTACATGACTGATGACACAGCTTCGGCACTAAAGTTGTTCCAGTCATAAAGCAAGATGGAACAAGTGTAAAGGACAAAGGCAGAGAAGCTGTGAGACAGACAAAGATATGAAATTAACAAGAAGATGCAGTTGTACGTACATTAAAAGCTTAAACTTGTCCTGAATTCTCTGAATATGTGAAGAATTATCATTAGGTAGATAACCCTGTAATTACACTGAGGGGAGCTCTACACATGTCACAAAATGTGACTGACCAAAATCAGAAATTTTGATTAATTTTTTTGTTTTATTGCTGTCACAAAATCCTCTGCTTTGCATGGCATTTTTAGATACTTTTTGAAGAGGAAACTAAGACGCAGATCAGAAATATGCAAAGTAAAGTTACTCAGTACCAAAGTGTTACAAAAGAAATTCCATTTCTTCATATAGCTGTGCTTAACTGCAAACATGAATTTCACCAAAATTCATACCTTTGTTTCAGATGGCTTCATGGTTTGAGGTTTTGATGCATCCACAGCAGGGGACTGCTTCTAAGAAGAAAAAATACAAATGAATTAATTTCATCTTTGTTATACATACTTCTATTGACCAAGCACAGCCAACCTGAAATAATTAGATAGCCAGCTAAAAGTTAAAAATAAATTATTATTGAAAATCAGACTTATCATTTTATATCTTCTGTCTTGCCTGTATTTCTACAGTAAACGTATGTAGGATTTCAACAGCATGATGCCCATAGATCTCACAACATTATTTTTTTTCTCTTAACATGTACTGAAAACAAATTTCATATGAAATATCAAAACAAACTCAAATCCTGGTCTCATACTGAAGCACATATACTGGCTCTGCAAGAGCTGTCCCTATTTTTTTTTTCTTTTGTACAAAATGGTATGTTCAGATTTACTAGTTTGTTACATAAAATACTGAATACTAAATTAGCAAACTCAAATATGTTTAGTTAAAAAGGAATAATTCACCCGTATGCAGCATACACAGCAGTGTTGCTACCTATCATGCAACCCTGTTGGAAAAGCTGCAAATGAAACGGTCTGTTTTTCTAGCTTTGGTGATGTTAATCTGAGAACAGCCTGTTTGAATTCTGCTGTGACTGTATCAAACTTTAAAGCCCAGACATTAATACTCCAATTGTCTCATCAATACTTTATACAGATGTAATACTGCCTCTACATTCCTCTGGTCAAAGCTGTATTTGCCATCTCGATCACAGCAACACATTCATAGTTTACATTTAAATGAACAGCACAAGTTAAGGATTTTTCTAGATTTCCTCTTCATGTTTATTATGCCACTTGCTATATGAAAACACACAGTCTGAATAAACTCAGAAGTCATTTCACGAGTCCATACCTAGGGTGACTTCTTACTTGCACAAGGAAAATTTTCTCCTTTCTATAACTTTTCATAGCACAAGCATTTCTCAACAGTAAGACAAAAGTTGTACAGGATTTAAAGAGTACACTACGATGATGATGATGATGACAGTGTGCTCTCCCCACTGGCATATGTGGTATTGTGCACACCTTAGTAAGAGGTTTGACTAAAAATACGCAAGACAGGATTTGCAACTGTCACACTACAGAAATGTAAGCAAGTAATACCTGCTTCCATATATGTATATATGTATAGATTGACTATGTCATAGATGTATGGGTGGAGACGTACACAAGAATGTATCGTGCCTCCTACATCAGGATAAGAACAAAAGTTTTTTAAGAACATTTTTATACATTACCACTGGGTAATCTGGAGACGACACCGTATTTTTTTAATTTGCTCTTTAGTAGTTTTTCCTTTATTTCTTCTCCATGGAATTAATCCAAATTTCTTCTACATGACTAACAAGTAGGTATGTCTTCTATACCTTCTTATTAGTCACTCTAGTCCCTCTCCATTTAACAAAAACACATTTACCTGAGCCCTTCTCCCTTCAGCCCCCTCCTACCAAGCCATTTTCCTGCAATACACTGAAAAACTCATTCCCAAGTTCCAGCACAGTAGCACCACTATGACCTGCAGAGATTAGTGAAAACCTCCCAAAGAATCCAGCTGCTTCTTCTTACTCTATCCATCTGGATTAAAGCAACTAGCAGCAACTAGATGAGTTTAAATGCTCATGGAGGAAGATGAGTAGCCTGGGGACAGATAAGTGTGTAATGCATGGCTGCTGCTCAGCACTATGGAGAATGCCACACCATCCTCCCTGTGAAGACTCAGGGCTGATTTGGGGAAACAAAATCCTGCCCTGGGCAGCTGGAGGGGGAAGTGGGAAGGGTGGCAGGCAGCAGAGGGCACCCTCCTACAGACAAGCAGTGCTGTACCACCCTGGTCTGTGGGCTTCCTTGGGGTTATTGTGTGCCCCACTTCACCTATGGCACTTTCTCCCTGAATTCCACAATATTAAAGGGCTCTTAGAGCGCGTGTCTGCAAGCACACTGCGCCTTGCAGACTGACAATGCACGAAGCTGCGAGGTCCAACCCCCCCTCATTTGGCAGTCACCACACAGCCCGTCAACACCAGCCTCACTCTGTGGACAACTCGTTACTGTGGTTGTTGTGGTTTTCCTCTTCCGAGGGCTGTGTACCGTGGGCAGCTGTGCCAGCTGTCAACCGGCTGCACTTGCTGCAGCCCAACAGGCAAGACTGCAGAAGGGGTGAAGCAACACGGAGACGCCTGCCAGGCATAGAGGTAAATATTGAACTGCTGCCTAGCAACAGCCACAATAACTGCCTGACACACAGCTCTCACCACGGAGGTGCAAACCCCTGCCGAGCCTGGGCCAGACACCCCCCCACAAACGGTGAAGCTGCCAAATAGAACAGCAAGAACAAAGAGAGTTCGACTCACCCTGGAGGTCAGGGGTTGGCAGAGAAAGCCAGGCAGTGCTCCCACAGGGAGAGACAGGTGTTTGTTGTGTTGTTAGGGATCCCCTGGGATGGAAACACGAGCATCATTGGTGCTGACGCCTGCTCCTCCTGCATCTGCACCCCTGTGGGTCCAGCCCAGACGCAGGTATGGGTGTTGGAGGACACCATTCTGGCCCCACTCCTGAACCAAGCAAGGGGGCTGCTGGGGGTCCTGGGCTGCGGGACTGCTGCTGCACAGCTTTTCATAAAGCACCTTCGCAAGTTGGGTGAAGAAGCAAACTGCGCAGCAAAGAACCCAGGACCACAGGGATTCACAGGCAGGGAGCATGACTACCTGCAGAGGAGCCCACTAACAGCACCAGACCACCATAACAGGGGCTCGAATGACAGAGAAGAGGTTACAGGCTAACACTGATTAAGTGGAGGCTGGTAACTGTTAATTACCCACTGCAAGGTCACAGCCTGTGCTCTCACCAGCCCACTTGGCAGGCAGGACAGGCATGGACAGACAGACAAGCACAGGAACTGACCAGCGGACCTCAGATGCTCTTGGCAATGAGTCAGAGGATGGCTTACCAGGATGGGCTGGTGAAGCGACTTGGACCTAAATTCATAAGAGAACGAATACCCTTAGAAACTCATTTGTCAAATTAGCGGGACAGTCGCCATACTGTTGGTGAAAGAGAACAGTCACAAAAGCCAAGAAGTGGGTCAGTAAAATAACAAAACAAAATAAGCTGACTAAAACCTGGTTATCTAGCCTCACCGCACGTACTTCAGAAATGTGAAGTAAAAGGGAAACTGCACCATGAGGAAAAAAAAAAGTGACAAACATCACAAGAAAATAGTTTTAACTGTGCAAAGAATTGGATGCAAACATCCTTTGGAAAAACACCAAGCGAAGAAATCCATGAAAGCACTGGTTATGGAAACCGCTCCATGTACAATCTGGTGAGAGCTATCAGCAACTAAAACTATAGATTTGGGAAATTCATGGAGAACGTTCATAAGACTGAGGAAGGTCAGTGCCCACCCTTAGAAAGGAGCCCAACGTACCAATTGGCTACCTTCAAAACCAGAAGAGATGCTGGGAAAACTTCCCAAGCAACTAATACAGAAACACTCAGCTGATAACATGAGAATAAACAAGAATCAGAAGATTGATCAACAATAAAGCACATAATGATAGTGCAACACTTAATACACACAAACATGGAAATAAGCTCAGCAAACAGACCCAGGACGTGTTGTCACTGCAACTTCTCACAGTACTTGAGGTGACATTTTCTTCAATGAAATGGGGAAGGTGTTTACCTATGGTTACAATGCTATAGGCTGAGATACTCTTGCAAAATGCAACAAGAAAAGAGGAATCCCAGATAAAAATCTGTTACCATGACAACATAAATACAAATGTAAAATATGGGAATAACTTTCCATCCTTTTGGCTTGAGCTTCTCTAGGTCAAGTGCTAGGACAGTTTTGGCTATGACACTGCAGTACACATGAATAAAGAAAGAACTGAGGACATCTTTAGAAAAAAAAAATTATAAAGAATTATGTTTGAGGAACTTAATGACAGGAAAAGCAAGTTATCACCTGATGTTTCTTCCTCCAGTTAAGGAGCTAAGACAATGGGAAAAGAAGAAGAAAATGGCTTATTCTATAACAAGAATCTCTTAAGTGAGAGCTTCAAGATCTTCCTTCCTGGGAGAAGAGTTGCCCCATAGCAGAGGCCACACTGACGAACCAGGGGCTTGCAGCCCTGGCAGCCTTTGGGCCAGCTTATATACGTATTTTCTCTACAGACAGAGTAATGAAGAGCCAACCAAGTACGCTTCTGGGCTTACACACGTTACATCTGAGTAAACTGGGGCTGTTTCTCAGACTAATGTCAACTTTATTATTTCAATATTACTAACTTGCAGGGTTACTTCAATACAGCTGTGCAATGCAAGGCAAAACCTAATCTAGCTGACTACAAATGGTTGCTTCTTTAAACGAATGGTTCTGGTACTAAGCTTTAATTAACAGTGTTTGTAAGACAGGGACAGCAAATGCTTTTTGGAGAATTACTGTAAAAAATAATGGATTATTTCACCGAAGTGTAAAATACCACTTGAGCTGTTACAGGTTAAACCTCTCACTTTGATGGCATGTGGTAATGGTTGCAACCCTCACTTCCCCAGACACACAAAGGCAGTCAGCAGGCAGAAGGCAGGCTGGGGATCATAGAATCATAGAATGGTTTGGCTTGGAAAGGATCTTAGAGATAACCTAGTTGCTTGAACACTTAGAGGGATGGCACCAAGAGGACATTCCAGCCCCTCACAATGCCCTTCATAACACAGTGAGCAAAGCAACATGCAGTCTTCGAAATACATTTGAACTGGAGAATCAATACTGTGTTCCGTGGCATAAACACTACTCCATTAATTTTCCATTAAGTTAGAGTTGCAAGAAACAATCTGAGACAACATCTGTGCGTAAGTACAAATATATAAACACATATCAAATACGTCACAAACATATATATTATAGTATAAAAATACATAAACATATATATGTGAATGTACACAAATATGTAAAAAATATACATGCATATATATTTAAAGCTACACAGCAGCTAAGATATGCAGTGATTTAATTTCTAAGTTAAAAACTAAAAATTTGAGAGCTCTTGAGTGTCAACTTCCATCCCAAGTAATGCTGGAAACATACTATTTTGCAGTTATTGTTCTTAACAATTTAGTTGCAGAACTATGTATAAGAGAAACAACACCTTTTTAAGGGAAAGATAAAATCCCCACACAACCAAGAGAATAATATTTTTTCCAAGATTTCAGCACTCAGTTAATTTTGTGGAGTTTTAATATTAACAACTTAATGAAATGGAAGAGCAGGATATAGGTTTCCAGTATATTATACAGACGCTGGTATATTTACCTTAAACATTCCTACTATATATGCCACTATGTTGTCCTGTTTTGATGAGTTTCGTTGTAGAAGTAATCATCACTTATTTTCTGAACAATTTACACTGCAATTTTTAAAGACTTACTTTTCCACATGTGACTATCCGCATGCCTGTCTTAGCTACTGGGGAGGGAAGAAATCTTGGAGGTCAGTTACTTTTTCTGTAGCTCAATTCTAATTCAGCCTAAAATTCTTTGCTAATGTTGTTACTTTGATGCCACTGAGCTCATTACTGCCCTGACCCAGCAAAGTCCCTCAGCTTTGCACTGCTTGCCATAAAGCAAAGCAAACCAAATAGGATTTAATATGAAAGCATACAGATCCATTTGAATAGGCAGTTTGTTGAATTCATGCTTTTGTGGTTCAGTTCTTCAATATACACGGTTTTAAAAGTCCATCTTAAAAAAAACCCCAAGCCAAAACAAAAAAACAAACAAAAAACAAACAAACAAAAAACCCCACAAACAAAACCAAAAAACACAAAACTGAACCAAAAACCAAATCAAAACCACCACCACCAAACCCCCTGTCTCTAGGGATGCTTCCTGTGCTTTTAACATTCATATCCTCAGCTGGTGTGGCATAACCTGAAAACATATAAAACCTGTTACTATTACTACAGATTAAATTTCTACAACTTGACAAAGATCACAAGTAAAGAAATTTTAGAGATAAAGTGACACTCGTTAGAGCTAAGAAACTTCATACCACCTAGAAACAAAATGATCTGCCCAACCACCTCTATATCAGATGTCTGGTTTTAGGTTTCTGTATTTCAGCAACCTATGTCAAAGTCCAAAGCATAAAATTAGTATGTTTGTCTTTATTTTAGTAACTATTAAGTCACAATTAGGACTCTCAAACAGCTTTATGTTTGAACAAAAACAAAAAAAAAAAAAACCAAAAACCTGAGGGCAGTGAATAACAACTGACTTGAAGTAATTTTTGTACCATTTGAATTTTTTCTTAAACTTCCAACACCTTACTTTATGCTTACTTACACGCAGGAAGTTAGGGATACATGGAAAAATCTAGAACTATCCCACAGCTGATGGCAAGAAGCACTATGCATTATTTTTTTACTATCTCTTACTGTGTCTAATGCTTTCACAGGTTTTTTTGTTTGGCTGTTTACTTCATTTGGAAGAAAAGAATTTGCTAGTTGGCCAGAGGGTATGCACAGCACTTAAACATCAAGAACCTTTACATACATGCAGCTCAATTCGTAGCCAGAATAAATTATTTAGACTTCAGTATGTAGCGTAGCTACTGCTCTATAACCTTCACTTATGCAAGAGCAACTTCTATTTCATGTCCTTCCATGATTACTACAAGTGATCTGGAAAGAAAGACAGTAAATGCTGAGCAGGGTAACAGAGTTCATCTGCTCCCTTCAGGTTCTGCCCATATGCAAACAAACCACCACTTCAGTATCACAGGAAAAACACTCCTTCCTTCTTTTAAATGGAGTGAAAAGCAAACCCACAAGCTCGCTCTGGTTTTATATGCAGGTTATACCTCTCCAGCATCAAATGGAGGCTTTGTTTCACTGGAAAAGTTTTTTAACTAAAGCACCAGGCAAGAAAAAAGAGTTTTATTTTCAGATTTACTTTTCATTAACAAAGATGTTCATTTTACTGTCATTTTGATGGAGAGTGATCTCGAAATTTCCACTTGATCACAGAATGGGTTCCCTAATCTGAATTTTCCCTCAGCTATGCATGGAGAAATACTCAGAAAAGCTATACTTTTGAGCAGATAAAACTCCTCACTGCACATACGGAAGTATCATGAAAAGAGTTCTGACAGCAATAATTTGTTTTAAACTCCCCACTCTTATTTCTTCTTAGAATGTGCTCTTCGATTACCTACTTTTGGAAACTTCCTGTGTCCATCACAATATATTCTACAAGCTGGCACACACTGAAATTTCACTTTCATTCAGTCATATTCAAATATTAGAAGCAGCGCACCAGTACTGTCACTGCTCCTCTCAGGTTCCCGCTCTGCACCACGGAGCATTACAGAAATGTATAAGCTGTTTGCAGCTCTAGCAGAGCTCTCCTCTTTTGTATATAGCTCAAAAATCTCCTTTTCAATTCTACATCCTGCAGAAGGTTACCATTTAGCTGTAATTACTAAAGCTAACTGCTTCCATTTCTGCATGTTGTTCTAAACAGCAGAATGTTCCAAAGCTATGGGCAGCAGCAAACTGTGAGCTGATAAGAAAACACCAGGAAAACACACAATTAGATGCCAGCCACATGCCACACACTGCTGCTGAGCCCAGCTATGATTTGTGTTGCTTGGTCCACAGAATCACCCAGGGACAGCATGCAAAGAGGGACAGCAGGCAAAGCCTTTCTCAGTAGAGCTGGAATAGAAACAGGGAATTACAAACAAAACTGGTATCCTTTAAAGAGGGAGTTACAAAGATTGAAGTGTTGTGTAAAAAAGGACTTAATCTTAAAACTGGAGATCTCCAAGGTTATGACCTTGGTTATTTTTATTGCAGTAATCAAACTAGGCAATACTCAAAATGGGTGGCTGGCAGTCACAAGAGCTAATGCAATTCTCTGCATTAGATATAGTATTTCTCAGCCCCAGGATGCAGAAATAAAACATTATTCACGAAGCCATGTAAACTGATACACACATTGTCACAATGGCATTGGCCATCAAAGTGGACAGAAAATAATATAAGAGGATAAACAAAAATTGTCAAGACAAGGAATCTTCATAGAACTTTGCTGTTAAAATGTAATCTAAGGGTAATACTGCATAACCTGGGAAGGGTATTGCTATTTTTCCTTATATCATTTTAGAAAAACACAACACTGTTCTTCTATTACTACTTTAAAAGAACCAGATTGGGGAACTTCTTGCTTCAGCATTGCCTCTTAACTCAGGATCTCTTGAAATTGCTTCAGAAGGGCCCCTTGCATGCTCTGGAGGAATAACCATGTTACTGTTCAATTAAAAAATTCAGAATCTCCACCTTTGTGAGGCCTTGTCCTCCCACACAAACGCTCCCTTCCTGGGGATCAAAAATGTTAGTTTTCTAGTTGGTTGGTTCAAGCACTGAGCAAGGCACAAAGGCAGGCACAGAGCTGATTTCTTACAGAACCAGGAAGAATCAGTTCTTTAAGGCTCAAAACTTTCGTTTCTGAGCCTTAAGGACCTCCCAAGGAGCTCACAAGGCCAATGGTCCCCCTACAAGGTTCTTTCTTTGGCAGAAGAGACTCTGGACAAGGTCCCAAGCTTTTTTGTTAGTGCAGGTTCTCCTCTCTCAGGAAAGCAGAAAGCAAAACCTGTAAGAATGATCATGCTGGCAATCAACTCACTGAAAAAGCAGTTCCTTTACTTTGCAGACACAGAAGTTTCTCCTCTGCCCCCATTCCCAGTACTCCAAGAGCTACCACGTTTAGGGCAACACAACTTTGCCTGGGTTTCAAACTGGGAGTGTCTACTTAAGGAGCAAAGCTCCAGCACTAGAACTACGAGAAATACTGGCTAAGGAACCCATCCCTGAAACTTCAAGATCAGGAAGAGAATTTTCTGCAAGCTCTACATACCCCACGTATCTAACCACTCCAATTAAAACAAACAAACAAACCAAAACAAAGCCAAACGAAAGCACCATTTTATAGAAGAGGCTGACCATAACAAACACTTTAGTCTAGAAAAGAAAATGTCTTACATAGAATAAATTATTACCCAGCATGGTTTGTGTCAATGAACAAAAATACAGCATTGAGAAAACTAGCTGTCAAAAAAAGAGAACAGACTAAGAACTCAGCAGGGGTGTCTGCAATGTTCAAGAACGCTGTATTATTCAACACACTATCTTCACTTTCTCCAAAGAAGAGGAGGAGTTAGTATACTAGTAACAATAATAAAACAGTGGCATAACCATTATAATAACATAATAATCATCAAATTTCTACTACTACAGAAAGAACAATAATGCACAATTTATTGAAAAGTAATTTTTTTCCCATATGTTGGTTATATCTGATATTTTAGCATTTTTTAGGTATCAAGTATAATAATCTCTTTTCGCCAGTAAGTTATTGATACCTCAGCACAACTCAGCCACCAAGTAGCTCATACAGATCCCCACACCCTGACTATGCAATATTGTCTATGTGCCATAGGCTTATCAAGCTCTTGCATTTGTATGCCAAAAAATTACATGGGTTTTTGAAGCAAGAACAGCATGAGCTGTTCTTGTTTGAAGCAAGTGAAAAAAAAAACCCAAAACCAGAAAAAATGACAAACAAAACCAAATCCCAAACAAAAATACACAGAACAACTTAGACACTGCTTTAAAACCGCTCTTCTTTGTCCCTCCCTTCTTCAAGAACATGCAAACCACTTAATGTGCAATGCGTAAAACAGGGACTCTCACACAGTGTCTAAAATGACTCTTTCCAGTATGTTAAAATAATTTAAAAGCCTGTTCACTACAAACAGCCAGTTCCGGAGCGCTGCTAACGACAGGATCATGTTGGAAGCCCTGGAAGTCAGCAGAGGCTGACTTTTGTGTTATTTCAGCCCACAAAATTCCTGGAAGAGGGGGGGGGGAAAAAAAGAAAAAGAACTGCAAAATAAACGTGAATCAGCCTAACGCAGAGGCAATAGGAAAGCAAAGCCAGTACGAATAGCTAACACACTTAGTACTTGTGTGCCTCCTGCTTCCAGCAAGAATGTCAGGACACGGCTGCTTCTCGCGCCAGCCGCAGCAGGCTGTGGTTTTGGTTTTCCGTAGGTGCTGGCCAAGCACTCAGCGAGCCGGTGTGGCAGCAGCGCTCCCCTCCAGCAGCACGGCCGCCCCACCTCCGTCACAGCTTGCCCGCGCCCGCGGAGGGAACCCGAGCGAGCAGACCCAGGCCCCGGCCCCGACAGCGCCACGGAAGTGCCAATGCAGAGGAGCTCTGCCCTCTGCCTAGCAGTGCCTTGCTGCATCCGGCATGAAGCCAGAAGGAACAAACCCATCGCCTTCTGCGGGCGCGTCTGGACGTGGCTTGATGAGGTTTCCCCACTGCACATGGCTGTCACTAAGCGGACGGATGGCACGGGGAGTCATGTGGCAAAGTAGGGATGAAACGCCTGCCAGGATGGCACAACTCAGGGATGGAGCTACTTTCAGCTTTCAAAAAGCAGTATTTGTCTTCCACCTTTGGAGTCGGCAGCATTGGTGCCAAGGGAAGGAACCTACTCATTTCCCCTCAACAGACTGATATTTCTTTCAGAAGTTTATGGGACACCCCCTCCCTAAATTTGGACTGATTATCCAGACTCCCAGAGTCTGGATAATTAATAATCTTTCGATTATTAATCGAAAGATTAATGAGATGGTTGAGCCAGTTAAGGCTGCTGAAACTTGACTGATTAAGACTAATATTAAACATAACAAATCCAAATAGTTTATATGAATTTTAAAGTTAAAGGCACTTCTTGAGATGCCAATAGCACCTGCTCTTTATTAATTGTATTTTTCCTAAAGAATCAAATTCTCAATACCTGTTGTATGGGAGGGGCTTTTACATGTTGTGAAGTTTGTTTTTTTAAAGACACCCCCTCCCCCCCCAACAAACCTTTTAACCATGTTTTCTTACTAGCCTCTATGCTTCCCTTTATCTCAAGGGAATAAGCACAAAAGTCAGCCCTAAAAAGGGAAGTAAAAAGGGGAAAACAAGATATGACACAGGCTGATGAGAAAATATCCCATTTTTGAGTGAAGTACAGAGGTTTTTTTTGTGAAATGATGGTATTACTTTGACCACCACATAGCTTTACAAGTTGCAACTTTTGCAGTGGTCTTCAGATCAGAGGCTTCTTTCATACAAGATGACCTTGGGTGATGGATGCCATATTCCCTAATGTTACACAAAGCCAGCTCTTCCATGCAGGAGAACTGTTCTCCTGTAGCTTCCAATTTTTAGTATCTTCATCTATTTCTGGCATGCCTCTGTGTGGAATAATGGGGGAAATTAGAGACACTCCCCACCCCGATCCTCAAAGTTACAACATTATGTAAATTTTAGGGTAAAATGCAACAGCTACTTCCTGGATGGAATGCGGTTGATACGCACAGAATCCACCCTACGACAGCTCCCCAGGCAACCCTGAGACCTTGGCATATGCTAAGATAAACTGAGCAGAGGGTGGAGTGGAACCAAGACACCATGACCAGGCTCTGTTATACTCCCTACAGGAGTGGGAACATGAAGGCACCACGTACTGGACATAAACCACCACAGCCGATGAAGAAGGAAGCTGTATTTTTATTGTAGAGAGAATTTCAAACCAACCATTAACAAAATATGTATTACTAGAGCCACTCAAGCTCAAAAGGCATTTAGTTAAAGCTCCACAGACACAGAGTTAAAAAAAATGAAACTTGTATTACTATGAAAAACCTGAACAGATACAAGGGCCTCCTAAAAGCTCAGGAAGCCTGAGAAACAACACTGATTTAAGATGAGAACTGATAGCTGAAGAGGCTTTGGCCTTGTGTAAGCAGACTAAGAAAAACAAGACAAACGAACCTCTAATCAGGAAAGACTGTCCTTGAGGTCTGCACCTGGACATCTGTCTGAATCACAGAACCACAGGATAGTTTGGGTTGGAAGGGACCTTAAAAGCTTATCTATTTCCAATCTTCCTGCCTCCCTTCCACTAGACCAAGTTGCTCAAAGCTCCATCCAACCTGTCTTCATGAGTCAGCAAAACATGATTAGGGCATCCTTTTGGTGAACTATCCTCATTAGAATCTCATTTTAACACTAAAAATCGCACCCACAGATCAAAACACCCCTGGCCAGGTCGGGTGGCCCTTCCCTAAGCATGTGTAGGAAGACGATCAATTATGAAACCTTACGCAAGTCAGTTCACCAACTGGTAAATGGTGGGGTTATGGGGAGTTACTAATTTGAATGAAATCATATAAATAGACAAAATTGAGGGGAGAAAATTAGGGAAGACTCCATCACAACTGCTGGGATCAATTGATGGACTGAACCTGTCTTCTCCCCCCACAGGAATGTCAGATGGGTACGAGCTGTACTCTATGTGCATTTAATGATTGATTTTTAGCTGGCTTTATGTATTCTATTTTCACACTTGCTCTTGCAGTTAGTGTATTATATTAACAATGGCAATCTTTGAACTTTAAGCTATCACAGAGTTATATAACAGAAATTCTCAGCCGAGATCTATTTTGTGCGTGTATCTGGAGACTTAAAATTGACTCAAAATTGACTTAAATTTTTAACTTGATGGGTGAATCTGTTCCCATGAATTCTGAATAGGATGGTCGAATCACCCTCTGCTACATTGTGCTGTCTGATTGAGCACCTGCCGAGAGCTCTGACAGGCGGACCGGACGCAAGGATCTCACCTTTCCTGGGATGGTAACAAACCCATCTTCTCCCTTCGTGGAGGTAAAAACCTTACTGAGGTAAAGATCCCTTAACATGACACTCTGCTACCAAGACAACCAGCACTGTTATCCATATGGACACAGTTCTTGTGATTTTCATGTGCAGGGCTATGTGCTGGCCACAGCTCTGAGGGCAGCTTGCAGGAACAACCTCATGGATTGCCATGGTCTTGCTGCAAAACACCTGTAAATAGAGGATCTGTGCATCATGACACACATCTCATGGTCTTGCTGCAAAACACCTACAAATTGAGGATCTGTGCACCATGACACACATCTACTCTAAGGAGAACATTAAGAGGAAGTTCTCAGCCCATTTAAGTATTTTCCTGAATTACCTCAAGATTTAGAGATAGCCTTTTCAACCTTTACACTATGACTGGTAACACATAAATAAATTTAAGCATTTCCATGGACATTCCCAAGCAGTAATGTGACTTCAGATGATTTCTACTCAAAAATTCCTTCCTTCACAGTAAGGTGACTGCAAAGTTCACAAAATCATAGAATCACAGAATTATAGAATAGTTAGGGTTGGAAAGGACCTTAAAATAAAAATTTAGTGACAGTTAAATAAGGTATGTAGCAGAAAAAAAACCCAAAAAAAGGGCAAATAGACTGACAGTAGGCATCACTTTTGATGATAATCTAGACAAACCTGTGACAAAATTCCCAGTCTGCTGCATAAATAGTAGGGATTCACTCAAAGATATGTAGTAATTGTACTTTTTTTTCCTTGTCATTTTCCTTTTCGTTGCACAAGAAAGCAGACTGAATCCCCCTTTAAAACAGTGTTAATTCGAATGCCAGCTTAAAGTAACTAACTTTAAATTTCTTAAATCATTAAGATCAAGAAACTTTCTCTGAAAATATTCAAGATCAGTCAAATCACAAATAAAAATAATTCTTACTAAATTTCCACTGTTGTTGAATTCTTCCAGCGCTGCTTCAATAAATTGTCCATGAAAGTAGTATGGACAAATAATCTCAGTTCACCTAGCTATCGCAGCCAGCAACAAAAAGAAAATAATTACTCATTAAGAGCAGTGCCAAAAATCTACTACATAAAAAGCAGCAAAATGTCATTTGGTATCAATAGAATTACCATATAAGAACACAAAGATCCAAGAAAGATCGCTGGATCTGGCTGTGTGCAAATATTAGTGCCTATTTATAGCTATAATTGAACACTGAGCTAGAAATTGGCTTTCCTGTTGGCCACGGAACTGGCAAAACCAATTTAAAACGCTGTAAAGAAAACACAGCCGCTGGTAGGGTACCTTCTGCAGAGGAAGGAGGTTAGTTCAGCTTTAATTCCTCACTGTTGCCTGCTAATAATGGTAGCAATAATCTCCCAGTGTGCGCACCCTGGCAGTGATGGAAGATGCTGCTCACAAGCAACCAGGATTGTGGGAGATTGTTAGATTTAGAGGATATAATTAAGAGAAGGTTTAGCCTAAACGAAGGAAGGTATTCATGGTCAAGTAGGAACTAAAAAGGTTAAGCTTGAAATAGCTATTAAGAGTCAATTTTAGAGAGCATGAGGTCAGTATTTTCATAGTACGGGAGAAGCACCAAGTACTGAATAAAATGCATAGCCTAAGTTGCTATAACCTAATATAAAGCAATTCCTGGCAATTACATTATGTCACACTTTTTCATGATGCTTAATACCATCACAGGAAATCGTGCCTTGCATACTTAATGTAAAAGATATGCTTATAATAGAAAGAACACATACAGAAAAAAAAGACATAAAGATGTGTTGGTTAGCTAATTGGATGTGAGCTTCCATGGGACCATGCAGCTGGCAACTGATATGCCAGAAGATTATACTTGAGCCTGTCCCACCCCTTGGAGCTCTCATGGGAACTATAGATGGATGACTATATCCAGCTTAACTAGCAGGAGACAGGCCCTGCCAAACTGCAAGGAATAAAGAGAAAAGCAACAAAAATGTTGGGCTGTCTTCAGCGGTAGACAAAAGACTGAAAGAAGGGGACAACAGGATTTATATATCCTTGTGTCCTCCTTCTTTGAGTAGAAAATAAAAATAATTACTTAGGTAGCATAGAGATATTTGCAAGAGTATTATTTTGCAAAAGCATTGATTAAGAAAAAAATCCCATTCAAAAGCAGAGACACTTTCTGCTGATATGATCTTTTAAATGATGGGATATCTCCAGATATGGAATACAGTGGCACATTCAAGTGACTCTTTGCTGTACTTTGGTTCAGGCTAAGGAGCAAACGGCCTCATGTCCTGGGAGGAACCAGCATGATGGAAAGCCCCTTGCACATACAGAAAGGGAGTGAAAGTGTCTTAAAAAAATATTTCAAAGGGTAGTTTCGAAACCCAAAAGTGCAAGATAACCAAAGAACAAGATACCAGAGCAGGACAGATGAAGACATCTCTCTTGTCAATGCTACCGACTAGCAGCCAACTACATCAGTCTGTAAGTACTACCGTCAGTATGGCCACAGTGTGAATTGCACTGGACTGCATGCCAGGTCACTCTCCCCTTGAGCAGAGCCAACTCTCTACGTTAGAGATTCCTTACCTGAGACTAAGAGATCCCTCCTTACCCAAGGCAGAGAGATCCCTTACCCATGACAGATCCTTTGCAAGTGACTGATAGAGTGCTGAATTAATGCTATGAAACATTACTAATCCATATAACTAATCAATATTATTATAAACATTGAATGGATAATTCCATTAAACACTAACCATTGTTCAAGTCTGAGACTTAGTTTGGACCCAGCCTCAGAGAGGCTCCAAAAGTAGTTCAGAAAGCAAGGGGGTCCACTCATGACTCACTGGAGGGGCCCTCTTTACTCTTACGTGTCTCTGGTCTCTGTGTGAATCATTCTAACTTGATTCTAACTCAACCTTCCTTTCTATGTTTCTTCCATGCAGTAATTAATAAAGTGAATCTTGCCATCAAACTTACTGAACCGTGTCAAAGCACTGTTAAACTTTGTTAAATTCCATCAAACTTGTTGAACTGTCAAATTATTATTTTACCTCAATAAAACATACTGCTACTTCTCTTTGCTACTTGAGTGAGGTACACGCCACTTACCCATGATAAATCTGCACAAAATAGTGACTATCAACTACAGCCATTATTAGTTCATGTGTGACCACCATGAGAAAGCGTACTTTCAGCACCCTATTGCAATACTCTCTAAGACCTCAGCACATTTAATGTGATCCCTGCTTCTCTTCAGGAAGCATGAACTGTGCTCCTATGCAAGTCATCTTTTAACATCTCGGACAGTAACTTCCTGAGTGACTGAATTGTTCCAGCGGCTATGAAAGCAGAGACAGTTCTCACTGCTTCAATGTCATCAGGTCCACTAAGCGAAGAGAATCCAAACATCCAAACAATAACTAACTGTGAGAAAAGAACCATAGCCCTGTAAATCAAATGAAGTTTGCCACTGATACCAATGGGACCAGGATTTTTAAAAATAACTAGGAGACTAACAAAGAACGTGTGAAAGAGGAGAATGTAACCATGTCTATTTCTTCAAAAAGTCAACGCTGGCATTTTGCTGACCTGTGCTCCTCTTTAATTTCAATTCACTACATGAAGAGCACTGTAGAGTTGCTGAATGCTGGCAAACCAACCATTTTCTATCTCGTTGCAGGGGATGAAGTCATATAACATCCTTTTCACTTCCAAAAGAAACAATTTCCGTAAGTATGCATTACCTTAACAGCAGAAGGTGCTTCACTTTTCTGTGTTTTGAGGGGTTGGCTGACACTAGCTGGTTTCTTCTAGAAAAAAAAAAAATGAAAGAAAGACATAATAAAGGTCAGAAATGTTGATGAAGAAGGAGAAAAGCCAAATAGAACTGCAAAGAAAACAGTATATAAAAAGGTACACTAAAAAACGTCCATTAGAACATTTTATACAAGTCATCCAGAAATAATTTCTATATAACTTTAACTGATGCAGATTGATTTCAGTTTTGCTTAGCCCAGAAAAGGCTGAGTTATCTTGCACTTAAATCTGTGCCATTTCCTGCACCAGAGCGACTTCATTTTAATTAACAGTTAAAGCAACAGTAACGATATGTACTTTAATGAAAAGTATCAATGAAAATAAGATGGGTAAGCTATTGCTGTACAGACTTAACTTGAACAATGACACAGAAGTTAACATTACACCTTAGGCAGGGAAGTAAAGATATAAAGCTAAGGGCAGAATAATGGGTTTTCTAGTCAATAAATATTCTTTCAACTGAAACAAAACTATGACAACCTCCCGTTTTCGGCATAATGGCAATGCAATGCCATTATCATCAAGTACCATTAGGTACCGCTACAAAAACCCAGCGACTGCTGAAATCACATCTAACAAAGTCTGGGAAAAAAAGTGATTGGTAATGAATGCAGCAAAAAGCTTCTCCAGATTCTTGGAGGCAGCAGATGGGTAAGACCTTTTCATTTTCTCTGGTAAGTGGAAGCTCAAGATTCACAACACAACTAAAGAGTACAGACTTACATTACTCTCTACAGGCAGGGAAGTCTGCAGACTGACCAGAGATTCAACAACCAAACTCATATGCAAACTCAGAAACACCAGTTTTCAACTGATGGGATGCTAGGTACTGTAACAGACTGAGAGACTCTGTCATTAAAGACCTCTGTCATTAATTCCACCTCTTGCTCTCTTTCAGATTTAGCTCCAAAACTAGGACAGCATCTCGAATAAACAAACTGCATATTCGACAGTCACCCCCCAGCCAGAGCCTAGGTCAGTGGGCCACCCGATGTGGTCATTTATACAAGATTAACCACAAAAATGTGGCCCAGACTGACAAAAAGTGGGGTATTTACATCAAGGATTTCACACGTCACACTGGTCACACAGGAAACAATGACATCCTAGTAAGACTTCACAGTCTGTTTCAAAAAACAAGTGTAATAGTGATTTTTCCAGTTACAGGAATATTGGGAGTGTGACTGCCTCCACCAGACACTCCACTCAGGCCCTCCTGCATGGCTGCTGACCTCCAGTGCTGCCCAGTACAGACCTGCATAGCTTCTTGGGCCCAGCCCAATGCCAGGCTGACGGATGGTGTTCCAAGTTCAACTAGGAACAAAACTAAGCACGTATCCCAGAGACAGGCAGGACACTGGCACAGCCAGCTGCACTGCTGTCAGCAGTACCCACACACCCAACTCACCATGACACACCAGCACCCACAGCCACGTCCCCTTCTCTGGGGCTTCCAGAGGCAGGAGGTCACTACTGCAATCACACACTCAGCACCCTCCAGGCTTATGAGCACAGGCACTGTCGCGGGTCCCCAGCGCACCGTCACAGCCGCTCCGGCACCCTGGCACCCCTGCCCACACCCCGGCTCTCTGACCCCACCATGGGTCCTCCTGGGCGCTTGCTGCAACAATGTAGCAAACGCACCCTTGTCCCACCGGCAACCTAAACCCAGCAAGGACCCTCTGCCTGCCTGACACCCCTGCCCAGACCGGGGCCTCCTGCTCACCGCTGGCCCAGGTGCAGGTTTGCTGCTGAACACATGCACACCCCTCACCCCCCTGGCTTGGGGAGGACACAGACACTCGCCTTCTGCCCTGCAGCCGGCGCCAGGCTGTGACCCCTCCATGTTGTCCCATCAGCTGGTACCATCACACTGACCACCCCCCCCAGCACCCCGGACCCTGGCCGGGCTTCCAGCCTTAGCAGCTGCAAAGTCTGGCCCTGCTGCAGCCGCTGCAGAGCCCACCCACTGCTGCGACTGACCAGGTTCATTTCTGGTTGTTGCCTCCATTGACGATGCTAATTGCTCAGGTTTGATGTCTCTGTACTTCTGTCCACTCCCTTCCTTACCCTTCCAGCTGAGGAGATAAATATTCTCACGCTCCGCATGCCCAAGTAGTCAGGTTTGTTCTTATTGCAGCCTCCCTCATGTTATTTACATGACCAAGTAGTCAGGTTTGTTTTTGCTATTTTCTCCTTACGGCTCATTTGACCAGATACCCCTAAAGGAGCAGACACTCTCCTTCCACACACCCTTCAACCCCCATTACAAGGAACATTATTAACTCCCTCCAGAAACCAGCAGTCCTCCAGCCGTAGGTGGCAATGCTCCTGAAGGCAGGTGACAGAGGTATGATGCAGTGCAATTTTCTAGAGACAGTATCAAGATGCAGAATGCCTTGGGTTTTACTGACGTAGTGCATGAAAGACTCAGTAAAAAGTATTATCCACAAATGCTTCAACTTTTAAATACGTTATTAAGTTGTTGAAGGAACAGAAAATTTTAACTGCTACTCCCATTTTCAAAAACAACAGGAAAAAAAAGAAAGTCAAAAAAGAGCAGACCTTTGAAGAGCAATCAGTATACTGGGTATACCTTCATTATCACAGCTCCCAACTTTCACCTCAGGCTTAACCTTTGGTTCAGGACCTCATGGTCATGGTGTTCAGGACTTACATAAGACTATTTCTAATGTAACTATGATGCTCTGAAAATCCACAAATAAATACTGTTTTGCAGAGGGAGTTTTTACAACATCTACCAACATATTCAAAAATTTCAGGCACAAGGTGTGGCAGCCTTACCCTGGCTGGACGCCTGGTGCCCACCCAGCCGTTCCACCACTGCCCATCTCAGCTGGACAGGGGAGAGAAAATACAACAAAAGGGTCATGGGTCGAGGTGAGGGTAGGGAGAGATCATTCACCAACTACCATCATGGGCAAAATGGACTTGACTTGAGGAAATTAATTTAATTTAATTAGTTGGTTTCTTTTATTACTCATCAAGCCAGAGAAGGACAATAAGGAATAAAACCAAATCTTATAAAACCTTCTCTCCACCCGTCCCTTCTTCCAGGGCTCAATTTCACTCCTGAATTCCCTACCTCCTCCTCCCCAGTGGCACAGGTGGATGGGGAATGGGGACTGTGGTCAGTTCATCACTCACAGTCTCTGCTGCTCCTTCCTCCTCAGGGGATCACGAACTTTTCCAGCGAGGGTCTCGTCCAGGGTGCAGTCCTTCAGGAACAGACTGCTCCAGTGTAAGTCCCCCACCAGGTCACAGGTCCTGCCAGCAAACCTGCTCCCCTGTGGGCTCCTGTCTCTGTGGGGCCATAGGTCCTGCCAGGAGCCTGCTCCAACATGGGCTTCCCACGGGGTGACAGCCTCCTTCAGGCCTCCCCCTGCTCTGGCATGGCGTCCTCCCCAGGCTGCAGATGGATATCTGCTCCACCATGGACTGACTGCAGAGGACAGCCTCCCTCACCATGGTCTGTACCATGGGCTGCAGAGCAATGAATCTCTGCTCTGTCACCTGGAGCACCTCCTCCCTCCTTCTTCACTGACCTTGGGGTTTGCAGACCTGCTGCTCTCACATGTTCTCACTCTTTCTCTGGCTGCAGTTGCACACAGGGTTTTTCCCCCTTTGTAAATATGTTATCTCAGGGGTGCTACCACTGTCACTTACAAGCTCAGCCTCGGCCAGCAGTGAGTCTGTCTTGGGGCTGGCTGCATTGGGTCCATCAGACATGCGGGAAGCTTCCGGCATCTTCTCACAGAAGCCACTCCTGTAGCCCCTCTGCTACCAAAACCTTGCCACGTAAACCCAACATACAAATCTAGCCGCCTTCCCCACACATCTCCCCAAGCCTGAACTAGGGAAAAAACCTAACAGAGTAAAATAAATCCTTGTTCTGAGCATGAACTTCTGTTAACCAATTAAACAGTATGAAGGGAAAATTATTAATGTATACATTTTTCTGTTTCACCGTAAGTGGAACAGCAATAAAGACACACAGGTAGGAGAGAGAGAAGGAAAAGAAGCAAATAAATTCTCTGGAGTAGAAAAAGCCTTCCTAGAGATAAGCTACATGGAAATTTAAGCCACTACATCAAATCAGTATTCTTTACTGAATACTTCTCATAGCAGGCTGAGTAATACATTTCAGTTCCCAGGCTTATCTTTCAACAGTAACTTCTTTGGTATCTAGCCCTTAATGCATTCGTAAAAGCAGAAAAATTGGCCACATCATGTTGCTGGGTTCATCCTTCTTTAACGCTTATTGAAATAATGGTTTTATGTGCTTCCCAGCATCCTCCCCACAGTGCTCCCTCCAGGCAAACCAGCTCTGATATCCTTTATCAACAAATCCATCAGAGCTGTTCCCATCTTTTCCCCTTCCTAAAAGTGGAAGAGTTTTTTTCCTGTGACAGTCTCAGACATAATCAGCTGAAGCAGCACCTTGCAGCTGTACTCACATCTTGCTTCCCAACCTGATAGTAACAGAGCTAATGAATTATCAAAGCTTATCTTCTTTATCAAGAGCCTGCACAGAATTGTGCGTGAAGGAATGAAAGCTCTGGCATACAGGTGCTTATAACTTACTCTTCATTGTTAGCAAGGGCTTCAAAACAAAAAGCCAAAACACTGTTTCAGAGTGAAATACTAATTTCCCATGTTTAATAAAGGAGAGATAAAATATATATCTCTTTGATACGTAGATTTTCTGAGGGAAGACATGCATTAAGAGTGATGTCTAGAAATAAGGATTAAATATTCATTTTGGACTATAACATTCAAGTGTTATAATACTGCAAAGAGAATGCATAGAGTACAGTTTAAAAAAAAGAAAAAAAAAAAAATCACATGAGGAAAGAATGAGCAGCCTTTCTCCTAGAAATGCTTTTGACAACTACCTTTTGTGTCTTAGCTGAAGAAAAACCAAAACAGGAAAGTAAGACGGGCAAAGAAGCTGGTTCTGTACTGCTCAGAAACCCTCCACTCCTCCACTGAGGACCATGTTCCCCTGCAGCCACCAGGTGCCCTGCTGTGGATAAAAACCCAAATAAACAATGCAGTTTAAAATAAATAATTTGATACCAAAGTAGGAAGAAACCTCACAAACGCTCCAGTCAAAGTTATTTATGCACTTCCATAACGCAGACTAGGACTGGGCACCCCAACAGATTTTTACCACTCATAAAGTCATTACTCAGCATTATGCCCCTGGACTCTGAGCAACTGAATCTTGCATGACAAGCATCAGGATTAAAAACTATCCCAGAAATCCTGAGGTCAGAACAAAGAATCAACTTCAAAAGGACAGTAATACTTCAGTGCCAACTACCACTGTCATCTTTTCAAACTAAAGAATATATTTCCTGTTAAGAATTATGAGCTGAGCAAGCAGCAGGTATTTTGACTATGCTGCTGTAAAGCATGACTCAAAACGGCAGGACACATTAGGGAGGGTCTTGTTTCATACCATACCTGGTAAAACATGGCCCCACTCCAAGCTGGGGCTTCAAATTCCTAGAATACATGGTTCTGTCTTCCTTTTAATACCACATTTTTACATTCAGATGCCACCAATTCACAGGCTAGTTTTTTAGACTAGTTTTTTTAGATACAGAAGCTCTCCTCAGTATTTCCCTCTACGACGGTAAAAAGAGGACAGGTCTTTCCAGGGAAGGAAAAGGAAATTTCCTATTCCATATACTTTGCAATGGCGTGCTGCAAACATGTTGACTCAGAACCACAATGTCAAAACACAGTGAGAAAACAGACAGATACAGGAAAATGGCAGCACATCACTTTTACTGGGTGTCACGTGCATCCCAGCTGCAAACGTGCAGCAACTTCAAGTGCCTGAGCAACCACCAATTCCAACAACAGTTTTTTCTGTTAATATCTACCTAACACACATTCGCAAGGAATTAAAATGTTTCATTAAAGCTGATTTAGATGAAGAAGTCTCCTATTCTTCTTAGAATGTGAATTCAACAAATGTAAGGTTCTGACAACCAAGACATTATATCCCTGTGACTTGAACCTCTGTCCTTGAGCAATGACTAATACAACCATAACACACACACTTTCACGGTCAACTATGCTGATAAAGAAGTGTGTATCTTCTTTCGATTACATATACTAGCATACCTGCAGTTTCCAGCTTTGTCTCTCCAGCAGATCTTTTGCCTACGTCTACAAGACTCCAGGTACAGATACACATTCAGTTGCTCACCACTGGACTAACAGATTATGTGTATCTCGACCTGAAGCTGACCATTCCTGTTGCAAGTAGATCCCCCAGTCTGTCTAGACATGCTTGAGTAGCACCGCTGAAATAAGGCAAACCAGTCTGAGTGTCTTTCCTTTGCTAATAGGTAATGAAGTGCAGATCAATCTTTCCAAGAGCAACACGGCCCTATGAAGCAGGATATCACAGTCCTGTCCCTTCTGAAACCCTTCCACAGTATCTCTCTCCTGTGATAGATGCAATGCACTGAGTATTAATGCAACCAAAGGGCTTCCAAGTAATTGCCACAGGCTACTGTGAAGGATCAGGGTTAAAGTAAAATGGGTATATAACCTTAAGGCCACATCTTAGTCTTTGTTTTCAGAAATTGAGCAGACTATATTTATTACTCTAGAAGGAAGAGTTGGAACCCTAGTACTATGCTAAACTTTATGTTTCCAGCCACTGAGCAGAAGAGGTGTGAGCTGGGAAGAGCAGCAGGGAAGGACTGTGTGCATCCTTTACTTTCCAGCCTGTGCAGCCATCCAGCAGAATGGAGGTTGCTGGAAACTGCTGCTGAACTCACCTGCTGTCTGCCTATTCCAGCCAGTCAGCAGGCTCTAGCTGTGCAACTTTAGTGTCAGCTCCCTCCAGTGTAGTAGAACACAATGGATTTTAGAAGCTGCATTTTTAAATGAGGAGTAGACACAAACTGCAGCTGCCAGCTGTGCTACCAGTACCATGCAGGAAGGGAGGCCTCCTCCATGATTCAGAGGGAAGGGCTCACTGCCTTCAGGGAGTTCATGGCTTCGCCTCTGAGCTTTGAGGATGCTGTTTATCACACACTGAGTGGGCCAGCCTGGTTCTTGGTGACCTGGTTTCTTTTCTCTCCTACTGAGCAGTTGGATGACCTTCAGTGAGGCAAATCCAGCTCTGTGCTTCAGCATCTCCCCTTCCCCACATTTTAACTAACTCACTCAGGTAACATGTCTAGTCTCCTTTATACAACACTGAAATATCTAAGGACGAAAGTACTGTGTGATAGTTCAGCAATAAGCTACTGGAAACAAAAAGTAAATACTTCTCGAAGAAACAATCTTATGAACTAACACCTGTTAGTACATCACAGATAAAACGCACATACTCCTCACTATGATTGTATGCAATTCCAAAACTATAGCGTTATTAAATAGATCATCTTCACAGTGGTAACTCCTGACTCTTTTAAAGCATTATTGTATCATATTACGATGCTAGAAATGGAAAAATCTGATAGAGCCATTAAATCTCCTCAGCACCTCTGTCCAAGTACATGTCTTACCAAGCAGGTTTTTATTTAAAGTAAACCTGCTGTGGTTTTTTCAATCTACTTTTAAGTCTCTAAGAATGAAAGGCTTAAGAAGTCCATTCTACACCTTACTCATTTTGAGTTCTCCTTGATGATGCAGCTAATTAGCATCTCCTACTCACTATATATCCAAAGAACCAAAGCGACAAAGTCATTTATTGTCATTTTTAGCTACACAATGAGTATAGAGGCTTTAATAATTTTCCCTTTAATACAAATATGAATTCTTCAAAGACCTTCATGTTCCCTTGTCATTTTTATAATGCGTTACCAAATCTTTTCTTGTAGGGAGGTGAACAAACTCAATATTCTAGACAAGGTTGTCTACAGCTATCTACAGATAGATCATACATTTCTGCTTCAAAAAGCAGGAGTAACCTCTGACTTTTAGACAAAAACATGACATTGAAGACTCTTGGGAAAGCTGTACAAACATTTTAATTGCTACCTCAACTGCTTAAAAAGATCAGAGTGCTTTGGAGGTGGATGTGAACCAAGGTGGACCTGAAGCTGTTCAGTGGGCCTAAGGAAAAGTGATTTGACCTACTTTCACTTTCAAGCATTGTAAAGTGAATGGGGAACAAGTCAAATATAAAAATAAATTCGCAAGAGGAAACACACATGCAAGATTCTAAGGACTCAAAAAGCAAAAACTTCTTTTGCTAGCTAGAAATAATCTTCCCAATGAGAGGTCAGAAACAGTAACTCCACAAGCCAAACTATACGCTTCACCTCCCAGCCTTCCCACGAAGAAGTCAGCACTTCTATATTGAGAGCAACAACATGCAGTCAAAGAATTTGGCATTAAACTTAGAATGTATAAAAGAACAATGCTGTTTAAGCTATAATTAAAACTGTCTGAAGAGGAAAGGAGGAACATGTTCCCAGGCTAAACAAGCCTTCCTTGGTATTTGGACAGGAAAGAAAGGTAATTGCTTTAATCATCTACTTCAGAGGATGGTAGTAAAAGCATTCACTGGCCTTGATTTGCAGTGCAGTTAAATGCACCACAGCTTAGACAAAGTTATTTTCCACATAGCTTCTGCTGTGAACACAGTACCAGGCATGCCTATTTCTAGCTTCATTTTATCAATGATTGACATTTAAAGCCAACATGTAGACAATTAGTAACAGGCATATGTACAAATTCTTCTCTCTCTGTATCTAATGTTAGCCTTCCTTGCAGAAGGACTGCTCCTGCTTGCAATAGAAGAGATTCTTGGGGAACTAATTACCAGTGCCAGGACTCACATTCTGACTTGTACACCTTCTCTTTGTAACACCAGCCTGACTCACTGTAGCACATAAGGACCTACCTCCCCGTGGCTAACACAGAGACAGCTAACCTTTCCAAGTGCTGTTCCTAACACTGCCTGCAACCCATATTGCTTCTGACTATAAAATTGCTTCTATAAACCCAGTGTTATAACCCAGCAGTGACTCTTGAATCAGTTTCTGAGGAGGCAGGACAAATAAGTATATTTTCTAAAATAGAACATGGCCCACATATTTACAAGCACGTCAGGAAATGGCCGAGACATGCAACATGTATGTAGGAATTTGAATTTGTATCTTTGGAAGAAAAGCCAGGATGCAGACAGGGTGGAAAGCATCACAGTGCACTTGCTTCATCTGTACTTCTCGACAACTGAAAAACTAGGACCATCAGATGCGTCCCACAGTATACCTCCACTGCAGAACAGACACATCCACCGAGATAATTTCCATCAATACAAATGTGAAATATTTGTGAAAGGATCAACAGAACGAAGAAATATTTTCAGCAGGCTGCTCAGCAGCACAAGACAGAACTATACATTCCTGGAATGAATAGTGAGTGACTACAGTCACCACTTAATTATCTGAAAACTACTACTTTGCTATCAAAACACAAAAATCTGTATAGGAGGAAATTCACTACCAACTATTCTTAGTATGTTCAAATACTTGAATTTACCTCTGCCACATCTCCTCCTTTCTCTCCTGATTTGGAAGAAGCTCCACTTGCCTTCTTGTCACCATGCTGTTAAATAGAGAAAATAAGCATGTAGTTATTAAGATCTTACAGTATATCTTCTATGTAGAGAAATTCCCAAACATCTTACTGCATGTATGATGCCTTTCACCTACCACAATACGACCGAAGAGAACATTTTAAGTTTTCCTTCTCATTAATGGACAGTATTTCTAAATGACCTGCTGGATAGCTTCAAGTGAAACCACAGTCGGAAAGTCATGCTAGGGCAGTACGTGTAATGTGACTGCTCCTGTGACAAGTTCTGGAAGATATTAAGCTTACCACTCATTCCTCACCAGCACAGCACTCTCCAATACTGGCTGTAGAAACACTGTCAGTCCCACCAGCTTCAGCAGAAACTGAACATCTCTCAGAGAGACCAACATGATGTACGCTATCATGAGCACTCCAAGACCTGCTTAGACACATTAGAATGCTCATTATGCCCAGCCCTCTTTACCTGGAAGAAAGCTGTTACTCGGATTTCCAGAATTCTGCTGCTGATATGCAAGAAATAAATGCTGTAGCAGCGCAGGCACGGGTGCACATTAGGAAACAGAGTTCTTACAGATCTCTCAAACCTCCTGCATCTTACGTTCCCTCCAGGACTTTAAACCTCTGCGTTCATCTAACCTGATGTGCAATCCCATCTGCTGCCCACGTGCGGCAGTGTACAGAAGGACAGAATTTTTTCAGCATGCACACTGGCACCCAGCTCATGTTTTACTCTCTGCATCTCTGAAAGTGGTGAATACAGCCCCTCAAAAAACCTTTTTCAAAAGCAAATTGTTTAATCTTTAGACTAGTAAAAATGTAAAAAGCAAGACATTTTACTATGAATACAGAAGTCACCACTATCTAATATCTCTGCTAATGTTAACTTCCAAAAGCAACTGAGACATCTGGGAATGAGGATTCATGTCCAGTTCATTTTGTTAAGAGAGGAGATGATTTGAGACCCATTTATTCCCTTCCGTTTCGAGGACTGAGCAGCAGGAGGTAAAATTTGCTAACCCACTAACATAATGAGTTCGTATAGATTTTTCTTTACATGGCTATAGGGAGAAAGTAATGATCCATGTATGACTGCACTATCTTCAATAGGAACGTGTCCAAGCACATCAGCAGACACGCTGGGAAAATACTATAGCTGAATGAACAGCATGTGTCTAATCTGTTTCCGCTATTTTGGTCTATGACAAAATTTTCAAAAATTGTTTTAGACAACTTCTAACAATTCAAGTTTTTAAAATTAGTTTGGGCATGACTAAGATATTTGACAAGTTTTAAAACTGAAAATGCTATTCTCATATTCCAGTTGTGCCTCTTCAGAGGAAGAACAATCCTTGTAGGTTATTGTTTTATGTAAGAGATTAATTGATTCGGTGTGCTGTAATAACACTTTCAGCATAGACACAATTAACCCCGTTACCTATACTTTTTACTGCTACAAGAAAAGCACACACCACATACTTCTGAAGGCAACCTCAATGAGTGTGTTCTTGCTTACAAAGTGGTAAGCCCAGAGTCAGCACTGCTACACTCTCAGGAGCTACAGCTCCTGCCCAGCAAAACTTTGCTGTGTGGACCAGCTCTCTTCCTAAACAGATATCCTTGGCACCAAGTGATATCCTGAATTCAGCTAACAAAGCAAGTATGCCTTTTTGTACCCTGCACATATTTTATTGCTTTTATTCATTTGCTTCTTCAAATTTGGGCATAGCTTTAAAAGCAGCAACACCATTTAAAGCTTAGATTTTTTTTTTTCTTTTGCTAACACAACTCACAGAATGCAGCAGCCTTTCTTAGTTCCTACAGAGTGTGCCAGGCTTTTACCAGGGCCAAATTTGATGTTACCCTTTCTCCCTAATCTATCTCCTCAACTTCACACCAAGGAAATCCATACCAGACAGGACCACAGCATCAACTGGGCCTCCAGTCCCAGGACTGCAAAGAGGAAGATAATGCTGTGCCCCAGTGAGTCACAGATTGAGCTCAGAGTGTCCCCTCTTGGGCACCAAGACTTTTGTGTTTGCCTGCCTCAGGACTCACTTTTCCTCTTTTCCCATCCTCCGATCCGACAGTAAGGCACAGCTGTCTATGCTGCCTGCGGAGGGCAGGACAAGGGGGCTGGCAGCATTCCCTCAACCAGGGTATCAAGGTCACGTCCCAGTAGGACCCCAGGGCAGCCTCACTGGCCAGAGAGGACAAGGAATGGACCAGGACAATGGCCACAACTTTACTACCCCTAAATTCAAGCCAGAGAGAGATTAAATGCATGCTGTCTTCCCTCTAGAAGGCTGTGCCAAACAACACCTACAACAACGAGCCCGCGACTTAAAGGCCAAATACATTACATATGGCATATGGCCCAACCAAAGTAATTTTTTATCCAGTAAGTTGGAGTCGTGCACTGTGTGCACATTCAACACTGATACTCTCTGGACTCGGATAATAAAACAGCCTATGAAAGTATTACCTCACTTGAAAGTCTGCCATCCTGAGAAGGTAACATGGGAAGGCATCAACTTCCTAATACACCTTCTGAGAAGACCGTGCTGGTCCCCTGAACAGCTGATGCTTGAGACGAAAAGAGACCCTGTTTCAAAAATGCCTTTCAACAGCTCTTTCCTGCTCTGTATTTCCAAGCTTTGAACCTTCTATTGGAAAGGGAAAAGAAAAAAAAAAAAAAAAGGGCAAATAAATCAATCTGCTTAGCAAGAGACTAAGCTCAGGTTCTCCAGGACAGTATGCATCCATTGCTCCTTTACCTTCCCAAGCGGATGACAGAGTTGACTTTTCCTTTGGGCACTCCTCCCTTTTTCCACTCATCTTTCCCTACAGTGCCAAAGAAACATATCCATAACCAAGTGAGAGGACAGGAACAGCTCCGGCTCTGTCACACAGACAGTGGGCATACAGTTGAAGTTACATTTCTAGTTCAACTAGGGAACTAACAACAATTCCTTAGAGTTGTTAAGTTGGCCCAAAATATTTTCCAACTTTACTAATTAAAACCAAAACACACAAACCTGCCCATAATCACATGTTCACAAAATACAAAGAAGTATCACGAACCAGAACGTTTATCCTGAGACATTCATCCTATTCAATAGTGCACAAAAATGTCATGACACTATGGTTTTATAGACACAATGTTAACTTCTGATTCAAAGAGCATTCATAAACTAGAAAGAAACTGGCCTCAGTGAAAAGCACAGGGCAAAATTCTAAAAACTTAACACACAACTGCATTCTCAGCCTGCGCTTACACAAATCAGACCCCAACTAAAGGTCTTGCATCAAGAAATTCCTTCTAAACCTTGGGAGACCCATAAGCATGAATGAACTTTTGGTTCAAAGCCATTGCGCAGCATCTCAGAGGACTGCAGTGACAACACACTCAGTCACTGGGTGAGAAGGGAAGCCTCCTTGCAAGACTCTCAGATTAAGTCAACCAACTTTGCATTGCAGAAGTTAAAGGAGATGTATCATTTCATGCAGAGAGGAATCTGACCTGTTGTTTTCAGTTGAAACTGAGAAGGTGGCAGAGATCAGTGATGCTGCTCAGGAGACTGCCAAATGGAAAGACGTGGCAGGGGAACTACAATCAAGCAATGTAAGGAACAGAAAGGGAAAACCTAAATTCTTATTACAGCCTCCTGTTCTGCTTTAAATACACAAGACAGTAAAAACCTTGGTAGAGCAACCAGTGAATCCCTTCTATGCCTGTTCCTCTCTCTCACCTTTTCTGCTTCCCTTACTCATCCTTTAGAAAAGTCTCCCAGGCCTGTGTGATACATTGCACTAGGCCAGCGCAGACTGCAGTCCCACATGGAGGCCTGCAGGTGCTATTCTGGTGCCAAAACTGTAACCATGAGTTTACAACGGAGCATGCAGGTCAGTGGTTTCCTTACCTGATCACAGGTAGAACACTGTCTTAGTATCTTTCTGTACACTGGATTCAGTGACCCAGGACAACCAATGCTTTTAACATTCATGTCATCACTTAAGGCAGCAATTCCTCAACTGGTCCTTGTAACTTGGTGTCACCTCCACCACACTGTATCACTGATTTGACTTGACACAACAAACAATACTCACAAACGTTTCTGAACATCTATCCAAGCTACTTACAGCAATTTAAAAGTACAGTTATAAATTTAACAGACACCATCTACCTGATTATATACTCAGGAAATCCATTATGTTTTTTCTGAAACCCACCTTATGCAGTGCATGGTTTCCATAAAACTTTAACAGGACGCAAACTTTTTTTTCACTATTCTGTAGAGAGACCAACTGTTTCTTCATATGACTAATAAAGAAGACTTTCAAAAGCCATTGCAGACTTGTAATGAGTAGCGACCTAAATCCAGCCAAATCACGTGGAGCCATCAAGAGAGCTGTGGTTTACACAGGGAGGATCTAGCAAGTGACAACTATTCCTGGCAACTCCACTACCTACCTGCAGTTAAGAATACGTTCCTGAGAACAGCCACAAAACTACTAGGGTTTTTCCAAACAAGAAACAACCCCATAAAAATTCTGCCTTATGTCGCACATCGCTGTGTTTTGACCGAGAGGTGCAGTTTTCATGAGCTAGCAAGCCTCACCTTACTTCAGAAGATGACAGAAACAGCCAACAGCACGAAAACCCCTAGGTTTTCAGTGTTGCTTATACAAGACCGCGGCGGGACGACGGAAGTACATCCAAAGTACACCACGTTCTCATCTGACCTGAAACACTACTGCACGAACGCTTAAAAAAACACCCGCTGATGTTCCTCCTGTCACCGCAAAATCCTTTCTTTATTCCTTCCTAAGCCTCAAAGCCAGAGAGAGGAGGCCGCCCGCGGGCGCGGTTCGCCACCTCCCCTTGCCTTCCCCCGGGGTGGCCCAGGCTCCCCGCCGCAGCACCGCATTTACCATGGCGTACCACCACCGCGCGAAAGCCATGGCGTTGCTCTCTGCTCCCTGCCGCCCGGCTCGGCTCGCCACGGCCGGGCCGTACCCCGCCCCAGCAGCCGCCTCCACCCCAGGGCGGCACCGCCGCGGCAGCGGCCTCCCACCGCCGGGCCCCACGGCAGCAGGGCGGCACCCACGGCCCCGCCGAGCCCGTGGGGCAGCCCGGGCAGCGCCCCGGGTTTCGCCACCGCTACAGCGCCCCGGGGCCTACAGCCACCCGCCCCGCCGGCCGAGCCCCACCTTACCGCGGCGGGGGGCGGCTGCGTCCCCGTCCCGGGCTGAGACATAGCGGCCGGACTCCCTGCCGCCTACCCCGGTGCTGCTGCGGGCCCCGGGGAAGCGGGAGTCGGCCGGCGAAGAGGGGGGGGCGACGGCCCAGGGCTCGCAGCAGTCCCAGTGCCAGAGCTTTTTGGGGCGGCGGCCGGGCCCTCCCCTTCCTGCCGGGACAGGGCGGGCCGCGGGGGGGAAGAGGGCGGCGGTTCACGGTGGTGGCTTGGGTGTGGAGGAGGTAGCGGGCGGGCCCCCGACCCGCGAGCGTCGGGGCAGGGCGACGGTCACCCGGAACTAAGGTAGCTTTTCTTGAACACAGGAGGTCTGGGGGCAAGGGGCGAAGTGGACAGATCCTTTTCTTTTGCTCACGAAAGACCTTATCGTTGAAAAAGCGTTGGGTATGGACACCCGACCCTCAGCTGGAGGTTGGCACTGAGGCAACTCCTGTCAGAGATCCTACCCTCACGGCTTCCCCCGAGATGAAGCCGGGCAGTGGGTGCCTGTGGGTGCTCTGGCATCCCGGCTCCTCTGCCAGCCTCCAGCCTTTGCCAGCGCCTTGGCCTGAACCCACACTAAAGGCAGGAAACGTCTTCATGCCTTCCTGTAGAACCATGCCCTTGGTTTTGAAGTTGGTCATATATCCTGTGTGTCGGTGTGGTGGTAATGCTCATATTTAGGGGATTTAGCATAGCTAGGGTTGTTAAGCGGAAAGGCTTTCCAGGTCTGATGTGTAGTTAAGAGTGAGACCCAAATGTCACTGTCTCTGTAATTCTACACAAATTAGCTGCCCGGGGTGTAGTGGGGGCTCTTCCAAAATACTGCAGGAACAGGTCATGGTCAGTCAGAGCTGAAGGAATCATAGAATCATAGAATGGTTTGTGTTAGAAGGGATCCTAAAGATCATCCAGTTCCAAACCCCTGCCACGGGCAGGGACACCTTCCACTAGACCGGGTTGCTCCAAGCCTTGTCCAACCTGGCCTTGAGCACTGCCAGGGATGAAGCACCCACAGCTGCTCTGGGCAACCTGTGCCAGAGCCTCAGCA
The DNA here is from genome assembly GCF_004027225.2 of Strigops habroptila. NCBI lineage: Eukaryota > Metazoa > Chordata > Aves > Psittaciformes > Psittacidae > Strigops > Strigops habroptila. The sequence goes on from NC_044302.2 coordinate 23,489,722, forward strand.
CCCTCACAGGGTAGAACTTCTGCCTAAAATCTCATCTCAATCTCCCTTCTGTCAGGTTAAAGTTATTCCCCCTTGTCCTGTCCCTACAGGCCCTTGTCCAAAGCCCTGCTCCAGCTTTCTTGTAGCCTCTTTAGGCACTGGAGCTGCTCTAAGGTCTCCCTGGAGCCTTCTCTTCTGCAGGCTGAACAAGCCCAGCTCTCTCAGCCTGTCTCCAGAGCAGAGCTGCTCCAGCCCTCGCAGCATCTCCGTGGCCTCCTCTGGACTCGCTCCAGCAGCTCCACATCTCTTTTGTGTTGTTGCCCCAGAGCTGGACCAGGACTGCAGGGGGGGGGTCTCCGAGAGTGCAGCAGAGGGACAGAATCCCCTCCCTCGACCTGCTGCTCACGCTCTGGGGGTACAGCCCAGCACACGGGGGGGTTCTGGGCTCTAGTGAACACTGAAGCCAGGTCACGGGGAGCTTCTCATCAACCAACACCCCCAAGTCCTTCTCCTCAGGAAGGAAGATGAAGCACATCCAAGCCACCATGACCAAAAACTGGAAAATGCTTCGTGAGCAGGAATGATGCGATCCTGAGCCTGGTTTGGCCAAGTCTCCTGTTCATGTGGATATGTAGCTGGAATGAAAAATTCATCGTTTACCAACAGCGGTTCCCTGAGGCTGCCTCAGTAAAGAAACAAATTGTGACTGAAGTGGTGTGGCAGATATTCTTGAAGCATTATGGCAAGAATGATGAATTATAACATAAGTCAACCTCCAGTGAAAGGGGTTCAAAATGCAATAGATGACTTGCTGCCTGTACTCAAACATGGGGTGCGTGCAGGAATTGGCACAGTTCACCAGTTTTGTCTTGCCCAGGTCTTGTTTATGCACAGTTTAAGTAAAATAAAAAGGTGTTAGGATTGTTCTGTGCTTAGGGGATCCCAGGTTTACGCTGGCTGGGTGAAACAGCCATTGGATGAGCTGTAGTACTCTGAAGAGGTAACAGCAGCAGTGGTTCCTGGACACAAGCATGTGCGAGGAGGCTGTGTCTATCAGCAGAAGGAAGCAAAAGTGTCTGAGTCTTCAGGAAGTGCTCACCACCTAAGCAGCTACTCCCTGCTTCCTCTGGGGAAGAGGCAGTAGGGCAAGCCACTTAGTGGGAAGTCTGTAAAGCCGATTACTGCTTGTGCATTCCCCCGTCAGACAGAGAGGAGACAAGTGGACCCCTAGAGACCTTGGGGATTGGCTTTAACCTCCAAAGACGAAGCATGGTTCAGATGTGTCATCTGCCTAAATCAGTCCCTGATCTTCCTCTTGATTAGCTACGTGCAGATTTACAGCTAGTCTCTGAAGTATTCCAGCCTGTGACGTGTCTGGGATTTGCATTCCACTTGACAGGTCACCTGCCTAAAACTTTTAGTACTCAGCCTTTCCCTGAGCTCTGCATTGTGTCTGGCTGTGGAAGTGTAAAACAATTACTCGGGACCATCTTACAAGGATGTGCATCTAGGCGAGGTGCTCTGGAGGAGACCAAGGCAAGGACCATATTTAATGCATGGCTTTCACGTAAGGCTCTTGTGTGCTGTTTTATCTGCAGTTGCTCTGACAGGTCTAACAGATTGTACTGCATTCCTTGGCTGCAGGCAGGAGACCCTCCCTGCTGAGACAGTGCTCCAGGAAGCCTTCATCAAGCTTTACCCTGCTCATTACTATGTGCCTGATGACCAGCAACTGGAGCTGACAGTAGCTGAAACTGTGGAGTTCACAGCAATGAGGCAGTAGCACACGAAATCCTTGGTGTCATTCTGTATCACGCCGGGCCGACGTTGAGGGTTCTGCTGATCCAGATGCACATCGTCAGTTCTGAGCTCTCCTAGTAGGAAGTTAGATGATGAATTAGATGAGTGTTGATGAGATTTGAGCACTTGGTAGCTGCACAAAGGAGGAGAGCTGCCTGGACACTGACTCCAGTTCCATAGCCACTGTGTGCGTCTGCAGCAATTTGGAAAACAACTGGGCTCCAGCCTTGCAAGGAAATCTGGCTTTGGGTGAGGGGCTTTGGCACTGTTGTTTCTATTAGAAGGCTCATGTAGTTTGCCACTGCTGTAAGAGGCCATTGTTTATTGGCAATTTCTGCATACATTTATTCTTAACTAGTTTAGATTACTTTTATATGTAGTGGAGGTAGACCGCACATGTTTACCAGGCGATAGAAAAGCAGGTACTCATTTCTCTTACAGAAGTGATCTCAACTGACAGGTGACTGACTCAGGTCTTCAACTACTGCAGGCCTAAACACCACCCCAACAGTTTGTTCAGTTGGGTAAAGATTTGGATATTTGAGTGGAAGAGTTGCTAGTAATTATCCTAATCAGTCTGACACTTCTTAGCTTTAATTAGGAAAATCAAGTTTTTCTTGCAGCTTTCAGTAGCATACAGGTGTGTAATTTCAAAGACACATTCTGTTTTCTGTTGCATTTTCTGCTTAACTCTTTCAGAGCATCTGCAGGCGAACAAACCTGCTAAAACCTGCAGAGATTTGACATGGCATTGGTAGTGGAATTCTGCAGAGGATTGACCAGAAACAGATGCAGGAGATGATGAATACTCCAGACGTAGGCCTGTTCAATGTATATTGGTTGGAGCAACAGCAGGTGGCCACATTGGTTCTTTACTGTAATAATGTGTAATATAAACAAGTATTTAAAAAACATTTTGTATGCTTTTAATAGTCATTTAGAGTTATGGTTAATGGATCTGTTTACATGTAATTGAAGTTATTTGGAGTCTAAAATTGGAATCTAGAATCACAGACTCATTTTTCCCCACCATGTTCCTGTCTCCAAAGGGCACCAGTTGACGTCAAATGCCTCTGAATAAAAAGGTGCTCAAAATTCTAGCAGGATCAGATGAAATTTTTGCCAAACGTACATATTTTATTAGTATAGCTTGCATAACAGCACTACTGCAAGCTTGTGAGTCATTCATCAAATTTACAATATAAAGTACAAAATTTCTTGTATAACTGGATTTTTATCTAGAGTAGTTAAAAAAGAAGTCTAAAACTAAGTACAAAAATGAGTCAAACAAGTTGTTTCTTTAATCTCTGGTTTACTAAGAAACTCATCACAAGTTTTCATTGTGTTCTCTTCCTCCCAACACTAAAGTCATCAGGATTTACTGTTTTTTTAATTTGATGCATGCAGTCCCACCCTGTTTCAACACACCAACAGTAACGAAGACAGACAACTACATTTCATTTCTTCTTCTACTGTTTTTGTTCACAAAGTGTTCAGTAAATGGAAATTGGAATTTTCAGTTATGGAAACCCTCTTTGTTGAAAAGAGTGAATAGTTTGATAAGTCCTTGCTCTATAATTCAATAAGCAATAATTCAAATCCTTGCTATTGAAAAGAAAGGTTTATTTCCATATATAAGCACCCATATTTTGGTACATGTTGTAAACATTTCTCTTTTGTCATATAAATGGTGTATCCTCTTGCTTGTTTGGTGTGGTTTGAAGGTTTCCTGCTGGACTCCATCCCACTGCTGAATGGAAGTTTCCTTTCCACAGACAGAAAATCCAAAGCTTTGACACCAACCGAGGGAAGATTAGAGTTGATTCCATAGTCTTCCTTGGGGCTTTTTATTTTGTAAATCCGTAGATACTGAGCTGAGTCTTGATTAAAAAAACCCCAAAAAACCCACCAAACACCAACTTTGAAATTAATTTTTAATAATTACTGAAGCTGCATTTGGGTGATATGTACAAAAGTGTTTATTTATCCAGGAGTTCTATTTAGTTCTTGGAGTGGCTGAAGGTACAGACGGCACAACGTTATGACTCCAAACTGGGGTCCAAAAGGAAGTCCAGAGTGACGAGCTAGGCATTACCTCGATAAATGTCAAGCATTGCAGCTATGTAGGAGTGGGCAACCTGCAGCTCATTTCTGTCTGCTGGTATAACAAAGAAAGTCAAAAACTTTCCTGAAATGAGGTATATTCTCTCAAATGTAAACTAAATTATGAAATTATAGCAAGAATGTACATCCTAAAAATTTCTGATTTTTATAAATCTGATTTGTAAAGATTTATACATATGAAAATTACAGTACCATTTCTCTCAGATTCGCAGACTGAAGGCTTAGATTAGTCTAAGCAGATAAAGAAAACTTTGGTGAGCTCTGTGTGAAGTGAGACAAAAATGTGTTTATGAGTAAATGTCCTGGGTTTAAGACTTTAAAGTCTTTAAACACTAGAAATTTTCAAAATCAACAGAAAATCATGCTAGTAAAATAAAACACATACCTTTTAAGCACAGTTTATATTTTCAACATGCAGAATTTTTCAAAATGTTTTGGCTGTGTCAATGCTGTATCTTGCAAATCATAAAACCCATGCAAGAGATTGAAACTTCTGCGTACTTCTTGGGCATTTTCTCACTTTGTCTCCATTTGCCACAGAAACAATGATTTCCTGGAGAGTGATAGCATTCCCTCCAGTACAGTGCTGCACTTACCCTTAATCATCAGGGTGCAAAATGGTCCCCTTGGGGCAACTCTCCTTCAGATGAAATTAATCCTGAAAATCTTGATATTAATAGAGCCTTCACAGAGGAAGGGTTATAAAAAAACAGCTGTGGTTTTCTGAAATTTATCCTGTAAAACAAACTAAAAATTGTATTGGTTTGCAAAGATGCAGTAAGTCATTTATGAGGGTGACTTTTGATCCTAGGATAACAAAGAAAAGTTTTTACATGACAACACATCTCTGTTTATATTTTACGTTTTCTTATTCTCACTACCTTACCCACGCAGAGCTATGCACACAATTAGGGCTGAAGAGGCCCAAGACAGATCAAAGTGTGGTTTATAACTAATCCAAAAGCAAAAATAAAACCAACACTCGACTGCTTTATATGTAAGTATATATATGCATTCATGCATACATAGATGTGTCTATGTCTGTCTTGCAGCTGTTTTATACATAATGTAACGCATCGTATGATTAACCAACATTCCCATGGTTCTCAGGCAAAATAAGAGACTAGTGACTAAAGACTAAGGATTAATAACTTAAAACAGGGCTGAAAGATATAATTAATTTTTATTTCATTATATCTTTATATTATAATTAAACACTGAACTTACTTACACAACAAAGTATTAACTTAAGACTGAATTTTGATAGAAACCTTGGGGATTCTCTAGGGCCAGGAAAGGGAGAAAAGTACCTCCTCCTTCTGTCTCCATTCAGCCTTACTAAGGGGCAGCCACAGTATAAGCCTGTAGTTGGGTATCATCTGTAGCTACTAGTGGCACAACCAGCATGTGGTGCCCATGGCTCTTAATACCACAAACAAGTCATTTTTGCAGCTGTTCTTGGGGCCCTTATACGAGCATGCTGCTGAGATGCTACTGGACACTACTGATGGTTAGAAAACACAAAATTATCTTTTGCCAGTGATGCTAAATGTCTTTTTTACTTCCTGCCAGGTTTTGAAAACTCTTCCCCAATGCTGTGTTGTCTTGGTGGTGATGCTTCTTCTCATATACTTTCAGCAGCTGCCTGTGGAACAAGATGTCAGTAATTACAGCATTCCTTCCATAGTATTTCCCTCTGTACCTGTGACAGGGTATGAAAAAACCTCTGACAAACAAGAAGTTCCTGTTGAGAGAGAAGGAAATTACAGTGCTGGGCTCTGGCAGCTTTTGTGAGTTGTAATTCCTACAGCTTGCAGTCCTGTGATGTCAGGGTTCAAGGACCCCAGGCTTTCATTCACATTTCTGGGGAAGGCTGTTGTCTTTGCTGCTGGTAAACTGAGGCTCAGGAGGACTGAGGGATGTAAAGGGTCGCACAGGGCACTTGTAGCAGATAAAGACATTGACCCTGAGTTTGGTTTATGTGCAATCCTTTCAGACACACCGCATTTCTGATCTGATTATCAAACTTAAAAATGAGGCTGTATCAACAATGAAAAGAAGTTATTAAGTGGCCTGTCCTCTCCAGTGTGCCAACCATGAGAAACCTAACTATGGTTTTCATCTAAGCATGCAGTCATGCATAATGGCCTAATTATATCTGCAAGGTGTATTTGTATGCAGATGCACACATTTGTGCAATCAGATACACATTTTAAACATATACACACACAATTTATTTATTACACTCGACAGTTAGAAAAAAAACATTGTCAGATACTTTGCCAATCACAACTGCTTAATATGCCTGGAAACAGGGATAAAAGCAAACAATTGTGTTCCTTAGGAGAGCATCGCATTGCTCAAAACTTGCAGTTTGGCTTGATCAGAGTTGGTGGATGTTGTGCATTTAGCAGCCTTGTTAGCGTCTGGTTCATCCTGTGCTTAACTTGGTTGACTAGTGCCTCGTCTGAAGGTGAGACTTACGTGTTAAAAGCTGCATTAATATTAATAACCACATCTTCAAAAAATAGCTCTGCTTACAGCGTCGCATCCCTGACTCCATTATAGCCGTCTGCTGCTTTGCCCTTACATCCCTGCTTAGAACATTTCTCAGTTGCATAGTTCAGGCTCTTTTTAATCACTGGTGACTCTATGCTCTTTGGGGGACTAAGGTCTCTTCTTAGATTAGCGCAGTACTTTCTGCCTTTTGAGAAGCACAGCTTCCAGTCAAGACAACGGAGAGGAAGTCAAAATAAGTACAGGCTGGTACAGAAATGTTTCACGGAAAATTGCACCACTGCTTTGTAGGAAATTCTTTCCTGTTTCAGAAATGTGAGAAAATAAGAAACTGGGATTGGTCAGAAGGGAAACATGGGTAATGTGGAAAATATTTTACAGCTCTATGCTGTTTTGAAGGCAGTATAAAATTTTCATAATTAAAAAAGAGAAAGCAAACTGAAATCACATTGGGCAGAACCAGAGATAAGTGAGTACTTGGAAGACCCCAGCACTCAGTGCAACTTGGCTTGACATTTAGCTCAAAGCAAATAAAAAAAAAAACCTCACCTTTTTCTTGTTTCACTGTGTGCTGAAGAGATTGCTCCCACCTCAGCAATAGATTGCAGCTATTTTGTAGCTGCAAAATAGCACAATAATAAAAAGCACTGATTCGCCTGAGTGGCCAAGCAGCAGTGACAGGGTGAGGGTGCATTTCTCAGGGACATCCCTGCTTGCAGCAGCTCCTGCTTGCAGCAGCTCCTGCTCATGCTCCTCTGAAAACATTTGCAGCATTAATGGAGCCGAAGTGCGGATAACCCCCTCTCAGCACGCACTGCTATCTCTTGGGAGTAGATCTTTCTGTTTTAAGCTGTGCATTTGTTTGTCCTGAGAAGTGCAGTGGGGTAGCCCTGCATTGCAGCAAGATCTGTTTCTGTGCATGTTCAGGACCAGGCATCAGCGCAGGAGCGTGGGGGGATTTGGCTTGTGGTGAAATTGCTTGGTAGCAATCCAGCATAATTTAAATGCAGCTGATGTGCAAATCATTGTGAGAGGTAACAGAGTTTTGTTTCGTGCATCACAAGATCCCAAATCTGTCATTCCTACACAGAGGAATTTGCTGCTCCTCCAAGGTTGGCTGATGGAGCCAGTCAGCTGTCAGACAAGACAATGCTCTGCTCCTCTGGGCACTGACCATTTGAATGCTGTCTGTGGATATTGGGGTGCCCTTTGCCGTGCAGCGCAGGCTGCCCAGGGCCTCCCAGGTTTGGGTGATGGAAACTCTGTTTGCAAATACACAGTGACTGGCAAATGCCATCCACATTTGGGTGGATGGCAAATGCACGGCAGCTCTGCAGGAACTTACATTTTGTAGACATTAGCCCCAAACTTTGCAAAACCTGAAGAATTTCAAGTCACCATGGGCCAGCAGAGCGGTAACAGCTGAGGGGAAGTTCTTGGCTTGAGAAAATGCTTTTGTTTGGTGTGGAGCAACTTGTGATGACAGTGCCCAGGACAGCCACACCATGCCCAGGCTTGTACTGCCGAAACCAGCCTCCACACCAGCTCATGGTGGTGCTGTGCTCTGCCCCTTCCCCAGCGCAAGAAGCACACCACTGCCTCGTTTCCAAAACGCAAGGCTTGCAGGGTACTTCCTGATTTCCAAGACAAGGGGCAGGGCAGTGGGGCTCGACAACAGGCATCTGTGCTGGGACGTGGATTGCACCCTTGCCCCATGCCTGCTGCTCCCCTCATACCTCTGCTGTGACTCACCCCAGTGAGCTCAGTGACAAATCTGTCCTGCTCTGCTCTTGTGAGGCCCCTGGCCAGCAGCACAGCAGCTTTGGGGTGGAGCAAGAAGCTGAAGAATTAATGTGTGATTATTAAATGTGGCAAAAAAACTGGCCTCGAGTGAGAAAGTGGACGCTTCCTGCCGTAAGACCCTGAAAACTGAGGCAAGGTTTTTGCAAACAGCATATGAGTACGAGTGCCTACCTCCTGCACCAGGCACTGGGGAAATGAAAATCCTCCTTTGCCACTCAGAATTTGGCGTAACTGGAGCAAATGTGGTCACTTGTGCGTGCCAGGGACCTGCTTCAAACTTCACTGCAAGTAATGTCTTCCCACTGCCCTGAGTGAGTTTTAGATCAAGTCCAAAAGAGCATTATTTCTGCACAACAGTAAAGTATCATGACAGTACTTTACATGAGCCAGGTCCAGATACTTGCATGTGTGAAAATCACCCATGTGGGGGAAAAATTGGGAAAAAAGTGTACAAATCAGGACACCAAAATCCAATATCCTTTAAAACAAGACTCTAGAAAGCTCTGCCAGCATTGCATACTGTTTTCAGAAGTCACTGGATGATCTTTAATAGAAGATTACGCCCAAACTGGCTGTCATTAGGTTTCAAGCATGCTGATACTTGTGGTGAACAAACAGTTAAGTGGCAATGTGCCTGCATCTGTGCTGTGATGCCAGCACAGACATTTCCTCCACATCCTCTGCCTCTGCTGCCAAACCACGTGGTCTACAGCTAAAATCAGGGGACATGCTTCACATCGTCCAGCAGAGATTATTCACTTCCCTGGGGAACCAGGACACCCAGCAGGGAAAACTAAACACAGCCCGTAAATCTGGAAGTGGGAAAGGGAGTCCCAGAGGACAAGAGGGCTTGGAGTGATGATGACAGTGGCTTGAGATAGAGAGCAGTGTTGCCCTTTGCTCAGCCCAGCCCAGCTCTTTCAGGACAATAACATGTCTCTGGGAAGAAGTTTGTTTGCTCCCCGTTTCCAGGGTTTGTCAGAGCTGGTGCGTGGCTTCCAGCAGATTTTTTTCCCTCTGACCGCAATCCTGTCATTCTCTTCTGTTCCTCTCTCTCTCTGCACCCTGGAGTGTTTACTGCAGGGCTGCAGACCAGATCTTTAAGACACGCACAAAGCATGACTCACCCATGGCGGAGCCAAAGTGTGGCAGTGCTGGGCAGTTAAACCAGAAGCCTTCCTTTCCATACTACCCTGACTGTGCAGATGAGCTGGGTCCTCCTGCACAGACCTGTCAACGTGACTGTGCTTGTACTCCTTTGTTTTTGTTCTTTGTCTTCCCAGAAATATTGTATGGAAAGATTTGCAAGAGGCATTCTGTACTGGCTCTGAATTTCTGAGCATAGGGCAACAACATGTTTGGGGCTAGTCAGACACTACTGTACTCACATTGTTGGGGGCATCTCCTGCCCATTGGTGGGCTGCGCTGCCTCTGTCCTCTCCATCTCACCACCATGTGTACCAAGGCTCTGAAAAGCAACCAAAAAGCCATCAGATACACCATGTACTCAGGAAATCTCCACCTGAGGTAGTAGATTTTATACCCTCGACTTTCACAGTTGCTGTTGTCTGTAAAGACCTGTCTAGATTTTGACAGACAAATTTCACTGCAGCGTTTTCACCTCTTTTTGGACTGCTGGATGCTTAGAAATGTCCTTTCAGCAGTGCAGGTTCTTCCAAGATGACACATACCTGGGTTAGTGTTTGCTGTACACAGTCTTGCTTCTCCTCCGCCACTGTGCCCTTCTGAAGTGGTCTGTGAAGTTGTCCTAGTTTCAACCCCTCCCACTGGGCATCAAAACAGCATCAACTAAGCATCATTAGTAAGTTTGGTTAAACAACATTATTCAGCATTTTTTTCTGATACTCTGGTGGCATCCGGAAGTCTCAAGCCTACCCCTGTACTAAGAAATATTGAAAGATGTGTCGGAAAGACAGAATCTGAGGAATTTAAGCTCTAAAACCTACACAGCCTTTTCTACTGCTCAAAATGGCTCCAAACATCAGTTGCACGATGGCATTGGTTTCTTGCTGCCCCGTGGTACACTTAGCCTTGCCCATATCTCCTTCTCTTCAAGATGCCCGAGTAGGACGGCAGGCTTTGTTTTTTTGCTGCCTATTCTCTAGGGAACTCCCTGTGCCCACCTTGGGCCATGACTCATTTCCTCGCATGGCTCTTCTCATCCTGTGTGCCCACGGCTTGCTCTTCCCGTCTGCAGCAGCAAAACTTGTTACAAAACCCAATGAAGCTATCGCATTGTCGGAAATCTTACTCTTTTTTCCCTGTGGCACGCAGAGAGCCTCGTCCGTAACACCTTGTAGAGGCTTCATATACTGGCTGATATATAAGGAAAGGTGGGGGAAAATGCGGTTTTATAGAGCCATTTTATACTCATTTTGTTACTTGTTGTGAAAGCATGCAGAGAGTTGCCAGCAATAATAACTGGGGAAGTAAAGTAGCCACAAACTTCAGTCTCAGAATTTCAGTATAAATGGGAAGCTGAAAGCGAAGGCAGAGATCACCGGTTGTCAGTGCCACCTGCTGGAGTGCTTGCGGTGGGAGTCACCTTCCTGAAAGTGAGGGGAAATCGCGGTGCGCATTCCCTGCTCTGTGTGCCAGACCCTTCCCTGTACGTGCAGCGTACAGCAGAAATTCCGTCCATATTTATTCCCACCCACCCCCCCCCCAAGGTATGTGAGCCTTTCTTTGCCAAAGAAACAGATCCCATCCAGGATTGAAAGCATGAAAATTCATAGAATCACAGAATGGTATGGGTTGGAAAGGACCTTCAGATCATCCAGTTCTAACCCCCCTGCCATGGGCAGGGACACCTCACCTTAGACCATGTCACCCAAGGCTCTGTCCAGCCTGGCCTTGAACACTGCCAGGGATGGAGCATTGACCCTTCTTTGGGCAACATGTTCCAGTGCCTCACCACCCTCACAGTAAAGAACTTCTTCCTTGTATTGGACATGATCTTCCTCTGTTTAAGTTTAAACTCATCACCCCTTGTCCTATTGCTACAGTCCCTGATTAAAAGTCCCTCTCCAGCATCCTTGTAGGCCCCCTTTCAGATATTGGAAGGCTGCTGTGAGGTCTCCCTCAGCTTCTCTTCTCCAGGCTGAGCAGCCTCAACTTTCTCTGCCTGTCTTCATACATGTCCTGGGTTCAGCTGTAGCAGCCATTTTTCTCCTTCTTAGTAGCTGGTGCAGTGCTGTGTTTTTTAACTTTCAGCCTGGGAACAATGCTGATAACACCGATGTTTTCAGTTGTTGCTAAGTAATGTTTACTCTGACCAAGGATTTTCTCAGTCTCATGCTTTTCCAGGGAGGAGGGGAAGCTGGGAGGAAGCAGACAGGACACCTGACCCAAACTAGCCAAAGGGGTATTCCATACCATGGCATGTCATGCCCAGTATATAAACCAGGGGGAGTTACCCGGAAGGCCGAGATCACTGCTCGGGTCGGCTGGGTATCGGTCAGCAGGTGGTGAGCAATTGTATCCTCTCCCCTTGTTATTTTCCTTATCATTATTATTATTGGTGGTAGCAGCAGTAGTTTTGTATGGTACTTTAGTTACTGGACTGTTCTTATCTCAACCCATGGGAGTTACATTCTTCCGATTCTCCTCCCCATCCTTCTGGGAGCAGGGGGAGGAGGAAAGGCGGGGAGTGAGTGAGCAGCTGCGTGGTTCCAAGTTACCAGCTGGGCTCAAACCACAACAGTACAGATGGTACTCCAGCCCCTTATCATCCTCTTGGCCTCCTGTGGACTTGCTCCAGCAGCTCCACGTCCTGCTTATGTTGAGGACACCACAACTGCACAGAGTGCTCCAAGTATATTTCTTGCCTTTCTTCGATTAATTTTCAGCTGTCACTCAGAAACAGATTGTGCCAATTATTTGTATCAATTTCAGAACAGAAGGCCAAGAAAACTGAGTGGTAGGAATCTTAAAATTATATAATCTCCATAAACAAAATCTGTGATTTGGCTTCCTACCACTACAGGGGAAAATAAGGATTTTTTTCAACTATTTGAACAGCCCACTGGTGATGTGCCAGTGAGTTTTTGTGCTTCTGTGAGAAGTTAATAGACCTTGTCACATCTGAAGAGATGTGCTCATGTATTCTGCAGTGTGAAGTGAAGTACTGCTGTCATGTTCGGCCTAATGCACGACAGAGCAGGACTGTGAAGAGGTACAGAAATGGAAATCAGGCTGCTAAGTCAGTGTCTACGCTGATCTTGGGTTGTGTGGGAGGAGAGACACATCTGAAAACTACGTATCCTCTAGATTGGCAGTCCTCATAGCTGAGAAACGACAAACATCAGACACATCCTATTTTTTCACAGTCTTTAGTTTTAACAGATAGAACATGGTGCTGTAGCAGTGATGGGTTTTTCCTGTAGGTAAAACCACCAGAGATATGGTCAGATGTGAGGCTGAAGCAGTGTGAACTGTCATACTGTGCTTCAGCATGTGTGCATTTGCGTGCTTTTGTGCTGCCTGGGAGAATTAACACTTTCCAATTGCAGCATGGGTACCTCACTTCTTTAGGAATTGTCAAAATAAATCAATCAGAATTGCAGGGTGCCTTGAAGGTAAACCAACCTGAATAACATCTGAATAACCAAAAAGAGGGGGGTGGTTCTCAAGATTGAAAGCTTCTTGGATGGGATATTTGTGCTAACATATTTATCTGCAGGGTTCCAACTTCACAACTGATTGCAGTTAAAATCTGATGCACAGGGAGAGGCAGTTTTCTCAGTATACATGAAAGGACACAGCTGAAATGCCAGTAATGCGGAGCCCGTTTAATTTTTTTTTTTTTTTTTTTTTATGAATTTGCTACTAATTACAAGCAGGAGATAAACTGGCAGAAGAGAGATGAGGTCCTATTGGCATGGTCTGTTAGTTCATTCCTTATTTTCTCTTGAAACAGTGAAATGTGTGCCATCTGGTGAGGTCATGGGTTTTGTTTGCTTTTTCCTTTATTTTCTTTTTTTTTTTTTTTTAATGTTTATTTTTATTTTTACTTTTTTTTCTTTCTTCTCCCTTTTTTCTTTTTCTTTCTTTTTCTTTTTCTTTTCCTTTTCCTTTTCCTTTTCCTTTTTCTTTTCCTTTTCCTTTTTTAGTTTTCTTTTTTCTTTTCCTTTTTCTTTTTCTTTTTCTTTTCCTTTTCCTTTTTCTTTTTCTTTCCCTTTTTCTTTTTCTTTTTCTTTTTCTTTTTCTTTTTCTTTTTCTTTTTCTTTTTCTTTTTCTTTTTCTTTTTCTTTTTTTTCTTTATTTTTCCTTTCAGTTTTCTTTTTCTTCTTCTTTTTCTTTCCCTTTTTCTTTTTCGTTCTTTTTCTTTTTCTTTCCCTTTTTCTTTTTCCTTTCCCTTTCCCTTGTCCCTTTCCTTTTCCCCTTTCCTTTCCTTTTGGAGGCAGAGCAAAAGGCTAAAATCTAATCCATGGCCAAGAGATTCCTACATGCAGCTCTGTGTGCACTCACACCTCAACCATAACCTGGTGCTTTCAGCCCCTTGTTGAAGCAAGCCAAGAAAAAGCACTCATGCAGAGGTGCACTTCGGAGTGAGGGAACAGTTATGGGGAGTGAGACAGAGCTCTGGCTCGGACGCAAGATGACCCTTGCTGTGCTTCTTCTCTGGTGATGCCAGGAACGTTTAGCTCACTCCTGGGGACAGGCACTGCTCCTTCAGTGACAGGTGCTGGCCAGGGAACAGCCTGTCTCCATGACTGCGGGACGAGAGCCCTCCAGAGACAATGCGGTTTACAGAAGTGTTCGGTTCTTTCTCTCTTGTGTAATAGCTCAGGAGGACTTCCATTATAATCTGTATTTCCTTCAGAATGGCAGCTAAGACATATCAAAAGGTAGTCCTAGCTTCTGGGAGGAGGATGAATTGGTCTTGCAATCCACATAAAAGGGACCACTGAGTTACAGGACACACCTTTTCATACTGACCTGACTGTTCTCAGTTACCATATTAGAAATGTGTCACTATACTCTTGATTCTCTCTTGATCCTGTTTTTAAACTAATCACTGCTTCAAACTGTGGTTGAGTGATGGGATCTGCTAATATCTGCCCCATGTAATCAAGGAAGATAAAACTTTGTGAAATACAGGTTATATCTGATGCTTATTACCAGCTGACATTCTATGTCAGGTTGAGCGTCATGGCAGAGAGTGTTTTTTCTACAGAGTTTGTGCTTACGCTATATCCTTAAAAGTAAAAATATTATTAAAAGCCTAAAACTTAAAAAAAAAAAAAAAAAAGCTTATTTTCAATCCATTTAAAACTGCATACAGATCATAGACTGCTTTAGATGTGTGAATCCCTGGTCAGCATGGCAATAGGGAATATTTTTTCAGCACCTTTTGATGTCACTTGCAGCCTGTTTTGAGCATTTTCCCAATGTGACCAGCAGCGCTGGAACTTTCTGACTACATTGTCCTTCCTCCCTCTGTGCCAGGAGGACTTCTGTGGTTACAGTCCTCAGGGCTCTTTGCCATGCAATAATCAGAGTTTCTCTGTCATTCTTGATCAACAGGTTGGTGGAAAACTGTCCATGCCCAGGACCTGCTCCCCAGGAAGGAATTCTGGGCAGAAGTAGTAGCTACAAGCTGTCCTGCGATGAAGGTATGGCCAAAAAATCTTCAGAAGCAAACAAGCCAGGAGATGGCTAGCTGAACTGCCAACTAGTGCAAGCCCAAACCAAGGAATGACACAGAGCATTAGTGTTTTATTGTGATGTTTTGTCAAAAGCAGTAGGCTGCTTTTCCCAAAACTTTTCCCACTTCACCATTAGAGGAGTGACAGGGACTGTCTATGTGATGTGAAATTCACAGTAGAGAAACTGTGAACAGAAGGGAAAAAAAATCCTCTTGACTTAGCCTAGTGTCAGGCCTCCATGGTTCTCCTGCCTTTTGTCTTTTGGGCATTATTTCTGCTTGTTGGTATGCAGAAAACATCTACCCTGAGTCAGTTACTGCGTTACCATGCCATGGAGTATGGCCATGGAGTCAGCAGCTGAAAACAGAGACGAGAGTGTGGCTGGAGATGCCCAGCTGCAGCAACCCTCCCTCCCCAGACCCGGGCAGTGGCCCATGAGTACTGCTGAGCACCAATTCAATTTCAGCCACAAACACGTGTATATTGGCATCCATTCACCCAGCTGGTGTGAGCCTTGCAACCTGCAGAAACAGCAGGTCTGGGAGAGAAATGCGGGTTTTGTGTCACTCACCATCCTCCCTCCACATGCTGCAATGTGTCTGTCACCTGCCTGCTCTGTACTCGGTGGTAATTAATTTCCAGTAAAATGAAAATTAAACACACAAAAAACAAATTAAACACTACAAAAAATCTCAAGCGTCAAACAAATCTGTGTAGACTTTAATTTGACACATCATGAAGTTTTTCAGGCAGGACCAGGAAGACAGCATCTGATTAATCTAATATGCAAATAGAAGCCTGTTAGCAATTCATGCTATCAAATATGAATAAGACAGTGACAGAGCTGATGTGCAGTAATCCATCTCGGTCCTTAAGAAATATTCAGGGAGGCACTGGCTTTGCTGAAGAAAGACTGAGAGAGGTTTTCAGAGTGGAATCTCAGGGTTTACAAAGAGAATATTTAAAGACAATACATCTGCTGGACAGGTCAGAGCATCCTCTTCACTCACTCATGAAACGAGGCATGAAAATAAGTGTTTGTGCACATAAAAGGGATCTTTATTTCCAGTGTGAATGGAGGTGGATGTTCTAGGACAATCAGGGTCCTGGTTAGGAACTGATTAGGAAAATTGTGGAAAATTTAAAAAAAGATTGAAAAGCTGCTATGGGATTAGGATTATAGCCTTTTTAATGTTTCATGGCATTTTCCTTAATCAGGTGAAAAGATTTCCTGAAGTTTTACCTCTTTTTATCCATCAATCAATTGCTGATTGATGGATAGTAGTCTTGAAACCTTTTCCTCAAACAGTTTTGAATCCTCACTGCTGTGGTCTAGGTCTCTTCATATTCCTCTTTCTGCCCCTTGCCTGCAACAAAGAGGGGTTGAAATTTCTGCCAATTTGTGCTGCTTTGTGCAGGGGGGTGGAGAAGGGGGTCTCCTGGATCAACCCCACAGGTAGAAGTGCTCCATGTGAGATGGGGGGGCTTGGGAAGGAGCCAAGGCAAGGAGAGGAAGGAATGAAAATACAGCATGACAATCTTGAACATCTTCACCACTGAGGAGTCAGCAACATACAAGGCTTGGATACCCAGCACAGGGACAGAGCAGGCACTTTGTTGCCTTGTAGCATGGGGCTGTTTTCCCCTATTTGTAGCACAAATTCTGGTGTTTGCTCTGAGGAGGATGTTATGGGCTCCCCTTGCCAGCATTGTCTTTCTACCTCCCTTTTTAACTAAGTTTGAAAGGCGAAGGAGTGCATGTGAGGAATGGGAAAATGAACTAGCCAGATTTTAATTAATAATTTTTTCCTAGGGCTCCCTCTGCATGCAGAAATCCACCTTTCACAGCAAAGCTGGGAGCCTTGGAGCTGGGGTCAGAGCTTCTCCTGCCTTACGTGCCCCACACAAGGTATCACCACAGGCCCAGCTCGCAGGCAGGGCAGGCTGCAGACTGGCAGCCGTGACAGAGTTCATCTTTTCCTTTTTCCCCCCTGGAGCGGCTCACCTTGTAGCCATGGCAACTCTCTGCCAGGCGCAGGCAGGCCCTGGAGCTGGTGCTCCAGGAGGTGGCTTCCCACTCACAGCAAGTTACAGCATCCCTTTGTGGGCAACAGCATCCATTCATGGGATGCATTGATGCCACAGCATCAGATGCTTGGCAGAAAAGGACCTGAGGGTGCTGATTGATGGCCATGGAACATGAGCCAGTTTGTGCCCAGGCAGCCAAGAAGGCCACTGGCATCCTGGCCTGTATCAGCACCAGTGTGGCCAGCAGGGCCAGGGCAGTGATCATCCCCCTGTACTGGGCACTGGTGAGGCTGCACCTCGAAACCTGTGTTCAGTTCTGGGCCCCTCACTACAAGAGAGACATTGAGGTGCTGGAGCGGGTCCAGAGAATGGCAACGGAGCTGGGGAACGGCCTGGAGCACAAGTGTGATGAGGAATGGCTGAGGGACCTGGAGGTAGTTTAGTCTGGAGAAGAGAAGGCTCAAGGGGGACTTTATCAATTAAAGGGGATGGAGCCAGGAGGTGGCTGATCGCTGATCTCTTCTTCCAAGGAACAAGTAATAGTACAAGAGGAAACAGCCTCAAGCTTCACCAGGGGAGGTTTAGGCTGGAGATTAAGAACAATTACCCACTGAAAGGGTGTTCAGGCATTGGAACAGGCTGCCCAGCACAGTGGTGGAGTAACCATCACTGGAAGTGTTCCCAAACTGTGTAGACGAGGCCCTTAGTGACCTGGTTTAGTGGTGACCTTGGCAGTGCTGGGGCAATGGTTGGATTTGATGATCTTAAAGGTCTTTTCCAGCCCAGTTGATTCTATGATCTGTGGGGCACAGCATCCCTTCATGGGCTGTTCCTACACCTGTGCCTGGGGTATGGGGCCAGAGATGGGGGACGAGACTCCCCATTAAATCTGATCAGGGGACCAGGTCCATTCTCTTCAGAAGAGCTGTTAGCAGCATTGGGTTTGCTGCTGTCACAAACAGCCCTGTGCCACACTGCATTCTCTCTTTCTCAAAAAATCTCCTCTTAAGATGCATATACTGGAGTGAAAAAGGGATTTGATCCTGCTCCAGCAGCAAGCTTAAAGGTGCAAAAGGGATGGAGTCACACAGCCTGGGATTTTGCTTCTAGGCTTTTTGCTGCTGTTTGTTATTACAGGCATTTGTTATGCTCTGCACTAGTCAGGTTGTCCTCTAAGATACCTTATTATTATGGCAACAACCTTCCTTAGTGAAAATTTCTTAATGAAGATTTCTTGATGAAAACCTTTAATTAAGATTTCTGGTAGGTATCTCTTCTCTATTCATATGGGCAGCACAAACCATTTCCTTTCCCTGCCTTAAGCTGTTCTCCTGAGAGGAGAGGAAACAGGACATAAGAGAAAAACAAACTCACACAGTCTCTTGATCCCAGCACCACCTTATTAGGGCTGAGTGTGGAACTGGGGGCAGCCCCTCATGGAGGCCTGCGGTGATGTGTAGAAATCACAGGCACATCCTAACCCAAGCCAGCGCAGCAGCAGCCTGGTGTAAGGCATGGCTCCTGGCCCTGCCGCACACCTCCTGCAGTTCATCTGCTACCCAAAAACATTGCTGTAATCAGGAGCTGCAGCTCCAGAAGTCTTTACATTGCTCCCTGGGGAACTGTTCTGGCTTTGCTGGGAGAGGCAACGCTGTGCCTGCAGAGCAATGCTTTCCAAAAACCAGCAAAAAACCTGTGCAGGAGCCTCAAATCTGCATTGTGCGCCCAAGTACTCACCCCTCATTTTCACTTCAAGGTCTGTTTCTAATATAATGATAACCCTGGAAAAGGGCAAATTTCCAGATTTGGGTAGATTTAGATGAGAACTGAACACAGGATTCAAGGTGCAGCCTCACCGATGGCTGGGGGGCGATCACTGCCCTAGTTGGGAAGTTGTCTTCCACACACCCCAGGAACCTCCTAGACTGTTTCCTCTCTGCTGTATTGTATTTCCAGCAGTCATCTGCTAGGTTGATGTCCGCCATGAGAACAAGGGCTAGTGATGGTAAGACTTCTGTCAGCTGCCTAAGGAATATTTCATCTGCCTCTTCAATGCCCATATGTATCTGTGACTGTGATCACCAGAGCCATGCAGTAATGTAGAAATGTTTTGTAACGATATCATGCCAGGAAATTAAGTTTAGTTTCTGCTTAGTGTAGAATATTTTTTTTTTTTCTTTTTAAATCATTAAGAGCTTGATCCTTGTTATATTTTATCAGTAATTTCCTTTTTTCTTCTAGACTTTCTGTAGCATTACTTCAGTCTATTGATCGTTAAGAGATGCATCTGCTCACTGCTATACAATAGCAAACGGGCAGAAATCATAACCACATTTCCAGTGAGAATATATTGAGTCTATTCCACAGATCAGTGTTCAAAAATCAGATGAAAGCTGGCATTTCCCTCAGATGCATTTGAGCTCAGTAGGTATGAAAACTATGACAATCAACATTGGTGCTTAAAATAGAAATGGAATTACCACCTAAACTAAAATCTCAGAAAACATATGTTTTATGCATAGTTCAGAATAATTCAAAGGACATAATTTTTTAGGCGTTTTCCCTTGGTGAACAAAAGAGGAAGCAGCTGCAGTGACGTACAGCCACATATACGGACAATACTAGGTGATACCAATACATTGTTGCACCACTGTTCCCCCAGAGTAGTTGTAACTCTGACTATCACCCCCAGTTCTGCTCATTCTGCTTGTCAGTGCATTGAAACTAAATCTGCATCTAATTTGCATGAAAAATTTGCATTCAATGATGACACTGGTTCTTTCATCCTAGTTATGTTGAGTTTGCGCTGGACGCACCAATGTTATTGCCTAGTGAGACACCTGGACTCCATGGAAACACAGCAGCTATATTGGGTCATGGTCGTATGCCAACATTTTCAATGTTTGTCCTTTTCTTGCAATCTGTAATATCTAATCTTCAATACATGCTACAGGCTTTTATCGCAGCTGTTCAGATACTTTGAGGACAAAGAAGTGTTGGTTATACATATGTAAGGACTTTTGAGCTCTTTGCCAGTGTTTGCATTTTCTTCTGGAGAGGAAGCCAAGCCAGCGATAAGGAAGGTAAGGTTCCAACATGATGACCACTGGTTCATACCTCTTTCTACCTCCTTACAAATGCAACCCAGCAGAGTAACACATGGAGCAAAGGTGACACTCTGTGATAATCTAGGAGAAGCACAGGGGCTTTTTTTTTGTTGTTTGACTGTTATCTCCTCGGTGGCCAGGATAGTTATAAATCCACATCGCACGGGCTTCGTTCAATGTGGTTCAGGTCCAAGCAAATGTCGTCCTCCTCCTGGTGTCTGTGACTGCCCAGGGTCAGCACGTCAGTAGGAACAAGCTAAGTACCACAAGTGAGAAGGCAACACGCTAGATAAAGCACAAGCTCTGCTCATATTAGCAAGACTGTATGCTCTCTTTAAAAAAAAAAAAAAAAAAAAGAAGCAATTTTAAAATTTAAGACAAATGTTCCCAAGTGAAATCCAATAAAACAAGTTGCTCCATGATCCTGGGTGTGGAAGGTGCCTTATTTTCTACAAATTTGTGCCTTCTACGTGATTTTTTCCTACTGACTTGTAATGAGGTTGCAGCAGAAGGACACACCATGCTGAATATTAAAGGATGTGTTTGCTAGAGATAACATGAGACACATCTGGAGAGGTTTCAGCCTTTTAGATACAAAATGGCTTTCTGAACATCAAAAAAGTTAGGAGAGAAACTGAGCAGAGCCTTCTCTACTGCTCACCAAACTGTGAACTCTGAAGGAAGTTTTACTTTCAACTAATACCAGTTCTAACAACAACTGAAATCAGCTAGGCTTTGTTCCTAGCATAGGCAGTCTGTACATGGTCTTCTGCCACTGGGTCTGTTGTACTTCTTGTGCAACTCAGGAAAAAATCTCAAAACAAGGTTTCACAGAATTCAAAGCTTATTAGGAAATTAGGCTAAAAACACCAGATAGAATTTGCTTTAGGAAAATAATAGCCCAGGAAACAAATATCTTGGACAACATTCAGCTGGTTTCCACTGTTACTTTGGATATTGTATGTCTTTTAGAGGAGGCTTAAACCGGCATTTTTGCCATCCATGAACTACCCACATCTTTAAAAATAGCAGGTCATAGAGTACGCCTTCTGTGACCAAAGGTGTTGGGGTTACGTCTGGAAATGCAGAGGCCTCCTAACCCTGTGAGGATGGTGCATGCCTCCCCACAAAAGAGGCCATGCTACTTTCCAGTATCCTTGCTGAGAAAAAGCCCCTGAGGTACTGCAGCATGATGATGATCAAGTAGAGCTTCATCTCTCAGAGCACCATGAGACTGATCTCTGTCCTGGAGCTACAGCTGTATGATGTTTCCTGATTTCTATCATTTGCAGAAATGTGAGGTCTTTCTGACAGAAGAAGGGCAGCAATATATGGGAACTCCTTCCCTTGCATAAACTTAATTTTTGGGAGGTTTTGCTCAGATCAGGATGAGAAATCTGCTATCAGTTCTCATTACGCCTTCCCTTGAGAAACAGAGACTTTTCTGAATAATGTGACATTCATACTGACTGTATAAATAACCACTGTGCCTTCATTCGTTATCAGGTTTGCATTATTAGCCATTGCTGGTTTTATTGTGAAGCTTCATTGGTCATTTGCATCTTACAGAAGCAACACAACTGGAGAGTAAAGGAATTTCACCACTGAGTCTGCAAGTGATTTGCATTTTGTCGACATTCTGCACTACTGCGACAGTAGTGCAGAATAAATTTTATCCTGAATTCCTTTCCTCAGGGCTCCCCACAGTTAATCGTACATTTGTCTCTTTCAGCATCAAATATTTTATTGAAAAATCCCAGCTGATATTTCCTTTCCAACTTCTTCTCGACTTTTAATATCTCTCATTATGTACTACAAATTTGAGTGGCTGATGATGAACTGTATAATTTTTTCTTTATCCTGCCCTTGATCTTTGCAAATGCTCCAGACTGTTGCTGGAAATACACCTTAAACTAGTCATATTTTTTATAGAAGAGGTAATCCTGGAAGATTGAATCTATTACCTCCCTGATGACATATATCTGGAAAGACAATCACTTCACTAAGTAGGAGCAAGAATAATCTGTTCTACTCATCATTCTTTTTTAATCAGTGGGAACATTCGTGGCTTGTTAGCAGAGCGCTGGCTGCCTCTCTGCAGGCTGCCAGACTGCCGCAGTGGTTTCTAACCCAGCCCTTTCCCCACACCACCCTGGGAGAGCTGTTAATTAGAGTGGCTGGCTGTCCTGGAGGTTTTAGGATGAACTTCTCTGCTGTGTGCAAACCAAAGGATGTGGGTTTTTCACAGAGACTGCAGCAGCTTTGAATACAGCCACAATGATGTGCAAACAGCTTTTCTGTAAAAACAGGAAGTTTCATTTGCTTCCCTCCTCTTTTACTGAGTGCTAAACGTATGAAAATCAATCAAACAGATCAGAAGAATTTCAGCAGCCGGCAGGGATGGTCAGTAATTTTGGGGTAGCTCTACTTGAGGTCAGCCTCTAATGGCGAGGGTCCTCCTGGTATCAGCAGGCAGAGCTACTAAGCTTCAGTGGGGATTGTGTGCACCATGGAATGACCTGCAGAAGCCCAGTGTGAAGTTATGTGGGTTTTGGTCCTGCCACCTTTCATGTAGGTGCGAGTATGAGCACCAAGCAGTCCCATTGGCTATGGCTTCATCCAACCCTAATAATAAAGATATCATGAAACTCACTTCCTCCATGCTGAGGATGCCTTACCAAGCCCTGTTTTCTTCTAGCTAAGCCTGATTAAAGAAGGGAGTCTTGGTCTCATTGAAGCTAATGAGGCAGAATTTTAACATCGTCTTTCTGGCCACTGAGATACCTTCCAGCACTGCCTGTTGTCTCTGCTGCTCTTCTCTCAAAACACCTTTTACCCCAGTTTCATTTAAGGTTTTTTCATTTCAATTTGTGCAAAAAATGTTTCTGCCCAGTAATCCTATCTCATAATCCCTTCCGTGCCTGTTTGATTTATACCGCCTCAAAGCTCTCCTGGTCTTTTCAAAGCAGCAGTCAGATGTCTGCCAGGGTCTCCAAACCTATTCTCTGTTCCATCAAGCTGCAAACATCTCAAAAACATCCGTGTCCTTTTCTACACTTTCCAGACACAGTTCATACAGAGCTACACAATCTTACAGAGTACAGCCAAATTGCGCTTGTGCCATGAAAAGGATGCTCAGTGCTTACGGCTGGGTTGTAAACCTTGAGTAGAACTTGCTCTGTAGAATCCATAATGCACATCTCATTTCCTTTAGGGGGACCAGGAGGACCCAAGAGGAATGACTGCTGCATTTCTGCTGATGTTTTCTCAACATTGCCTCTGAGGCATGGTACTGAAAGACAGCTTTTAGTATTTCATAAAAATGTCTATAGAAAATTAGATTGGGAAAGTTCCTCTTCCATATGAGGATGTTTATTCTCTGTACATTCTGTCTGTGAAGATACTGTTGCAGCATTTTTGAGAACGCGGCCAGAAAGGAGCAAATTGTTTTAGAGCCACTGATTTCCCTGGTTTGTGCCTCAACAGCACAGACAAGCTGTCAGAGCCACCTTTCTTCCCCTGACCCTCTCAGCAGCTGTGCGCCAGCTGCCCACCACTGCCCCTACCCCTCCATTCTTCCTGCAAATCCGGCCACAGGCTGCACCCAGGAGCATTGCTGTGCTCCCAACCGTAATGAAAGGATTCCTGCCTCGTTGAAATAATGGGTTAATTAGCACTCCTGTGTTTAAAATTGCTCCATTTCTGAGTCCCTCAAAGTCTGTAAAGCTTTGTCACATGCTTTATGGGGATTAGGAGGAGGCATAATTTATATCAGATAAGGACAAACGAGACAGGAAACAGAAGAAATTATTCCAGAATAGAAGCAATTAGTATGACCAATAAGATGTTGGGGGTGTTTTTAATTCTATTTAAAGAATTTATGTCTGTATTTTTGGAGCTGATTTTCTGCCCTAGCCCCAGGCATCACTATGGCAGGATCCAGCTCCATAACAGGATGCACTGTGCTTATTGCACAAAGGCTGAGGTAACCTGAAAGAGGTATAATCACTATTACCCCCTTGCAGGGCAGGTGGACACTGCTGGGATACATCTGGCAGGTGATGGATGGCTCTGTGGCTTTGTTCTGCAGCAGGTTTGGCAGGAGAGGAGGAGGAGCTCTGACTGAAGGGACTCTGTAGGTGGTGAGGAAAGCAAATTTCCACATTTTTTTTTCTTGAGAAATAAGTGGAAATAAATAATTCATCAAATGAAAAATTATAGAGAGCTGAATTTGTCACCATTCCTTGCAGAGCAGGCTTTTAAAACACGTAGTACTTTCTGCTTGGACCAGATGAAAACTTGGTAAATATGCATAAAAGCATATTTAGAGTCCAAGCAAATGTATTTCTGGTCCAAACAGGGTTTCTTCACAGGAAAATAACTGCAAGTAGATTCAATAACATGTTACGCTACAGAAGAGATCTCATGAAATTATTGCATGAAGGAGAACTGGTTAATTCAATCTGAGCACATGCATGGCTCTACCCTTCAGCACTGCTGCAAGTACAGTGTCTGTGGGCAAGCCAAGAGCCCTCATGCCTCCGCTGGCAGTGCAGGCTCTGCAAGACAGGGAACAAGCAGGAGAAGACTGGAGAAAAGATATGAGTATCGGAGAAAGGTATGAGTATCAGAGAACTCATCTGAGAGCCCAATATTTATAAACACAGATAATCACTTGTTATTCAAGAGCACCTCTATCAGTGTGAACATTCATGGTGTGCATACTGGCTGTTCACTCTAAAAGCCAGAAGTGGTGCACAGGGTGCTTGATGTGCGGGCAGCACAGCTTCACCAGGGTTTGTGAGAGCCACCCGTGAAGACAAAAGAAGGTGCGGGGCACTGATTACCTTTGGGGATGTCTTGCACCAAAGCCCAGGTCAGTACCCTTGCACTAATGAGTGAGGGCTTGGGCTGCCAGATTGTCTGGTTTTAAGCCGAAACATGAAAATCTGAAGTTAATTTGTCTTTTCTAGTCCATCTATGACCTTAAACAGAAAAGAAGAGCTTTGCAAAAGTACACTGGTACCATTTATATAAAGAAAAATTACTCCTGAGCAGGCAAATAACAGCAACATCTGCGGTCATACAGAAATCACACATGTTCCCAGGTATCATCCTGCTTCGGGATCTGATTATCACTTTTGCTATTCCTTTTTAAACTGAGGCTGTATAGTATGCAAGCTATCCAGGAAGTTTGTCATGAGAGCAGATGTCCCACCGGCAAAAAGATGAGCGTATCTAAATGCTTTCCAGGAGCTTTCCTCTTTATTCACTGCATTTACACGTGGCCTTACGAACCCATTTGTGCAGTCACAGCTGCAGCTGTACTTATCGTAATTATACACAGATTAGTTACAGCATGAAGAAGGTCTTGGGAAACTTCTTGGTCTTGTGCAGAGCATGGGACTGCCCAGCCTTTATGGCTCCCTCCTTTTCTGGCTTTTTCATGGCTGCTGAAGTTGGTACTCTGCACTAATCATCATCTGCAATGCTGGGCAGACCTGGGCAGATCTGCAATGCAAGGTGAGACCCGGGGCGGATAGTAGCTGTGGAGATGGTATGATAAGGGTATTAATCAGAACAAGAGATGCGGGAGTACATCTGTCATTCAACCTCCTTGACATGGGGTTGGTAATACAGGGGTGATCTCAGACAAAACCAACTTTCATTACCTTGAAAACTCTGAACTGTCCATCTGAGGCACTATTCCTTCTTTGCAGAGATAATGTCAGTGATTGGAATAATCATCATCCTGATTCAGCTGGAAGAGTAAACACTTCATTTTCATGGCTAACAGCCATGTTTGCTGAGCAGTAGCACCTGTGACACACTGGAGGATGAGCTCACACGTATGAAATATTTCTGTCCCCACTTCTACAGTCCTTTGCAACGGAAGCTTTCACCTTTCTTTTTACTATAAATCCCTTGTAGGAGAGAGATCATCTGCAGTTCTGACTCAGACCATTAAGAGCATATTGAGAAATAACTTCAGTTTCCCAGAAGGCTAATTTACGTCAGCAAGCAAAAAGATAATCACAGTCATAAATCTTTGTCCTTGTCGGTATCTCCTGATTGCTTTAAAAATATCAGGACAATACTTTCTATACCTTAACTAAACACAGTAATTTGACTTGTTTTTCCTAATATCTGCAGTGCATGGTGGTTATGCTGCTTTATAACAGCCTCATTTCCAGCATGCTGGAATTAAATATGGTCTGTAAATTATGCATGACTTTTTAGCATTCATGAATCCCATCATTTTACTTTATTGATCAGTTCTTTCCCATAATTGGCAACAACCCAAGAGGAAATGAATGCTCTACATCAGGCAAATGGGAATTTTATTGATGTAATACTGGGGAAGCAATAGACATGCTTAGCAAGATAAAATGTTACTATCTTTTACGTTTGTTTGAGTATGGTATTGGTGTCCTTCTGTATATTGGTGTCTGCATTTTACATGGGGTCTTCATGGGAGTTAAAAAACGTGCTCTATTTAATATTTATAGGGAAGCAAGGATATCCACCTAGCCTTCTCTGCCATTAATATTAATGAAGGTAACCATATACCTTCCTTTCCTTCTATTAATATTAATGAAAATGAACACATATGTCAGTGTAGGGATTCTGAAGTCTTTCATTATATCTTTTTTACTAGGACCAGCAGTCAACTTTTCCTGCTCCCGTTCCCGCCATCTTCACGCTACACACATACCAAGTAGGCATGCAAGGCCAACTGCAACACAAGGCTCTTCTGCTGAGCCCCATGCCTGAGGCATGGCAACCATGAATAACCTGGTTAATAAAGGCTGAAATAGAGGCATTTGCCCTCATGTCAGTTGAAAAGCACAAGATATAAGACACGTCAACAGCAACAAAAGTTGGTGGCTGGACAAGAGCCACAGCCATACTTCTGACATCCTTACATTCTACATTCAGATCATAGGAGAAGAGAAACTAATACCTTCTTACCAAGGGCGAACCAAACCTTTAATAAGATAAAATCAGTTTTGTATAAAAATGGTTGCTGGTTGGGCAGGGAGGGCAGCCAGCCTTTCTGGTGGGCCACATAGGAGATACTTTTAGATGGTCCCACAAGGATCCCAAAGAACAGTCACAGTAATAAAACAGCTTACCACATTGGTTGTGACCTCTCCTGCCTCTGTTCATGTGTCTGTGGAGATATAGGCTCATAGTTTGAGGGCAGTTAAAGAAAATGTAATTATCTACATGCACCTCCTAAGTCATGTGGTGTGTGATCTGCACTCATTGTATTCTGCTTTGGGAAAGTGTCTGATTCTGTTATATACTTTGATAGAAGTGATTAGTGCAAAAGAGTTGACTCTGTGTCAGTTATTGGGTGTACGTAATGAGATCAATTCACTCATTTCATTTCCTTCTCATCAAAAAACTTTATGCTAGTTAAGTGTTACTGAATTTGTGTCCATCAAGAAAATGAAGATATTTAGATTTACTCTAATAAAATCTTGTAGCAAGGTGAAATTAACCTGCAGAGAAAAATGAGTACTGCTCTAAAACATGATATTAATTTGAAACGTGCACATAGCAAAAATGCTTCCTGTTAGAGCATAACTTGCCTTCTACTCTTCATTTTTCTCCAGAGTGCACAATAGAAGAAGTAGAATGACTTCAGGGCTTTTTTTTTTTTTTTGAGGGGGGGTGTGGGAGAGAACAGCTTTGAAATAGTTGAAAAAAACTTAATTGCACTTTTGGAATGTCTTTAATGCTCTCGCACCTCATAAGAAGTACAAGTCTCAGTAGTTTGTATTAAAATAATAAAAAAGTTACTAGAAAAAAAGACCATTCCTCACAAATAATCCTAAAAGGAAAGTACAGGGTTCATCTGGTAGCCATGATGGCAGAGAGAGCTGCTGCTGTATGTCAGACAGATGAAGCATTTCTCCAAAGTTTCTGGAAATCCACAGTATACCAGATTATAATCCTAGCAATAATGTAAAATGGCGAAGAAGGGTGTAGTCTCCAAAAAGTGCAAAACCCCTTTGTACTAAGACATTTTTAGCAAATAAAGACTATAATCCAGAAACAGAGGAGGGCTACAAAGAAAATAAAGCAAAAGTCCACTTTTGAAGTCTGAAGGTTGCCAGCAGCTATTCGTTGCCTTATTTGGAACCCTATCACCACACTATGCATGTGTACAGTCCTGGGCATGCGATCTGCATCAGCAGCCTTGCTGTGAAAGCAACAAAACAAATACAATTTTGGCTTATAAGAAAAGGATTCTTTATCACACATCATGTGAGAAAACATATGTCTTTTTCTTTGTATTTTTAGGCAGCTAGGTAATGCAATGACGATCTAATTGAATTACCAGCTATCTTCTAGTATATGGGGAATTAAAAAAATTTGTTCCTCTTTCAACAGGATTACCTGACACTACATAACCACAGCATCAGAGTGCCCTCACCATATCGTACACTTTTTCCAATACATTTGAACTTTATAATAACTTCGTAACTATGCAGAACTCTTCATAAATATTTAATTCAAATTACTCTGCAGACAAAAGCACCAGGGAAGAGTCAGAAAATGACTCCCTGTTTCTTATTCAGAGATGAGTGACTAAGCAACTCTGGTGTTGCAGAGGGAGAGGATTATTGGTGCTGATTAAATCATCTGAGGATGGATCCCATGAGAGCTTGTGGGTCACATCCTGGCTCGAGCATGTGGCTAGCAGTGCCGCTGCACTGTGCACTGAGCATCTGGCACCTTCCTGCCAAAGCTCTGCAGCAAAATGCACAGTTTTCTTTATTGCAACGCTTTATACACAGCGCTTTGTGATTTTTAAAACTTTTTTTCTCTACAGCAACAACTGAACCCCTCTGTTCTGACATAGAAAAAGATTGAGAAGGCATGTGACTTCTTTCTGGTGTCCCATTTTCATTAGGTAAATGAGCATACAGGTGAGAGCACCATTAGTTTGAGCTGTCTTTACAGTTAACAGCTGACTCTCCCTTCCATGCTCAAGTGCTAGGCTGCCTACCTTCTAGGCACTTGGTTTCACAAGTGTAACCCACAGACAGTGTGCTCATGTCCATTTAGGAAACAGAAATACATTTAATTTAAAAAATATTGTGGGATAGAAAAAACCAGCTAGAGTATTTGTGAGAAATCAAGCACAACTTGTAAAATCTAAACTAGCACAAATAACTTCAGCAGTAAAATAATGGTAAAAGAGAGTAGGAATAATTTATTTGAGCTTTCGAGAGCTTTAACCATGATATCATGGGTGGAAATAAGACATATAATGTGATCACACATTAAAATAATTGATTGCTCATTAGACATTTTGTGCAAGGTACAGCCCATTCCTGTCTTCTGATATAATTTCATTGACTTCAGTTTATGTCCACATTTTTCTGTAATTTGTTTTCATTGATTTGGTGGCCTATAGTAAATTTGTCATATTTGGTTAATTGCAGGAAGGTTTTAAAATAATACCAAGCATTAGCTTTACCTTTTGAGCTTAGCCAGTTAAATGAGAGTGGGTACACTAGCAGCTATGGAGGGAGGAAAAACTTGGTAAAAAGGCATTTACCTGAAATAATGCTTTACAGCTACAGCTCCTTTGAGATCCGGTTATCCACAAGCTTCTTCCCAGCCCAAAGGTAGCCAGCTCACCCAGAGACTGGCTTGTGCTCATGGGCGTAAGTAGCCTGGCTTTACCTGTTCTTTCCTTAGCTCTCCATGTTTGCATGCTCACACGGCGGCAAAGGAGGGATCTGAGCTGCAGCTGGCATCAAGCTGCAGCATCAGTTCCACAAAGATGGACACATCTGATTTACTCATGGTCACCTGGACTGTTCCAGGGTTCCTGTTTTGGGACACAGGGCTTTATATCCTTTTGGACATGGCATTGCAATGCTCCCTCTAAGAGGTCACCAAAGCCTGCAACAGGGCTGCCATGCCATGCTATGCCATGCAATGCTGTCCTCATGCAATGGGTGAGAAGGTTACAGCCCACGTTCACTTGAGCCAGACACAGAGATGGCTAAGCTGTCCATGAAACTGCTTGGGAAACGCTGCACTCAACTATTCATGTCAAAGTAAGCAAGTATCCTTGTTTTTTTACTTAAAAACATGGGTCTGCAGATGGCAGCAGGTCAAGGAGTGCTGTAGGATGACAGCCACCACTGCAGGGATAGCAAGCTATTCCCGCTCAATGCTCTGTCTTGTGAATTGTTCATTCAACATTCTCAAAAATTATTTTCAGATTATTTTAGTCATCTTCTTCCATAGTTCATGGAAGTTTCCACTCTGCAACAAAATTAAGATTTTATTGAAAAAATGGCAATGCAAATGACAGCTGAAAAATGACTGATCATCATTACATCAGTCTCCTTGACTTACCCTCATTACATGACACTTTTCCTACATATGAAGATTTTCTCTACCTTTTGAGAGTATGTATACTCTCCTATCAAATTCTGCCTTCAAGCAAAAGTTTGAGCCGCAGCCCAGAAAATAAATTAAACTATGGCCAGGTGTGCCTTGCTTGAGTAACCATATGTTTCTGTTTTCAGATAGGCTGCATTTTGAGTTGCAGCAATACCCTGGAAGTTATGGCTGTTGGGTGACAGTTATGGTTATGAATTGCTTTTGCAGGTCTTTCAAACGTTCAGGATACTATCAATCCTCAAGGAAAGCATTGAAGGGTAAATTCAGAATCAGTTCCCATTTTAATTTTAAATTGAAAGTATCTACATTGTATGGAACTGCATACCAAATAAGCCTCCACAATTTCATGTAAAATACCCTGTTGCTCCCAATTCTTGTTGGTCCTACCATCCTTAATCCTGCACTAGGAGCTGGCTGTGGTCAGTGCCAAAGAGTTGACCTGTCTCCTGGGCTTCTGAAGTGTGCTGCTTGATGCGATGTGAGACTTGAACAAGGGCATGCTCATGGCTTTACGTTGACAGATCAGGCATCTCCTTGCCTGAATGAAGGGTCCCCCTGCCTGCTGGTGTCCAGCATCAGGTTGCTCTGCTGCTCGGTCCCTGATCCCCACTGATGAAACCCTGGGTGCACCCTGGCAGCCCTGAGAGCCTTGCTGGGCACTTCTGGTAACGCTGTCGCTGGGCCCCTCCATGGCACCTCCCACCTGCGAATGCTCCAGTGCTTCATGGAGGAAGCCTCTTATTCTTGGTGTGAAGCATTCCTGTTGAGCTTGGCTCGCTTAAAGGCCCTTTCACTTTGCTTTATAGCCCCACTGGGCCACTAAGGAGGCATCAGCCAACCAGGAAAAAAGGGAGTACCTTCAGAAATAGTATCTTCCATATCCCCTCCAAAACACATAAAAAACCGCGATTCTATGGTTTATGCATGTAACTAACAATATTTTATGACCCTGCCACTGACACTTGCAGCTAGTGTGTCTTCTCGCTACTATAACAACTGAGATGGTGCGTAAAGAGAAGTGCATACACTTCATGTGCAAATTAATCCTTCATTTGTTTTATATCTGCTAAAATCCTTATTTAGGTTTGAATGCTGTTATTGATGCTGAAATTTCACCAAGATTCACTGTATACTGTTGTACAACCTTGCTACATACAGCCTAAATGTAACCTTGATGAAATGGCCACAAAAAATCAAAAGAACGCTACCCATTTTGGATGCTTTGAAAATATAAACATTTCCTTTTCTTGTGATACTTCGGGAAGCAGAGCAGCAATAAAAGCACAATTGCCTGGGCTGTTTTACCAGCTAAAAGGGTGGCAACTCTGGGGGCAGATCAGTGTAAGTCCTCAAGAGGCTGTGCCACTGCAAGAGATAATTGCTAAAACCAGGACCAGGCGGGCAGGAACTTTGCCTCTGATTTTAAACTCCTGTTTGCTTCAGGAAAGTGCAAACCCTGAGAAGGAGGCAGGGTTTGACCGATATCTTGTGTTGCTTGAAGCTGGCAAGGGAAAGCATTCCCAAAGCAGCCCAGTGACATCTCCCTGACTGCTCAGGTGCCTGTGGCTTCACTGATGTCCAAGGGATGGAAATTGCTTTTACTGTCCCTCGGTAAAGAGCACTGTCTGTCTCTGTCTCACACACACTCAGGTTTCCAAAGCTGTACAAGATCCAAAGCAAGAAGGTAATATATAAAGATACTGCTGTTTTATTCCCCAAGTCATGCTGGGGGGGAGGGAGGCATATAAATAGCTGCAGGCAGACGAGAAGGCTGTTGTGCTCAACGCCAGTTTTATGATGCCGAGCTGAAGCTGGTATGAGTCACTGCTATAACTTACATGAGCATGACACAGACTTTTGACATTCAATATTTTCTTTTTCACTTACCAAAAGTTATAATTACCCCTTGAAAGCTTGGATCTGCTTCTTTTTCCCCACCATTTAGTCCCTTTATGTTTGGCATTTTGCCACTTTTCTAATGCACGTCATCTAACTGGGCACCTTTCTGGCTCTTCTTGCTCTCATAGATGAATGCTCACAGGATTTATAGATGATGTTCAGTCTGTATCTCATACTGACCTTGTTAACTAGAGACCCAGGGAGTCAACACACCAGGTCACAGTCACAGAGACACTGTATGGCACAACCCACAGGAGGATCAGAGCAGGTGTGTATTGTATTTTGGCTGTGGGATCAAGTCTGTGTTTAAGCTCAATTTTCTTTTTAACTCAGACTGCTTGGAAAGAACCATGGTATTTAAGAGAACACAAAAGCAGGGTGGAGGAGAAAAGATGGGCTTATTTCAACCATAAAGCAGACCAAGCCCTGTTCCTGTGGCTTGCTAACTTTTCTAAACAGTGTGTTGTGTCTTAAAAGTAGCACTACCTAATCTTTTTATAATGGCCAGTTCAAGCCATAGTGCAAGCAAGGAAAAACATTTTTTATTCTTCCTTTTTCTTTTCTTTTTTAACTTAATCTTTCTTTATATACAAATCCTTACAAAAGCAAACAAGCAAACAAACAAAACCCACAAACAACCAAAAAAAAACCCCACAAACAAACAAACCCCCCCCAAAAACAAACTAACAAAAAACCATAACAAAAAAACCAAACCACACTTTCTATGGGTGTACATGCATACCTGTGTATGCACACACACACACAAACATATATTTTCACAGTGGTACATAGCATCATCCATTACAGATGTACGGCAGACAACATTTGGCAGATGAGTCCTGGTAGTACACAGCTGCACAGAAACAAGAGAAAGTAAAATTGGGGTGACAGGTAACACAAAGGCACTGGGAACAAAAACCTCTGGATGTGTTTCAGTAGAGCACCATGCCAGTATAGGAATTGACCTGGGGAGGGCTTTCAGGGTTGGGGCTCTGAGCTGGGTTCTCATGTCCTTTGACCCTATAGAAAATATAGAAAATTACCCATCTGTAGGTGTATTTAGTTTACCAGAGAGGCTTTTACTTAGGGATGAAGGTTTGAGCTCTCTGAGCTCAGAATTGCCTTCCCACTACCTGCTCTGGGGGCAGGAGTGAGTCCCGGCCCAGCCAGAGCACCCAGCTGCTTCTTTCTTCCACAAGGGAATAGTAGAAAGAGGCAACTGCCCAGAGAAGCTGTGGCTGCCCCACTCCTGGCAGTGTTCAAGGCCAGGCCGGATGGGGCTTGGAGCAACCTGGTCTAGTGGAAGGTGTTCCTGCCAATGGCAGGGGGTTGGAACTAGTTTTAAAGATGTGTTTTAAGGTCCCTTTCAATCAAAACCAGCCTGTGACTCTATGAACTGAAGAGGATAGTAGGTTTTTACTGCATGTGGAAGCACAGAATATTCACTTACCTTGTAAGTCTTGAAGATGAAGCTTTCCAGCAAGAAAATATCACTGGTCATGAAGCAGTGCATGATTGCCAACAAGTCACACGTTGGTAGCCCATGCCTGGACTGTATATTGCTTTGAAACAATTGCTTGGCTCTTGTTTTTTAAGGTATTTTAGGAAAGGTCATCATCCCTCAGAGAATCACGTGCACCAACTGACGAAGCTTCGTTTCTTCCTTCTTGTGAGCTGAACTTCTCCCTGTGCTCAGGCATGGAATGGAAGCACAGGCAAAGACAGGAGAACTATTCCTTTCCAGCTGCTGGGGTGGGTCATCTTTGCCCCCCGCCATCATTCAGAGCATCATGGGGTCTCCAAAGACCCCTGGGTTTTATTTTCCTGTGGGAATGGGTGACCAGGAGGAATGGGGAGTGCAGTTGGGTTTAGCGAGAAGCTGGTGAGTGCTGTGCTGAGTGTTATAGCAGCTCTGCAAAGACGCCAAGCAGGCTGTACAGCATCAGCCTTTGCAGTCCAGGCAAAGATGACATTAATAAATGATGAAGAAGCAGATTTCAGGTGTGTCCTGGTGGGCAGAATGTGCGAGATGGACAGCTTCAGGGGTGGGCTTTGGCAAACCAGTGCAATTTTCTCTGCCTCTTTATCGATGAATGATGGACAAAAACATACAGTTCTTTTGTAAAATATCTTGTAATTTCCATTACTAGTAACAGCAATTACTACAAAATGCTCTGTGAGAGGCATGGTGTACTGTTCTCTATGCTCCTTTATTTATCTAGGAGTTTGGCAATAATTTTTCATTCCAAATGACACGACCTATTTTAAAGGACATTTAAAACCTTTTTTTTCCTCATTCTCTGTGAAATTATCCTTGTAAATGCATATTTCCTTACAACAGGATATTAGAGTGCTGTGTGCATCAAGGATATGATTGACAGGATATTTTTAGCATGGTGAAAAAAGAAAATCTTGAGAAAGGTCAGTTCTTTCACTGTGATAATTATATTGCTGTGGAAGGAGATTATATCACGATGGTGACCAGTAAGCTTGCCAGAACATCACACAGCAGCAGGTAGCCTTTGTGAGAGGGCTGGTATGAGCGCAGCTGGCAGAGATAGACAGACATGCTGACAGATTGCCCTGAGTCATTCAGCAGAAGATTTCTTTCTTTGATGTTTTCATTTCACAAAGCAGGGCAAGCAGATAGATCTCTTCAAAAGAGATTATTTTCATCCTCTTTTTATTACATTTCCTATTAACTAAGTGCAGTTTTGTATACATGCTCTGTAGTAGAAGAAGTGCTGAAAGAAGGGATGAGTGCAATGTGATGCCTGTTCATCACAGCCATCAGCGAGTCTGCGCTTACAGACAGCATGCCGCTAACACAGCTTTTGAAAGAAACTGAGGATGCCCTGAATAAATGGCAGGAGGGTAATTTCCCGCTCCAGCATGATGGTGTCCCACAGCCTCTGTGTGGTTCACAAGAGCTGACCAAATCCACATTTTTTTCATGTCATGGCTTTTTCAAGTTTACTTGTTGGTAGCACAACCAACTTTCAGGGTGCTAATGACTTGACTTGTTACTGAATCATAGAATCTTAGACTGGTTTTTAGGGATGGGGCAGCCACAGCTTCTCTGGGCAACCTGTGCCAGGGCCTCAGCACCCTCACAGGGAAGAATTTCTGCCTAAGAGCTCATCTCAATCTCCCCTCTGTCAGGTTAAAGCCATTCCCCCTTGTCCTGTCCCTACAGGCCTTTGTCCAAAGCCCCTTTCCAGGTTTCCTGTAGCCTCTTTAGGCACTGGAGCTGCCCTAAGGTCTCCCCGGAGCCTTCTCTTCTGCAGGCTGAACAAACCCAGCTCTCTCAGCCTGTCTCCAGAGCAGAGCTGCTCCAGCCTTCGCAGCATCTCCATAGCCTCCTCTGGACTTGCTCCAACAGCTCCACGTCCCTCTTGTGCTGTTGCCCCAGAGCTGGAGGCAGGACTGCAGGGGGGGGGTCTCCCTAGAGTGCAGCAGTGCGGGAGAATCCCCTCCCTCGACCTGCTGCTCACGCTCTGGGGGTCCAGCCCAGCACATGGGGGAGTTCTGGGCTGAAGCACACACTGAAGCCAGGTCATGCCACTCATGGTCTGAGTTGCCTGAACTGGTGGTTGTGCCAGGTTTGGCGCCCATCCCTGCAACCCTCTGCACCCCTATCACATGTGCTATCTCTTTTCCCAACTGTCTGTAACTCTGGCCAGCCACCTTCCCTCCCCTCCCCTGTACCCACCAGTTGACTACTCCAGCACTGGTCCTGTGTTCCTGCACCAGCATAGCTCTCTTCAGGGTTTCTGTCTGGGAACTGAGCAGAGACCAATTTTTTAGAACATGGCCACGGATCTCCTGCAGAGCCCTGAGGTAATTTAACAAAGACCTTTGTGGCTAAAGACAATCTCGGGTGGTGATCAATTAATGGCACAAGGGCTGTTCACCCGCTCAGCCAGGTGGCTGTCACTTTCAAACAAGTGTGAACACATCTTCACACTTCCATCAGCAGACAGCTGCCTGGAATGTGTCTGTTCATGGGGGGATCCATCCTCTGGATTGGAACTGTCACTGTCTTTCAAGACACAGATTTTAATAAATATGTGCACAAAGCATTTTAACTCTAAACTGAATTACTGATTTAAATGCAGCAATTAAGAAGATGAAGGGGGGGAAGGCTAGCCCGCATACACTACAGTAAGTGTCATGTACTTCACGAGAGTTCCCAGGGTGGGTGTGATAAATTCATGAGCAAATGAGCCTGTAGAAAAAGATCAGCAGAGTTAAACCCGGGTCCTACAGTCATGGACCCAGCAAAGGGAGGTGGTGGTTGAGGATCCCAAAGGGATCAACAGGGCCTTCATTTGGGTCAGATTTAAGATTGTAAACTACTTACGAAATCCTTTAACACATTATATTTAAAGTCAAATTAATTGCCCCAATCTGCTGTTGGTTTTCAGAGCTGCTGACAGTGTGTCTTCACCCTTCTAGACACAGACATGAGGGAGGCTTCTGAAGGAGATGCCTCTGGGTGAGCTTTTGCCCTGCAAACCAGAGAGAATTGCTCCCAGTGTCACACTAGTGGCCTCTGTCTCTTCTAGACACCCTCTCGTAGACTTTCTGGGTTGGATATGCGGAAGAATTGCAGCCCAGCATTTCTGAAAATGTTTCACAGCAGTGATAATTACATGGTAAAATGCAAACTAACAAGCTGCATCTACTCAGTATTAAGGATTAATGATCTGAACTTTAGTCTTTGCTTCCCTGCAGGGCAGCAAATTTCACCAAAATCATGCTTCAATAAATGTAGAAAGTGTGATATGCAGTGTATGTCAAGTGCAGGTATAGAAATAAGATTCTTATTCTTCCTCTCTGTTATCTGAGACCAGACTGAATGCTCTGTAGTTTCACTTGCCTGAGGGTAAAACAAGATGCAGACTTGCCATCATCTGTAATACAAACCCAGCTCTGCTCTCCCCAAGGGTCTTAATCCCCATTTCCATGCCACCTTCACCAGCTCTTTCCCACCATCCTTAGTATGTTTTTCATATGGGTGAGGAAGTGCTTCCTGGATGCTGCTGGCCACACCACACAAAGGACATGCAACCCAGCACTTTCCTTTGGAGTCCTCTCAAAAGTGCCACTTCTTACTGCAAAGTTGTGTTGCTTCACACACCCTTGGTCCTGACCAGCCGCCTCTGCCTGGACCTTCCCTGTGAACCATAGTACACTTGAATATCCTGTCTGATTGCTCTTTTGATCTTGTCAGCATCCATCTCCCATCTGCCCGCTGATGGTGGGCTCTTCTCGGGCTCCCTGGTGCTGGCTGGGTGGGTGGCAGAAGGCAATAAGCTCAAATGGTGGATGCAGGCATCCACATGGCCAGGCTACTCCAGTCCCACTTGGTTTATCTTCATGTCCATGTTTTGAGCATTCTCCAAAGCCACACACAGGTGCAGTGGTACAGACGGCAAAATGTTATTTGTCAGAGTATGTGGAAAAGGGGTTAGTATGAAAACAGAGCTTCCATCCCTGCAGAGTTTCTGATAAACCCACGCCTCCCACATCACACCTCTGTAGGCAATGTGCACGTAGAGGCTGGCTTAGGTCATCACCACCACGAAATACAGCAGAAAGTGATTCAGTTCCTCATCCAGTTTGATTTCAGTTTAAAGAGACTCGCCACTTCAAAGCAAACCTCAATCTCTGTTTCGGGTCACTTGTGTCAGATACTTACCCAAGACAGCAAATCTGCAGGTGCTCTTGCAAGCATGCAACCTTGAAAACCACTTCATAGCAGAGCACAAGCTCCAACCATAAATGCCGCTGAAACTTTCAGGGAAGGTTTTGCTGGTTTTCTGTTTGCTTGTTTGTTTTTTGTGTGTATGGAAGCTACTTGAAAACACTGCTCTTTTTTACCTTCCTTTGGTAGCTACTGCATGGAGTATTTTTTTTGCATAATGGTGGATGTGAATTGCACCAATGGGGTGTTTTACAGACATCCAACCTGCCCAGCTTACCTGTATCAGCCCTGTGGGAAACTATACAAACACTCAGACCTCCCCGACAGTTCCAAGTTTATCATCTGGAGCAGGAAAAGAGGGATGGGAGAACAGAAAAAGTGGTATTTCTGAATGCAGAGAGCTGGGTTGCCTCAGTCATACAGGCAGGATGTACCAGAGCTGTCTTGGGCTCCAGATTTTGGGGTCTCATCGAGCACCTAGAGGAGAAGTGCATCCCTGCTCTCCTGGAGCACAAACCCTCTTGTCAGGCTTGCTCCCCAGCTAGGATATCTGTATTCTGGAAATATGCTGACGTTTTCTTATTATGTCGCTTCTGTGGCTGATTGTGTGAGTAAATCTTGTAGTCAGGCGATGCATGAATAGTTTGGCACATATAATTTACTCAATGTATTCAGATGTGGCATCCTGAATACTAAGCATCATGCTCTCATCAATGAAAAGGGCCAATTCTAAATGCCGGGTTTTAATTTTTCTTGGCAGTTGGAGTTATATGTAAATCTTGCACTTGTGTGTACGTTTCAAATAAATTGCTCTGGTTTTGTGGTTGTTTTGTGGTTTGTTTTTTTTAGTAGTCTACCCAGACTTGCAATAAGACAACTTGCTTGGCAAGTGAGAATCCATGGGGAAATATGGGAAGAAAAGAAAAGGCAGCTCTGGACTAAAATGGGTGTATAAACCTAAGGCTCGAAGAAGTGTGCCCTGTCCCACCAGTCCGTGGAGCTAGAATGTTCAAGATTTTTTCAGCCCCTGAAGATGGTGTGAATCTCTGTCACTCATATCCAATTCTGTTAACAATTACCAGTGGCATTTCCATTAACTTAAGAGTGCCCAGGGCTCCTTGCACCACTGTAAATCAGAAGCAAATATACAGAATGAACGGAGACTAGAAGAGAGTACAAGAACCAGGCCGACACACCACTTATGAGAGCTTTGATCTTTATGTTAGCTTACTCTCTCTCCACTTTCATTCTGGGATCACTCCCTTTGGATTTACACCAGGGCTCAGCCCCCTCCGAGGGTGCAAACTGATGTTCTTGCTTAGGGAAGTCTCTCGCTGTGGGTACCAGCAGCTCTCTTGGGTGAGGCCTATGGGTGACACTTCTGCTCCCAATCCCCAGGGAACAGCTAGGAATGTGTTGGCATTCATACTCAGAAATGAAGGGTGTTTAGTATGCAGAAAGCTTCCCTTCTTTTCTTTTCTTTTCTTTTTTTTTTTGAATTAGAAAGCCAGAGAGCACTGTAACACTGAGCAGTTATTATGCCATACCCTGTCAGCTGTACCAGTGGCAGGCGGGTGTCTGCTGGTTGTGTCTTGGGTTTGCTGATAGGAACCTTGCACAAAGAATATCTTCTGCGTCCATCAGACCCTCTGAACCAGCTTGCCAGCTCAGGAGACAGGGAACAAGGGAACAAAGTTCAAGCCATGGTGATTGCAAGCATCCAGCTCCTGCCGGGGAGCAAGGAGGACAGGAATAAAACCCCGGGGCTGATTTCTAATTGGTAAAACAATCAGACAGTTGAAACCAGATAGCTGCAATTAGGATGAGAGGCACTACAGAGATTAAGAGAAATGCTTCTTCATAAGAACAAGCTGGTGCTTCTCTCAGGGGGAGCTCGCAGAGGGTGGGGGAAAGGTAGTCTGTTTGAAATGGACCAGCTGTGTTATTTAGAAAACTCAATATATAGACAGAAATCTTTTCCTCCTTTGAGCTCACAACTGATTTCAATGAAATCAGGGCTCGCTGAGAAAAATAAGTCAGTATTATTAACCTGGCACCTTGCTTAGCAATAAACTGTTATTTTTCTCTTTACCTCCATGTTGGAAACATACTTTTTAACAGCTTTTATCATTTTCAGGGATTCAAGGAGGAGCACGGGGCTAACTGCAATGTTTGAGAAGGATGAGACAGTATTTACGAATTCTGCAGTGGAAGCTTATGGTCCATCAGGCAGCTGCTCTCCTAGGGCAGGGTCCCAGAGGAGTTGCTCATGGAGTGGTGGAGGTGCTGGCAGTTACCCCACACCATATGGATGGTTGCCATTCCCTGGCTTGCTTCCTTCACCTGCACCTTTCCTCTCAAAAAGTGGTCAACCAGTTTGGGATGGAAAAGGGTTCAGAGGTGCTTCTCACCCAGTGCTCACACAGGGGAGGTGCACACATGTTCACCATTTAGCCATGGCAGACAGCAACTGAGACCAGGGCTATTACCACAATTTCTGGTAAATAAACTCTTCCCAAAATCATAGAATCATAGAATCACAGAATGGTTTGGGTTGGAAAGGACCTTAAGATTATCTAGTTCCAACCCCCTGCCATAGGCAGGGGCACCTCACACTAGACCATGTCACCCAAGGCTCTGTCCTGAGCCTTGTCCTGAACATTGCCAGGGATGGAGCATTTACCATCTCTTTGGGCAACCTCTTCCAGTGCCTCATCACCCTCACAGTAAAGAACTTCTTCCTTATCTCTAACCTGAACTTCTACTGTTTAAGTTTGAACCATCACCCTTTGTCCTGTCATTACAAAGTTAGTGGTAGAAGGCATCCTCCACTAGCACAAAGCTCTTACCAAAAATCTCACTTCACCTTCCTTATTTCCTTCAGTGCTAATTTTAGTCTTCCATATTTAACATAGTCTGCAGGTTGCTGGTATCTATAATTTTCTGATGCCACTTCAGTCGTTACACAGCTTGGATATGACCTGTTCATCCACAGGAAGCTGGAGATGAAAATTTCAAGCATTTGAAGAATACTGCTTCAGCATATGAATGCTGAATGCAGAGCAGCTGACATTTCCCTAAAAGTTACTTACAAGCAGCACTAATTATCTTATTTTTCCAAAATTTTATGAGTGGCGTCAATGCTTAAAAAAAATCAAAACAATCTGGAGAAGAAGGTTCTCCTGGAAATGTTGAGCATAGCTCAGAACTGTAGATG
The DNA here is from genome assembly GCF_004027225.2 of Strigops habroptila. Classification (NCBI taxonomy): domain Eukaryota; kingdom Metazoa; phylum Chordata; class Aves; order Psittaciformes; family Psittacidae; genus Strigops; species Strigops habroptila. Next base: position 23,531,014 of record NC_044302.2, read on the forward strand.
TTAAGGTCACAGGCAAAAGGAGCACAAAAGCTGAATTCCTTCTGACAACCTTCCTGGTGCAGCAACGTTGAGTATCATAGGAAAGCAAAGGTTTCCATCTCTAAAAATAGATTCAGACCAGAACATTGTGAGAGCATCTTAGCAGCACAGTGCTGCAGCAGCTGTGGCACTTTCTTTGATCTCCACAGAGCTCCAATTGGAAGGAATCAGGCCACTGCCTTTTGTATATTGATTAAATTGAAACACTCAAAACAAGCAGCCAACAAATGCTTGGACATGAAGAATTTGCCTTCAGAGCTTCTGCTTTTCCACATGCAATTTCTTTTTCTTCCTTCCTGCTTGTGCCGTGTTCTCCAGCCTTTATTAATACTGTTGTGTTGGGTCCTTTGGAAAAAACCCAACCAAAAACCAGGATTAAGCACCTCTTTATGCTGGAAGAGTGCAGCAGAGAGAAAGCAGGCTCTCAATAAGGCTGCTGCCTGAAGCAGACACCCCTACCCAGGCACTGTCTTGGCCCCTTGTTGTACTCAGGGAACCGGGAGGGACCTCACTGATGTGCCCCTGGGGCATGGGGAAGGGGGTTTCTGTCCTCTCTGTGGGGTGCAGAATCCCCCACATGGGCAGCGTCTGGGGCCACCCCATTAAAAATCGGGCGGGATTGCTGTTGAGGTGACACAGCCATCAATTTTCCCATTTTTAAACATCTGCTTTCGTGTGTTTAAGAGACATACACATTTGGGTGGGTAAATGAAATCCTTCTTCCTCAGAATGATATCTACATGATCATAGACAGAGACAGAACTTGACATCTACAGCATGTTACCTCCTCCTCTTATAGAAGATTTTTAAGGTACGGTAGAAATTAGGATGCAGATGTACCTAAATAATAATCAAAACCTGATTTATGTTCAGCAGATGGATCCCCACATCCATACTGTATGCATGTCACCAGCCAGTTAATGTGTGTGGTTCCCACATACGCCTGTTCTCTGTGGCACAGGGAAGAGGGTGTTCAAGTGACCTGGGAGATCATGGTAATCATCTCAAACATGAGCTAACTCAGATCTCTGACTTGTTCTCCCTTGGAAAGGAGCTGTGGCAGTAAGCTATATTAACAGCCTTACAACATGTTATCATCCCCCCTCCTCTACCACTCTGCCTGTAGGAACAGTGGTGGGGAGGGAACTTACAAAGATGTGTGAGGTCCCCATCCTTTACTCACCACCATCATCAGTAAAGCTCAGTGTAAATGCAATGGCATCAACACAATTTATGCTGAAGACATGGTGTAAGAACAATCTCAGGTTATAGAGAAGCTTTCTGTATGTCATAACAAATTTTGTATCTTTCTGCAAATTAAATCTTCTCTTAACACTTTCAGTAGGTATTAATGAAGTAGTTACTTTCAGCAACCTGATCTAGTGGAAGGTGTCCCTGCCTGTGGCAGGGGGGTGGAACTTGTAAGGAAGCTATTTCAGAGCTTGAAAACTGACTTTCAATGAATATGAGGAATGAAAAGCACTCTGGATCTTTTATGTTAACTCACTGTCTGCATAGAGCACTAGCCTGGCACTTGAGATGCCTAGATTTTGTCTGCCTGGCTGCATGGTCCTTGGTAAGTCACTGCATCTCCTTCTTCCTCCAGTTTCCCTCTGCATAAAAAAGAAATAACAATTCTGTTCCTCTCTGTAAAGCATAAGCTGATGAATCATGCTGTATTAAAGCTAGATGTCTTAACTTACCATTCTCCCAAAGGAAATTATATGAGAGTGTCAGAGCACATTTTTAAAAAAAAAAACAACAAACCACCAAAAAAACCCCACCCAACTTAAAAAATACCCTGGGATACTCAGAGACTGAAAACCTCTCCCACCCCTGCCTTTCTGAAGACCATTACCTGCTCTGTATCTGCAGCCAATGAGGCACCCAGACAGACAGACAGGACATGGTACCAACCTCTGCAACCATGGTTTGGGCACACGAGTGCCTGATGAGCATGTCACAGGTAAAGGACATCCTAAACGGCCTGTCTGGAAACATTTATTACTCTGGAAGCAGGATGGATTTTGTTGAAGGAAGCAACATGATAAAATACCAAGATTCTGATACAAAATCTCATAAAGTTTATCAGTTAAAGGAGGAAGGGAAGGGGAGGAAAGGGGAGGGAAGGGGAGGGAATGAGAGGAAAGGGGAGGGAAGGGGAGGGAAGGGGAGGCAAGGCAAGGGGAGGCAAGGCAAGGGAAGGCAAGGCAAAGGGAGGCAAGGCAAGGGGAGGCAAGGCAAGGGAAGGCAAGGGAAGGGAAGGCAAGGGAAGGGAAGGGAAGACAAGGGATGGGAAGGCAAGGGAAGGCAAGGCAAGGCAAGGCAAGGCAAGGGAAAGCAAGGGAAGGCAAGGGAAGGCGAGGGAAGGGTGGAAATAAAAGGAATTACATGGTCACTTTGAACTCGGCAGCATCTTTTCACCACCCCCTCTTGTCTCTGTAGTCAGTTGGATAGGTGATACAAGCACTGCGATAGTGCAAACAAACATCTGCTTCAGTGGGCGTGAGCTTACTCACTCCAACATGCTCTTGAATCTAATTGGGAATTTCCAGGCATATATTGCTCACGCTCTTTCCAAAATAACTCTTATATGCGTAAAGTGTATGAATTAATCATCCTTTTAATCCAGCAAAAGCTGTGCTATATCTGCTCAATCACAAGATATTTATTTCTGTCCTGACTATTCAGGATGGAGTATTTTTGTATTTTCTTTTTCTTTTCCCAAGTGCCAGGAGGAATTTCCAGCTTAAAGGAAGTGAAGCAGTTGATTTTTGCAAGATTCGCAGCCAGCAGTGCAGAAAAGACTTAGCAGAATGGTTGTCCTAGGGAGAGGGTAGACAGGGGCTGTTTCTGTTTGGTTGAGTTAGTCCAGAGCTTCACACAACTTCAAAGTACACAAGTACAAGAGCACAGTGTCCTGCAGCTCTGAGTTTGAACGTACGCGCCAGGTAGTCATGACCATTACTCCATTGTGTCTCCTTGGTGTGACCAAGAGTGAGCAACACAACCACACAGGCACCAGCCCAGGCATTGGATGTCGTTAAGCATTCTGGTCATGCTGTTGGCCACGCTGGGCCATGCAGTTGGCCATCAAGGCATGAATTCTGGCACGTCATTTAAGACAAGCCTACAGCACAGGCTGTGGTGCAGAGAGTTGTGGGCAAGGATGACCCAGGCAGGTGGATGTGACACAGCCAGTACCACCTGAGCATCCCTGTCCACAACCATAAGTGGCTGATGCACACCTTCTCATCAGGGCTTCTGAGCACTGGGTGAATTTGCCTGTTTGGTTCCTGCTCCTGAACTGCACTTGGGCAGCAGTCAAATTGCTGAGAAATGCATAAATGTTACAAGACCTCCAAACCCACCATGGGAACCAGGGGTGTATATCTCAGCCCACTGACATGGGGACAGGTTCACATGCACTGACTGCTCTGCCTGCAATGAGAAGGAAAAGAAAGATACACAAAAATAACCCAGTTCCAGAACTACAGTGGCCTGTAAGGAATTCAGCTTTCCACTGAAGGAGACACTACCAAAGCCACGGGGGATATTGACAGATCCACCTGTGTGCTAAGCTGAGCTGAACAGGGCACCTCTGCCGGACCCACCACAAGGAGAAAAGATGAGCCACCGAGAAAGAGCCACCTTCTCTGCACAAAGCATCATCAGCTTTCCCAGTCTCTTGCATATATGAGGCAGGAGAGTAATCATTCACTGAGGCCTCCCTACAAAATACAATGAATTAAATGCAAGTGAGGGGACATTTTATGTCTTTTTTTTTTTTCCTTTACATGGAGAGTAAGCATTTAAGTGGTTCTCACAACAGTGAACATAAGGAATTTTTTCAGTAGAGCATGTCAGCAAAAGTTTCAGTTGCTGTGATTTGACGAAGAGAAAGCCATCCAAGTACTGATAGAATAGTGGAAGGACTCTCTACTTAAAATTCAGCCTGTTTTGCACATTATTCCAAGGTGGTCATTTAATAGTGGAGGCTGTCTAGCAGTTTAATCAAAATGATACCTTTTAGTCAAATAGCACAAGTTTTAATGTGCTATATTCTAGAATATGGTGAAATACAAAACACTAGTCACATAGTAATTTCAGATTTTTACAGAAGAAAGCCGTTAGAAGAGGTTACAAGAAAGTGAAATGTCTACAGCAATTCAAAGATGAGCTGGTATGGCTTGCCTTCTATATTGATTTTGCTTTCTGCTTAGCAACAGGATTTCATGTTGGTTATATAAAAATACAGAGAAACCTGCAAATATCCTCTTGCTGTTGCACAAACACCCAACAAAATTATTTAGGGTAACCTGATCTAGAAATGTTGCTGGTATTAATTTTAGATGGAATTGTTATTAACTTGGAAGATTTGAACAATAAAATACAAAGCCAAAGTATTTAATCTATGGGGAAGTAACTGGAAGCACTTGCTTATACCTGAAAAAGGCTTTGTCTTTAATTTGATTGAATAAATCTTTATAGGGAGTCCTGTACAAACATATCACAGGCAGCAGAAGACAGAAGTCAAAGAAGATGGGTTGATGGAAAGCAGGTTAGGAAAGCGGGCTGTTCATAATAGCATATTTTGGAGAAGAGGGTTTATTAAATATTATATAAAATTTGAAGATAAAACAAGTATTTCTATTTATGTAGTTCCATGCAACTTCCCCACAATGTTATGGTAGCATACCTTTTGTCCAAGGCTATTCTGACTATAAATAACACCCAATTTGACAGCTGTCACAGGACTACAGAAACATTTATTTGAGATGACTGGCCCAAAGTTTCAAAAGCATTTGCTTTGTTTATGTTAACCTTCTATGTCTCTTTTCTAAAGATACTCGATTGAGTGTACTCCCCAGAAAGCACATTTTTGCCCATGGCTAGACACCATCATCCCGGAAGATGCTTCATGTTTTCAAGCTGTCACTGGAATTAAGTTTAGCTTGTTGGGAGCTGAATTTTCTTTCCTTACACAAGCAGCCTCATTTGCCTCACATGGTCGTCTCTCCTATCTCTCCCATCCCACGGCACTGTGCTCTGCCTGAACCACCTTTTCTTAGAGGCGAGGCTGGAAGATTGCTTTTCCCTGGACGCAGCAGCGGTAGCTAGGAAAATCACAACATGCCTTTTGTATGCAGCAGCAAGAAATGTCTGTGATTGTTTGGTATGAGAAAGGTGATTTAGGGAAGATTAAGACATATACTTTTCTGCTTCCCCCAAATACAGGATAAAAATAAATCATCCAGTGACATTTGAAGCTGGAATTTTTATGAATTATGAAAGAAATAGTTCTTTAGATAACTGGCAGTCACTTTATGGCATTTAATACTAAAATCACAGTCACATAGCTGGGCTCAGTGCAGTAATCCCGATGTGTGGGCCTATGGGTAGTTTTCCTGCCTGTTTAAAGAATGCAGCATCTCCCTTGGTGTCCCACCAGCCCAGCTTATTGCTTTATGGATGACTACTGGCTCTGAAGTGCTTGCAGGATTCAGCTCCCTCACAGGCCAGCAGGCAACGCTGAGAATAAAGGCGAAGAAAGGGTCTTGTATCTCTTCTTGGCTTCTGTGCCTTTAACTGCAAATGTTAAAAGCCTTAAGTCTGAACATGTACAATACCTTTGTGATCCTTTATATATGTTAATGGCATATGGAAGTGGGCTGACCCCTGCTAGTAGCCAAGCATCCACCCAGCTTTTCATTCACTCCCCTTTCCTGGGAGATGGGGAGAAAAAAATCAAAGGAAGGCAAAAAGACTCGTGTGTTGAAATAATGGAGTTTAACAAGGAAAGCAAAAGCTGTGCACATAAGCAAAGCAAAATAAAGAATTCATTCACCGTGTCCCATTGGCAGGCAGATGTCCAGCTGCTTCCTGGGAAGCACAGCCTCAGCTCGATTAATTGCTACTTGCGATGACAAACGCCATAATCACTAACGTTCCTGCATCTTCCTCCCTTCTCTGAGCTTTTATTGCTCTGTATGATGTCATATGGCATAGGATATCCCTTTGGTCAGCTGTAACATTTCCATGTCCCCCTCACAACCTCCATCCCACCCTCAGCCCTGATGCCGTGTCAGCACTGACCAGCAATAGCCAAAACATGGGTGTGTTACCAACACTGGTTTAGCCACAAACATGAAGCACAGCATCCTACAGGCTGCTATGAGGTAAGTGACCTCCACTCCAGCCAGACCCAGTGCTGGCACCAACAAGGACTGTGGTGGGTTGACCTCGGTTGACTGCCAGATGTCAACCCAGCTGTTCTCTCACTCCGCTTCCTCAATGGGGCAAGGGAGAAATGAGATGGAAAGGCTCATGGGTTGATATAAAGACAGGATATCACTTACCAGTTACCATCACAAGCAAAACAGACATGACTTTGTGAAAATTAATTTAACACTGCCAACTATAATGGATAATGGTTAAAAACAAAGACAAAAGCTAAAAACAGCTCTCCCCTTTGTCCTGGGCTCAACTTCACTCCTTCATTGCTGACTCCTCCCACCCAAGCAGTACAAGGGGATAAAGAATGGAGATTGTGGTCAGTTCAGAACTTGCTGACATTCTTCCTCATGCTTTTATCCTGTGCCAGCATGGGTCTCTTCCCTGGTCTGCAGTTCATTAGGAAAAACCCATGCCAGTATGGGTCCTCTGCATGGGTCACAGATCCTGATTGAGAACCAGCTCCTGCATAGGCACCCTTCCCCACACCAAAACATTCCCTGTATCAAAATCCAAATACATCATCAGAGCACCGAAAAGGTGGACAATTTACTCACACATTAAAACTCCACTGCTTGGCCCCTCACAACATTACAATAAAAAATTCCCCACAATTATTCCCTTTTTTGGTGATGTTCAGTCCAAGTTTTGTCCGCTACCTCTCCCAGTTGCTGTCTTCATCTCAGATCCATGAGATAAAGATCCCTTCCTCCTCCTAACTAGAGGGGAAGGGAGACCCATGTCCACCCTGGTGCCATCCTCTGGTTCTTTCTGCTGACCAGGGAGAGGACGTGAGGAAGTGAGATGGTGAAGCCACCTCTAAGCTGGCAACCCACAAACACAGACTGATGGGAAAGACGGCTGCTCAGAAGGGGTCACCTCTTCCTTACTAATAGGTGGTATGGATCCATTCATGTCCTTGCCCAGCGTGTCTCTTTGACAACTGGGTGATGGCACTAGTTGGAGGTTGGGTTGCTATTTCCTCCATGGCACCCTCAGAGGAGGTGTGTGTCCTTGTCTCAACCATGCTCCTCCAATGGTGCTGAATGGAGGCACAATAGGCACTGGCCAAGCCCCAGAGGAGTGGTAGGAGGTCTGAGCCTCCCTGAAGTCAGCAGCGCCATGACAGCTCCGCTGGTATGGTGCAGGACACTTAATCATGGTCATGGGTTTAAGCCCATGAAGGGGGGAGGAGGTGTCTTCTTCTCTTTGCTTCTCAACGTCCTACTCTATTTTGAATCAGCAATAATTTATTTCAAATTAAATTCAATTAGTTAAATTAAATTAAATATTTCCAAGTCATAGAATCATAGAATTGTTTGGGTTGGAAAGGACCTTAAAGCTCTTCCAGTTCCAAACCCCTTTCATGGGCAGGGACACCTTCCACTAGACCAGGTTGCTCCAAATGCCATCCAACCTGGCCTTGAGCACTGCCAGAGATGCAGCAGCCACAGCTTCTCTGGCCAACCTGTGCCAGGGCCTCACCACCTTCACAGGAAAGAACTTCTGCTTAAGCTCTCATCTTAATCTCTGCTGTGTCAGCCTAAAGCCATTCCCCCTTGTTCTGTCCCTTCATGTCCTTGTAAAAAGTCATGTCTGTTTTGCCAGCAACAGTAATTGGCAAGTGATCTTGTCCTTATTTCAACCCACAAGCTATTGCAGCATATTTCTCCCCCACTCCCTGTCGAGGAGGATGAGTGAGAGAGCTTGTGAGTGGGTGCCTGGAAGCCAGTCAAGGTCAACTCACCAAACATAAGAAGATATTTAATAACTTTGTACCCTTAATACTTTTAATTAGGGTGACATCTGGATTTCCTTATTTTCAAATTCTATTTCCTCAAGTGCAGACAGTTTTTGAAAACTCCGCTAAAAATCCTCTGGAGAAATAATTCATCAATATGACAGATGTAGAACATAGCACATCAAGACTCAGGCATCTTTAGTGGGCTGAGTATGTATATGAGATAATAGAAACATGTTACTCGACGTTTGCTTCTGGGATCCAGAAAATTCTCTGGCAAGCAGACAGTGTGGTCCCATGCAACACAGAGGTAGGGACACAGACCTGCCATTGGACCATGTTAGATGTGGGGTGGGTGTACGCCTATGCAAATCTGCTGTGGAAAGCCTCTGATTTTACTACCGCATCTTTAAATCATTTTCTAAAATGCATATCCTGTCTCTAAAAGTTGCATTTGCTTTGGCTACCACACTGCTCAGCACTGGTAAAAATTCTTTCAGGAGCATGCAAGAGAGGCATGCACAGAAGGGCTGGCTCTGTATTTGAACAGCAGCTTTGGCCAAGGGTGAGTTATGTCCTTTGAAATGCCATTGCTTTATCACAGCTGAACCTTCACCACCTGAAGAATGTTTATAAACTCTTTGCCAACTCAGTGATGCTTCAGCAGCTCAAACATTTGCATCTTTCAAGCTGCATTTTAATCACTTGATATAAATCTGCACTTCAGTTATTCGATGAAATTACACAGGTAGCCCCCAAAAGCCCCGAAGAGCACAAGGAGTGTCACTCAACAGCACAGGATGTATAGCAGAGACACCAGAAATACTGCCCCGAGGAGCAGAGCATTAGGCAAAGCCTTGCCTATCCACAGCCTAATGCTGCTTTGGCTGTATTGGTCAAACCAACATGGGGATGTTTTAATTTCAGTTTAAGAATGACTTAAATTTATTCTTCATTGACCCAATGCAAGCCACAGGTAGATGTTTTAAGATGAAACAATGATGAGAGAAATTTTCCCCTGTTTGAATAAATCAGCCTGATTTCAGGCAAGTTTTACAGAGGGTAGGTGCATCTCCTGGCGAGGTGACCTTGGACACTGATGTGGGATGTGCAGTCGGTGCCATCCCACCCATTCAGGTGGACCATAAAGAAATACCCTGGGAAGATGGAGGTAAACACAACATGCTTTCACTTAGCTCACCTGTGCTTGGGGTCACTACCAAAAGGGACTTGAAGGACACAGCCACTGCTGTCTTCTGCAACAGTCTGACAACCTACTGTCAGCCATTACTTGCCACTGAAAGGATTGTCAAGCACCAGAACAGGCTCCCCAGGGAAGTGGTAAAGTCACCATCCCTGGAGGCATTTAAAAGACCTGTAGACGTGGCACTTAGAGACATGTTTTAGTGGTGGCCTTGGCAGTTAATGGTTGGACTTGATGAGCTTGAAGGTTTTTTCCAACTGAAACTATTCCATTATTCTACTCTATGATTCTTTTTGCTTACATGTGTACATTATGGAACTGATGCTGACTTTGGTAGGAAGCACTTTAACTTAGTTTCTCCCAGTTTTCTTCAGTGAGACTACCCTTTCCTCACACAAGAAATTTTAACCTAAAATCATCATTTATTGTCACTTTATGTTACCTACTCATGAGTACAAAAAAAAAAAAAAAAAGAAAGGGAGAATTCTTTTACATAGCTTTTTATATAGATCTGAGTGGGGTTTAATCTGCTTGCCCATGTATTTTTACTCTCATATATTCATGCTCTCTGTACTTTCCGGTCTTTTCTCTTTTTCATCACACTTGAAATGGAACATGAAGAGGAAGAACACTGTATAAGAGCCATTTAAAAATAATTTATCAATGTACTTAGCCTTCTAAAAAGACTTCTACAAAACCACTCCCTTTAAATTGAACATGTAATGAAAATAGTAATTTTCTCAGAAGTGTTTTCATCAACGCTAGTTGTGCTGTTATTAAAATACATCAACGATTTATGCCTTTATTGGTCCTCCCTTAGGGAAAAGCTTGCAAGACAGGACAATAAAGTCCTTTACTGTAAGTAAAATATTATTAAAAGTATAACTCAAAGATGTAGAATTTATAAATGTTGGGGGTTATATCTATGTAGTTGAAGATCATAAAACATTCCCCTAAAATATTTCCTTTCTTTGATCACCTCTGTTATCTGGATTATGAACAAACAGGATATGAACTTGCAACTGTGCCTCTTTCTAATGCCAGCAGTAAAATACTTTGGGGGATGGACTTTGTCTCTTCCAAATAATGGCATTATTGCTGTTTTTTCTGGGCTTTTCTGCCTCTCCAACAATCCTGGCAGCACGTTTTCCAGGCTTTTTGCTTGAATTAGCTTCAGCCATAGAGTAAACAGAATTAGCCAGGTTGCTACAAATGGACGGTTGTTCACCAACTGCTTTCTGCTCACCCGAGAGTGTGCGCGGGCAATGGCTGGTGTCATTAGGCCCTTATTTAAGCACACGTATGGCTGGGAGGACATGTTTGTATTTCATTTATACAGATATGATTAGCTGTTCTCAGTGCTCGTCTGCCGTAATACTGAAAATGTGTCATGTGCTATTACCCAGGCAAATGTAATGCCTCCAAAATAAACATGCCCCACTAGTTTGCAGGCAGTAATTGATGGAAAAACAGGTGTTTCCCACGTTCTCCGTGATTGCCTACACATATGGCTCCTTTTATACTATCCTTCAATTACTTCGCAGTTTTGGCTCCTGCAGAAAAAGAAACAGTCTTACCAAAAAAGAGTGGGTTTCAAGACTGTTCTTTGGTCCACCGCCAAATTAAATATAAGCAGCACAGCCCTTTTTAGTATTTAAGCAATTAAACTACAGCAGCTACCACATCCACTTTAGACATCAAACTGCATTTCCAACTACTCTCATTTTAAAATGTGGTGCTCTGACTTGGAAAATTAAAGCTACATATGACACAAATTCCCATTTGAATGGTTTTTTAACATTCCCAAATTGTACCTTTTAAACAGTAGAATCAGTAAAATCATATTGAAACCTGAATAATCGGTTGGTTTTATACCTTACAACCTGAAGTTTTGTTTTTCAAAAGCATTCAGCCCCTGACAGCTATGTAAGATCTACTGACTTGCAGTGCTAATAATGGGTGGATTTTTTAATGGCACACAGGCAGAAATATCAGAGGTCACTTTATATAACAGGTTATCTGTGACGTATTGTTCTTATAGGTGAATGTAGTTGGAGGAGGAATGAAAGAAGGATGCACGGATGTGCTATCCTCCATGAGGATACCACAAGAGTAGCTCCTCAGCAGTCAGGGTAGAAGTCGGATGTGTTCTGCAAAATCAGTGTTGAGCCTGGCCCAAGAGCTGCTCCATGCACACCCAGCCAGCAGAACAGCCTGAGAGCCACCCTCGAGTTGTGAAACGCAGTAGCCACAACACTTAAGTCTAGTATTGGGCTGATCTTTGATCCCTGTGCATTGATCTCTTCTCCCAAACAAGTGTCTCCAGCTCTGCATTGCTATTTCTTTCAGAACAAGGCTTGCAGAAGACGGGTCTCTGCTTTGGTTGTCTGCAGTGGTGGAAGATGCCCAGCACCGAGACCTGGTCCTATCTTTCTCTGCCAACTCAGCAGCAGAGTACAGGGATGCAGTAACGTGTTCAGGACATGCTCCTCATGCCTCATAAACATGCCTCCTCTGGCTTCTCACGGTGAGGACTTGTTTACCTGCCAAGAACTACCAATATTTTAACCTATTTCAGGATATGTGTTGAAAGAAAGCCCTGTGGTTAGAGAAAAAATGCTTAGTTTCATCTTTCAAAAGCAATGGGTTGATTTGCCTTCATCAAGTGACATCAGAGATAAATTTGTTCCCTGGCTTTTACCTTGTTACTGATTCAAAATGAAATGTGACTACATAACACCCTTCTTCACAAAAAATATGCTTTCAAAATAATAAGATGATAAAATAATGGTGTTCCCCTGAAATATTTTGATTTTTTTCTGCAGATAAACTAAAGGGTTTTTTTACCTGCCTTTGGTTTTCCTTATGCTCTGTTCCTGTTTATCTCTGCTCTTTCATTATTTGCCTCAGCAACCAAGACAATTAATCCTCTTCTACAATGTGCACAAAGATGAAGGAATGCAACATTCTCTCTTTCTGCACTGCTTTAATTTTAGTGACAGCTTTGTCAATTCACCAGTTGCAGGGTTTCATGCCTGTGTTTCCCACCTTGTAGTCAATATATTTCTCACGGTACCGCCTGCCATTCAGAGGCAGTGAAGCCTTTGAAATCCCCGGCCTTCTCCCACGTGGCAGATTTCACCTGACTGCATGGTTCTGACTGATGGGATGGGTTTGTGCATGGTGTGGATGTGGTGAAGCCATACAGTATCAGCTGCAGAGAGCAGTTCCCAAGCCAGCCTCAGCCCTGCCTGCTCCTCCCAGGACCCTGTTTGCATACAGCCCTCTCCCTGCACCAAGTCCCCTAGCAGTCAGGAGTGGCTGTCCAGAGCGATGCCACAGAGCTTAAGTGGAGAGTTGGGCTCAAGAAGATGGACTTGAGCCTTGAATAAGAATTGCTAGTTTTAAAATGCGTTAGCCCAACTAATGAGCAAGGAAATGGGGTGTTTTGTGTAAGTGCTTGGCTTTTCAAAGCTGGTCTGCCTCCCTTTCCAGTGGGCAGGATCAGAAATGCGGCTACAGAAACAGAGCTGTGGCCTGAAATCTTTACGTGCCTCTTGACAACAAGGAAGTAAAATCCAGTAAGTTAAACTCCTAGGCATGAGAGAGCTGGAACATTGCCTTTGGCTATAATGGGAGTAAGTTTTCACATGGGGTGTGTAAGGACATTTTCAATATGGTTTTCATCCAGATGCTGAGGAGCAAGTTACCAAACATAAACAAGTTCTTCAAAATACCCCTGCAAGCTAAGAGTGCTAAGGGGGCATCCAGAACATAAACAATGAAGATATGCATTTATGCTTGCTGAAGCAATAAGGAATTTGATAAAAGAGTCCTGCTCCATGGGTTCTGATTTGGGTTCATTTATGCTGCTGTAATACACTTTTCATAATAAAATATTTTATTTAGTGGAATTTCTGATTTACACCCTTGTTAGGTCAAAATCGGGACTGAGGAGTTTCACGGGTGGCTCTCCTGCAGCCAGTGGCTACAGGCCTTTGTGGGTTAGGATTTCATACTCAGTATTACACACTGTATTGATGGACACCTCACCTATGTGCAAGGAAACATTTTGCGCTTGGTCTGCAAGAAGGCACTTCAATCTGGGAAATGTAATGGTTCCCACCCAGCTGCTACACACCGAAAGAGCTGCTTTAGTAACAATTCTCCACCAGATGCAAAGAGGTTCTTATCAGGATGTAGATCACATAGAAGCACATCTGTCTTGAATATCATGTTAAACTGAAGTTATACACTAGAAAAAATATTTTTAGAATAGGTCCTGTGTTCATTTCTGATTTTACACTCAGGCAGAATGCCACTTGTTGCACTAGGGGCTAAATCAATCTCTCACTGATAAATAAACCTAAATTGTTTGTGCAGCATGAAACAATTCTCTTTGGATCCACCTGATGTTGCTGAGCAAGCTGTTCCTTTTTATCATGCTATTATTAGCTGGGAATGTAGTGGGTTTTACAGCATCCTTCATTAATGGATGGGATAACTTCAGTTTGTGTAGCACATAGCTCCACACAGAATGGTTTGGGTTGAAAGGGACCTTAAAGCTCATCCAGTTCCAAACCCCTTTCACAGGCAGGGACACCTTTCACTAGACAAGGTCGCTCCAAGCCCGTCCAATCTGTCCTTGAACACTGCCAGGGATGGGGCAGCCACAGCTTCTCTGGGCAACCTGTGTCAGAGCCTCACCACTCTCACAGGGAAGCACTTCTTCCTGAGATCTCATCTCAATATTCCTTCTGCCAGGTTAAAGCCATCCCCCCTTGTCCTATCAGTACATGCCCTTGTCAACAGTCCTTCAGTTAGAAAAGACTACCAAGACTTTCAAAACACTCTTAGGGATGTAGATGTTCTAGCCACTACTTAAGACTTGGCAATATAAATTGTCATTATATATACATGGCTCTCATTTAATTTCTGTATGTAAATGATGTTTCTGCACAGTTGCTTAATACAAGATGTAAAATCCAAGCCAAGTTGCAGTCTCAGTGATGAGAAATTGAAGGTAAAAAGCCCTTTGTGCTTTGAGTAGAAGAGCAGTGGTAAAACTGACAGAGGAAAAACCTTTGTGGACTCAGCAGTTGCTTGGCGAGATAACCACATTTTGAACAAAACCTCAGAAGCATTGCTAAAAATGGAATGGAGGGATCTTTAAGGCATCTGACCAGGAAAGTGAAGAAAATACATTTTTGGCAGTGAACACTGAGAAAATCATGCAGTGAATACATTAAATTAAAATGAACAGAAAACACTTCCTAGTCACTGGCTTGACTTTGATAAACCCTCTCTTGTCATTTTACCATGGTGCAGAAAATGGGTATGTGTGGATACCAAGGTGGTGCTGTACTGTGATTTTATTGGTATTTTATTTGATATCGATATTAATTGAAATGATATTGGTGTTTCCGGTATAGTTATTACATATTCATCCTTTTCTGCCTCCCTTGATCCATTCAGATTCCCATTATTTTGGGCTCCTGCCCACATCATGGCTGGTCCTTAGCTGCAGTGGTTAAAATTCCCTCAGCCTTACGGAACACATGCATACCCAGAAGGCTCCCAGAACAGTATCCTTCCAGGCGGAATGATGTCTGAGGCTGGGATTTCAGACGCGGGAGTGCTGGCCATTTACAATATTTTCCACTCCTCAGTGTTTTGTATTTATTGTGTTTTCCATTAATCTCCCTATTTTAGAAGCCAGTGGGGCACGCATGTCCACCTGTAATACACAGAGGAAGGCAATATCAAACCACATCTCTGACACCTAAATGTAACTTATTAAAATCTCAAGTTTAAAAGTTGGGAGAATTGAGCAGTGAAATACAATTAACTATGACCCAAAGCTCTTAAGAGGGTCCATTTCAGAGGCAGAGGCAAGAGCATCTAGGGTGCATCAGGGAATTTTTAAGTGGTGGGTTTTTTTACGTGTGGGTAAAGACAATGAACTGCTGGTGGGAAAGCTCAACGAGAGAGAAAGGAGCTGGGGAAATGCAGGTGCAAAATGAAAACAGGGAAATGAATGAGTTTTGAACAAACTGCAGGGCTGCTGAGAAAGTGCAATGTGCAGACCACTGGATGTGATTAAAAATATTTTTTTTATTTTTTTTATTTTTTTTTAGATAAAAGTGAATTTAAGATAATTTTAGAGCGAGTGACTGTAGTTCGGGGTGGCGGTGCCCGTTACATAACCAGCCCCGCTAGCGGTGCCAGTGAATGCCGCATACCTACGGTGGGGTCGCAAGCACCCGGGGATGAAGCGCGTTCATCGTGCAGGTCCCAGGTCATGGGATGGATGGGAAAGAAGAGGGGTTGCTCGCCCAGCTCTGCCCTTGCGCCTGGAGTGAGGAGGGAGAGCGGGACAGCTGCGGGGCGAGGGTTGGGGCCCCGCTCCAGCCGCCTCTCCGAGCACACCGTCGGCAGGGCAGGGTAAGGCAGGGCGGAGCGGCACCAACCGTGGTGCTCCCAGGGCCCCGACTCCCGTCCCAGAGGTGCCACAAGCCGCGGCGGGAGGGGCGGCCGTCGCCGCCCGCCCGCGTCCCGCCCGCTCGCTTCCGCACACGCCGCCCGCCCCCCACTCCGGGAATTACCACCCCCCTCCCGGCTCGGGGGCCAGGTACACTTGACGTCAGGATGTCTGTCGTCGTTTTGACGTGTAAACACTCATTTCTGTTCCGGCTCCGGAGGGTCTGGGTGCCGCGCAGCCCCGGGCAGCCTCGCCGGCAGGCAGCAAACAGGCATCAGGCAGAGACCCCTCTCCCCGCGCTCACTTAGCAACACATCGCCCCGCCGCAGCCGCGCCCCGCGGCCATGGACCGGCGCCGCTGGGCCGGCCGGTGCTTGGCACTGGCGCTGCTGGCCGTTTGCTGCCTGCCCCGCGGCGGCGGCGCCGGGCGTCAGTTCCTCAACGAATGGGCAGCGGAGGTCCCGGCAGGCGCCGACGCCGCCAGAGCCATCGCGGAGGAGCTGAACTACGACCTAGTGGGGCAGGTACAGCCGCGCACACTGGCGGGCTACCCCGCGCCGGGGCCCCCCTCCGTCCCTCCTCTTCTCCGTCCCTCCCTTTCTCCATCCCTTTCTCCGAGCTGCACCGAAACTTGCGCCTGGCGGCTCTTCGCGGGGCTCCGGGGAGTCTGAAGCGCCTTCTCCCCCCGCCTCCCCTCCCTGGGCCCGGGTCTGCACCGGGCGGGGAGCCCCGCGATAGCGGCGCCCGGCCGGCGACGGCTCTTCCTGAAGGGGCCGGGTAGGGTCGGGGTCTCGCTGAGGAGAGCGGACAGAGCCACGAAGCGAGACTCTGCTCTCCCCGGGGGACCGGGCAGGGTCGGGCAGGGCACCCCGTCTCTCCTTGAGGGGACCGGGCAGTGCACCCCATCTCCCCTTGAGGGGACGGGGCAGAGCACCCCGGCTCTTGCTGAGGGGACCGGGCAGTGCACCACGGCTCCCCGCGGGAGTCCGGGCAGGAGGAGGGCGCGGGCACCCCACTCCGGAGGCTCCGTCGCCATCGCGGATCTCCTCTCCATAAGGCCCTCCCGGCGCTTTTTTGGGATGCCGTGACGTCAGCGTTGTCAAGGATGAGTAACCGCCTTTAGGTGACAGTCCCGTATCCCACCCCCGGGCGGGGGTCGTGCGCCGGGCAGCGCGGCTGGCAGCGCTGGGGACCCTGCTCCTGCCGGCGGAGCCGCGGCCCTGCGCCGGGAGCAGGCCGGGAGCGGCGGAGCCGCCTCCGTCCGGGCGGGCCGGTTGGCCCAGGGCAGCCCATTCCCGACGTCTGCCCAGGCGGGCGGGCGGGCAGCACGTGCGGCCCCGTGTCGTGGGCACGGCCCTGCTCAAACCTGGTGTGATCGCACCGCTGTGGGTTGGTCTTTCTGCCTTTGGAGTCAGGGGATTCGCCCCTCCTGATTTCAGACAGCACTGCTCGGGGAAGAGAGGTGTTTAAACTCACATCTCCGGGTGAGCAGGTACTGTGCAGGTGAAAATGCCTGTTTGGAAGGTGCCTGTACGATTCAATCCTACAATGAGGTTCTGAAGCCACACGGTGTTTTTTACATCTGTTCAGCAGCTGAAACTGGCATGTGATCACATTTAAAACCTGTCTTTTGAAATGTGGCCATGCCAAGGCATGTCCATGAGTATACGGGTCACTACTGCAAGTAACTATGTTACCAAGTACTGTAGTAGGAACGACTGCTACCTGACTAGCTCAGATGATTCCCCCAACTTCTTCTAGCAGCACACGGGCTGCAGTAAACACTCATTACTTGAAGAGCGTTTTTTAGTTTAGATTAAAATACCTAAAGGCTAGTTTCTTGCTCTTTTGTCTTTGAAGCAGAATGAATTCGGTCAGGTCGCAATTGTTGATACTTGTTTGCAGTGGGGAAATACCTCTTGATGGTTAAAGTACACCTGTGTCTTACAGATCGGATCACTCAAAAATCACTACCTGTTCAGACATAAAAGCCATCCAAGGCGGTCTCGAAGAAGTGCCATTCTTATCACCAAAAGACTTTCTGATGATGAGCGGGTGAGTGTTACCTTTATTCCTTGTCATGCTCTGTGTTTATTCTGTCTCCTCATTGCTAGCTTTGCGATGAGGTCACAGGCAGGCTTTCCTTGTTTTGCAAGTCTAAGATATTCAAACATCCACACTCATGCTGAATAATACTTCATTATTCTGTCATTAACGGACAAAGTCTGACCCTCTCTTACCATATTTTTTGCAAGTGCTTTCTAAATTAAGATTTAAGATATGCAGCAATGCAGAGGCTTGGAATTTCAGATGTCTATATGGTAATGATGAAAATACAAACAAGGAACCACAGGGCTTGATTCAAAGTAAAAGCCCATGGATGCACTAAGTTTAATCAGGCCTGTGCAATTACCATGGGAATTAGGTTTGATTTGAAGTGATTGAATATTAAATAATTAAAAAATAGTAGGGAAAAAGGTCTGAGGTTTTGCTGGATTCACTTCTGTGACAAGCTAAAACCCCTTCTCAAAGAATCCACCACACGTTCTAGACTTGCAGTCTTCAGGTACGGTGGGATCCCATGACAGTCAGAGAACAGGCACAGTGGAGAGCCAGGGATCTAAGGATCTCCACCGGTGCAGTAGACACCCTGGTTGTCTGACTTTATTTAAGAGAGAAGCACGTCTTTTTGTAAGTGTTCTGAAAAACTGGGGTGGGTGGCAAATTTAAGGAATGGACCAGAATGCTGTCAGCCTCTCTTAAAAACGATTTCTGACAAATTTCAGACCAACGAAATTTGAGTTTCAAATCAGCATTATTGCAGCAGTGATTGTAAAAATATGGGTAGCCCAAAGCATGAAGTAACCCAGTTGTGAAAACCAGCAATTTATCATATAAGGACAAACCACTTGACAACACGTAATTGGTTATATGGAGGTTTTAAGGGCAGGTGTCATCTAGGAAGAAATATCTATACGTAGCTAGAAGAATTAAAGGAGGGGGTGAGACAGGTTATTTGCCTGTTTTGCTTCAGAATTGTATACTTCCATCTATATGTCCTTGCAAACACTGGTTTAACAGTTAAAGTCTTCCTGGTGAAATTGTTCTAAACTGGGGATGCTCAAGACCACAGCTTTAGTGTAAATTCTACCTTATACCCATACCCATGACCAGATGTTCAATGCGGTCATAGTACAATGTTCCAGAACATTTTTGGTTCCAGCTCCTCCCTTTTTCAGGCTAACTATATCAAATCTGTCTCTCACAGAGGGAAGCATAACTGTGTTTAATATACCAAATTCTAATGCCATAAGCAGAATGGAAGCAATTGTGTTACACACGTTACTGCCAAACATTATTGCAGACTTACATACTCAGATTCAAAACCAGAGTTTCAAAGTGCTGCAGGTGATTTGATAAATTTACTCCAATTTCCCTTTTATTTACCAACTAGTATGCAAATTAACTATGTGAATGAACGAGATGTAATTATGTGATTACATAAGAATATAAACACAAAGCAATCATGTACTACTGTGTACATGGACCTGCCCATGGCAGGGGGATTGGAACTGGATGATCTTAAGGTCCTTTCCAACCCACACTATTCTATGATTCTATGACCTTCTCTCCAAAAAGCTGCGCTTCTTCAGTAATGGCCTATTTAAAAGATTTAAATTCAATCTTTAAAAAGGGAGGGGGAAGGGAATAGCGCTTTTGTTTGAGTAACACCTTCATGATTTTTACGGTATGTGAAGTGTGAAAGCTGGGGAAAACTTGGCTCTCTTCTGAATATTTATCTGTTTCCTATAGATACCCGAGTGTTTGTTGTAAAACAGATAAAGGCTGTGAATATATTGAAGGGATATAATTATCTGGTTCCCTAACTTCTTCCAGTATTTGCAGTAGCTCCACAGCCTACTTTCTTGCAAGATATCTGCAAGGTTATTTTCACTGCTTTATGTGTCTTTGACTGGAGGCTTGGCACAGGGCCTTTGGCTTTTGCTGTAGATGGATGGTTGGAACCTCACCCAGCTGCTGAGTGACAAACATTTGGCTTGTTTTTCTGACATATGTGCTTGGTAGTTTCTCATTTCCCTCAATGCAGTTGTCCACTTCGAAAAAAATAACAAGCATGGAAGTTGTCAATTGTTAATTACTGTTGGGTGATGAAGAGGCCAAGCTCTGCTGTGGGCAGGGAATAGAGATAAAGGTAATTGGTCTAACCTGTGCACAAGTATTTATGGCCCTGGGTATGAATAGGGCAATTTAAGATGCTAATACTTGCGTAGGTATATTCATCTTCTATGGCTAACTGCAGTTTGTAGGGGGTTTAGCCCTGAATATATAGCAAAGAGAATAGTATTAAAGAGCTTTTGGTGAACACGTTTGGAGTAGTTACCATTTTCAAGGGTTTATGTTGTTGTAGTGAATTTTCATTAGGGTCTCACTAGGAAATCACATTTTAATCAAATCAGTGTGATTTTTAATCATAATTTCTGAGTCACTCGTTTCATATATGGTGACAGATGTAAGGATCATAGAGAAAAATAATGAAATTTATTCAGACATTGAAAACAAAAGGTTAAATCCAAATCATCCTCTGCTTGAGGCTTATTGCAGAATCTTGGCCATCTACTGAACCGGAGTTTGCTTTGCTCATTTTGAAGTTGAGATGAAAAGCACCAACTTGATCTGTGTCAGAGTGACCATTCAGATGCTAGCAATTAATAACATTTTATACCCACTTCCAAAAGGAGCACACAGCACAGAAGAAGTATTAGAATCAGAATTTTATTTGGACTGGGTTTAATAGTGCGTTCAAGGGAACTAAGTGGGGTGCACTTTTAAAATGCAGCCTAGTGATTTAGAGATTGCTGTGTGAGTGCACAAACGCTATGCCGCTCGTACCGATGTTCCAGCAAAACACATTGAAGCATTTTGGCTTTCAGTTGCCTGAAATGGAATTATGCTGTGATGAATTTAGTCCAATATTCATAGCTTACTAATTGATCGCACTTCAAAACACCACTGCGAAGGAGACTTGAAGGTCCAGCTGAGCTATGAGTAACAGCATCATTATGATTGCTAGATTAAAGCCAGACATAATCTTTCTCCTTTCCTTGTAAATCCCAATAGAAATAGATGAGGTTTAAAATGTAGGTAGGAGAAAGAAGCAGGCTGTGGTTTTGCTTGTTTCAGTAACCACCACTGCTTAGATAACCTTCTGTCCGTACTGTACATTTGGTAATAAAAGCCTGCATTGTGTGGCACTCACAGGAGTTCTACTGTTTGCTTGTACTTACTGATTTTCTATTAATTGATTCTAGAGTATCGTGATTTCACTGAGTCCTCCTCCCCAAAGTATACTGTACTATAATACAATCCTCTCTGCATCAAGCATTGCTCATTTTGCTTTGGGCATCAAAATTTTGCTGTGTGAGGAAAACTAAGAGAGTCCTAACCTGTACAGGCTTACTTGTCATATCTATGCAAATAATTGTAGGTGTCATGGGCAGAGCAGCAATATGAAAAAAAGCGAACTAAGCGTGCCATCGTGAGAGACTCAGCAGACAATCTTTTCAATGATCCTATGTGGAATCAGCAGTGGTATCTGGTAAGAATTTGTTTCGCTGTGGAACTGGGGAATGGTGAATTTCAGTTGTGCTATCAGCTGCATTATTTTACTAGTATCAGCACGATTGCAGTGAAGGGAGTAAATGAAGAGTCCTTCTCATTAGCATATGCTATAAAAATGAGAGATCTCTGCACATTATATTTTTGGGCAACCTTCTATTTTCCCTGAAGTGTCATCTGTACAAAGACTCTAAAAGCCAATCCAAGCTGCTGCTTAGGATGGGGGTTGATACTAGAAAGTGTAGCAGTTAAAAGCTACCTTTATGATAGTTTTAAAATACTTGCTATTGGCATATTAGTCGTCCCTTATCATGTCTGAAGGTGGCCATCTATTTCTTTATTAAAATTGGTAGTGCAGAGTGCATGCTCTGGGCGAGAACAAAAGCATATGCATGCATATGATAGGCGCCTTCAGCCTCTTGGACTAGGATTTATGTAGAAGTGGGTCTCTACAGCTCACATGTTCAGAACCTCAAGGAAGAGAGATTTCCTGAGCTCTATAGTGCCTGTTTGCATGTGACAACTCAGACATACAGTTGATCATTTATGTTTTATATGGTTTCTTTTGTATTTCCACTGTGCATTCTAGCTGTACCTTCATTCTAGGTTTCATTGCTGTCACTCAGAATAGGGGTGGGATCAAAGGTGGGTGTAACAAATCAAGAAGAAAGGTCAAGCACAAATGTGCCCCAGTTGGCGGCCAATACCTTTCTCTTCTTCAGCTCAGCTTAGAGAAAACAGACCAAACTCTATGCTGTTTGTATAATGTTTTGCCCTCTCTTTCTTTTGTTTGAGCTAGGAAAAATAAATTAGAAACTGCATAGCATAAAATAGTTCCATGAAGATTCCTGGAGACTTCTTTTCAACATAAAAAAGGTTATCATTAAGAATTTAACTTTTACTTGAAGCTGAATATCTGTTTGCTTCTTTGCCTGTTTCCAGTAGGAAGCAGGAAATTTCCAAGATGTCTGTGTTAGACATATATGCAAACACACACAAAGAACAAAAGAGCAAATTGTAAAAAAAGCAATGTCCTACTCTTCAGGAGACATGGTTCCTTTTTCCACCTTTCTATGTTTTTCACTTCTTTTCCCTTTAGTTTTTCAACATTAGAAACAGAAACATGATGCTTACCTTTGTTTGCAGTGCATGTTGATTTTTTTTTCTGATTAAATGCATAAATGTGTTAAATATTTTCTTCCAAAATACATTCCTTGCTTTGTAGTAAATAAATTATTATTACCTTATTATTATGATTTGCAACAGTTTTTAGCTTCATTCAGTGTACCCTCACACATCACCAGAAAAAAGGATTATTTGATGGATTCAAGAGAACAAAATGTGAAACCTCAAATAACTCCCTGAATGGCAGCAGTGAGAATAGAAAGCATAAAATGAAAGAAATTCTATAATAAATTTCTTTAATAAATTTCTATAATAAATTTCTTCTTCTAAGCCTCATACTTTTATGCAGAATTCCTGTGGAAACAAAGAAATGAAAACCTGTGATCAACTAATATAATTATGCACAGAGAAACAGAAAAAAATGGCTGTTTTTTTTTTTTTAACACCTCTGTTTTTATGGGTGTTGCAAGCAAGTTTTCTAAATTAAATGTATGTACTGCAAGTCTAATATTAGAGAGGAAAAATTACCCATTTAGGAGCTACTCTTCAAAGAACTTGCTGTGGAAGAGAAGGCTGTAGATGATTCATGCTTCCAGTTGATTTACCACAGGAACAGTAATGAGGATAGTAAACAGAAAGTTGTGATTCAGCACAGTTGTTCCTAACCAAAGGACTACCTTAATTGTTTTATCCATTAATTACTTTGTTCTGGCTAGCTTGAATGTCAAAGGAGAAAACACATTTGGAGAAAACACAGCTCACTGTACTATGGGGTACTGTCTTGGCTTCTCATCAAGTGAAAAAAACAAACATTAGCAGGTCTGATAATTAACTCAGTGTTCCAAGGTTCATTGGTGCATCCTCACCATTGCCATATTTCTGCTGCCTTATGCCCAGTAAATACAAGATGCTCTTTGTTCAGAGATGGTTTTCAGAGATCCTAATTAAGGGCGTAAACCCTTCAGTGCTGCAACTAATTTTTATTTTATCTTTGCAAAATGTGCACAAAATCTACAAGTTGAGACTGGGATGGTTTAGAGCGTCTTTAAAATACAACTTTAGACCTGTGTAGTGTAAGTGGATAAAAATGTTGATGTATTTTAATCCTTTCTGTCCCACAGCAAGATACAAGAATAACTCCATCCCTGCCCAAACTGGACCTCCATGTTATTCCTGTATGGCAGAAAGGGATTACAGGCAAGGGCGTTGTCATCACAGTACTGGATGATGGCTTGGAGTGGAATCACACTGACATCTTCTCTAACTATGTAAGTTTGGCCATTAGAATGCTATGGAATAAATTAATCAACTGTAAATTTGATATACAGACACTCTTACTCATCTTGCTGTCTGTTCTGTAAGTCAGCTCCTGCAGTACAGAGTCTGAAATATTTGCCTTAGGCATAATTTAGAACCTGGTCTGTGTCACAGGAACTGGAGTGTTACTTAGCAATGATAGTGGGGTGGTTCTTTTGTTGTTTTGTTTTTCCCTCAGTGGATTTAGTTCTCAGGCATGTTTGTTAAAACCCCGTGAAAAATTTATGGAATTGCTGATGCACGTCAAATTCTACCGACTTGATTGCTGTCAATATGAGGCACACCAGATAAACAGATAAATAAATACAGACTCTAGAACCCATTTTGTTACATATTTTAAAATGCATTTTGTAGTTGTCCAAATTAAGTCTGTTGTTCTTTTTGTAACATGTAGGATCCAAGGGCAAGTTATGATTTCAATGACAATGATCACGATCCCTTTCCTAGATACGACCCAACAAACGAAAACAAGTGAGTAACCTCCTAGTGCGTGAACAGAACAAAGCAGCACAGTGTTAATTTGTCTCTTAGAATGTGCAAATGCAGAAATACCTATGTATGTCCATTATGACAATCATATAATAAAGGGAGAAACTTGTGTGACAGAATCACAGGATGGTTTAAGTTCAAAGGGACCTCTGGAGATAATCGGGTCTGAGCCCATGCTCAGGCAGGGAGACCTAGAGCCGGTTGTCCAGGACCACATCCATATGGCTTTTGAATATTTCTGAGGAGGAAGGAAAATCTCTTTTGTTTTAGTAATCTCCCTCTGTTTTAGTAATCTCCCTAGATGTGCCCTGAGTTTCTTCATATCTTTGTCAGGTAAGCTACTGACATGTTTCTGTAAACTGAAGGGAGCTATCTGTTCATGTCACTGTGCATGATTGTAGAATGATACCTCCCTAAGCAGAGTTTCACTTCAGTTCTCTGCTTTGCATTGGGAGTTTTGAAAGAGTATGCTATAAAGGGCTCTGAAAGAGACTGTGTCTTAGAGGAACCTACCAAGGAACCCATCCCTTCAGCTGTTGTGGCCAAGGACGCTCTACTCCAGTTCTGGCGGTACCTTTTGGACTGACAGCATAGTTTCTAGCTCAGTGTGCACAGCCACAGGTGAAGTCATGCTTCTGACCTCATGCGAATTTGACACATGGTCAGACACTGGCGTAGGTTACATTCACTCCCGTGACAATCTTTCTGTCTCTTCTGAGGCATATGAAAGCTTTATTTAGACAGATTTGGCCTAAATATCCTCAACGTAATAACCTAGGAAGTTACAAAATGCTTGAACACAAGACAACCAGCCAGCTCACTTAGTGGACTTGAGTGGCCTGCAAGGTGAGAGAAATTTTCTCTGATGCCCTCTGTAGAGCTACCTTTCTGATATTCTGTGGAACATCTGGATGGGTCTGTCATACCTAGTCATGTCAGTGGTACTTCAGGGAGGGATTTTGTCCATCAGAAAGAGAAGAGAATGGACTTCTTTAAAAGCTGGTACTTGGAAGAAGTCAATTTCTTAAAACAGGGTGCTGCTACTCAATACAGATACAGCAGGAAACTAATGCACTGGTTCCCTATTGTCTATCAGGCAACACAGTAACATCCACAGCATAAGTCAGTGTATGGGGAAAAAAACCAAACAAGCAATCAAAGGATAAATATCCCATGAACAAGACATTTGAAAAATGACATTTCTACTTTGTTACAGTATTATTTAAGAGCAAGAACCCATTATCCCCTTGTTCTGATGACATTATCTCTTAAATCTACCTGTATTACCTCTAATCTTTATTAATAAGTAAGTGGAATTCAGCCTAGAAGCATTCAAACACTTCATTGAATAACAATCTACTATTAAATAATACAGCTCTTCTACAGTTAACACTTTTATGAAGGTATTCTGTATTGTGGAATCAGAATCACCTATGGAAAAAAAGAATTGCATAGAAAGTAGCTGGTTACAAGAAAAATTTGGCAATGATGAAGAACTTTAAAAGCTTAGTTTCTGAAATCCTAAATACTGGCATCTATTGACTTCAGTGTGCCTTAGGTAAGGTATTTATCATCTCCTCACAATGATCCTTTGATCATGAAGTAGATGAACTTATGTTGCTTGAAGTCAAAGAGAAACAAGTATTTTTGTATTACGTAGGTACAGCTCAAAAGCTATTCAGTAGCTGCATTGCATTCATTTAAAGGAAGCCTTCCGCCAAATCAAGGTCACTGATGACTTTTTGTGTACATTACATGGAGATATTATGAGATGTTGTTTGTTCTTGCTATATTTATTCAGACATGGAACGCGGTGTGCAGGAGAAATTGCCATGCAAGCCAACAACAGAAAATGTGGAGTTGGAGTTGCCTATAATTCAAAAGTTGGAGGTAAGAAAACAAAAATTATTAGATGCCTAATATGAATAGAAACCAGACAGATCCTGTGAACTGCTGAGTGTTTTCACCTACCATTAATCTGAGACACCAGTGATTGTTCCTTTTCAGAAAACATCAATCTTGCAGTGTTAGGCTACAAAATCCTGAGTCTGGCCATAGTGCGGAATGTTTCATCTCTATGACAATGTCTCTTGAATGTCAGCACACTGTCTGGAACCTGGTTATCAGTTGGATATAGGCAGAATATATAGCAACAGCAACAGCAATATAGGTGGTGGTGGTGATGATGGTGGTGATAATAGCAGTAGTAGTAGTAGTAATAATAGTAATAATAATAGTAACAACAGTAGCAACATCCTATATTGTACCCAACAACAATAGCAAGAACCTATATTGTACTCAGAGATAAGACGGTAACTTTTAAGGAATGTTAGACACACTTACAATTGCTTATCCTGGAAGGAGGTGGCTTGAGGAAGGGGAGGGATTGAGTAGAGTGAAAGTAAAAACGTACAAATTTATACCTACCCTTGCTTGCAGCATATTGTTTACACAATTACATTTGAAAGGTCATGTCAGTGAGGGTATTCAAACTGCTATGGCTTTTGTTTCAACAGCTTACTTCTCTACTATCATACTAAGTGAATTTTGAAAATAAGTATTCTCGCTTGCCCGTCCATCAATATTGCCATTTTCTTTGAAGTGGTGACTGAAAACTTAATCCATTAGAGGTCTATGAAATAGTTGTGATCAAAGCATCAGTGGCAAATGGTTATTTAGCTCAGAGGAAGATACTTGTATAATGCTAGTTTTTCCATTACTCCCTTTTTCCCTTTTAAACAAAGGGATGATGAGTGGCAATTGACAGTCATAACTGCTGTTCCACCGTTTCAGTCTTATGTTTGTAGGTTCCCATTTGCTCTACTGAGCTGTCATAGATGTCAGTTTTGCAGTCTGCCTTTGCCATAATGCATTATGCTGTCATGCTCTGTTTAAGTAAAATATCTCATTCATAAGAGGAAGACGCCAAAGTTTCAAAGCGGGGGAAAATGGATGAAGCTGCAAAGATGTCTGAACTCCCGCTGTGCCCATATTTTAAGGCACTTGCATCTCCAGAGAAGATTCTTCCACAGTTATTTGCATATGCTCTGTGTTCATTTGCAGATGCAAACTACAGATATGTGCAGGGTGATTTGTCTAGAATAGGAAAACAACAGGATGAAAAGCAGTCCAGAAATCCAAATTACACAGAAAGTTGCTTATACCTGGGCGGGGGAGGAGGAAGAATGGAAAAGTTGAAAGAAATTGTAAGCTGTTATATACAACAAGCTTGATTAAGATAGGGACATAACAAAGAAGTGTTTAAAGAGCAATGAAAGATAGGAGAAGTCTTCAAAAGATTCATGTAAATTTGGAGTGGCTGAACATTGGAAGGCTTTTTTGATGTTCCATGCTATACAGGATTAATTTCCTCACAGTCTTTTTTTCCTTCTATTTTTTTTAAATCCATGAAATAGCACACTACACACTTCTATTTGGCATTAGTTCAGGATGACTTCTTTAAGTGGCTCTTTGCTTGTAGCAATTGCCATACTGAATAAATCCAGTGGTCCACAGCCCATGTCTTCTCTTTGATAGTCAGCAATAGCTGTTTTAGGGAAAGAAACCCTGGCATTTGGAATACCTTGTTCTCTAACCTTCAGCATAAGAGGTTGGTTTAACTTTGTCTTGAGGGGTAAAACAAAACATTCACTTTAGGATGTTTTGTTTTCCATGAAAATACTGATTTTAATAGTCTTAAGTGTTCTCACTAGTGATATCAATGCCTGGACCTGTTCTGAAACCATGATTAGTCTCTTCAGTACTCTGTGCCTGTGAATCCCATAGGCTTTCACTGCGCTCTGTAAAAAAATAAAAATAGCTCTTAAATCCAGTTTTCCAAGTGACACCTTTCAGTGTCCTTTAATATTCACCTCTTGTTCTCTGTAATGCTGAGAAATACGTGTGTATCAATGACTTTTGAAGTAAAACAGGGTGTATATGTTTTACACGTACCTAGCCTTAGTACTGTGCTCCGATATTTCCGTGGTGCTGCCATGGAAATAAAATGATTAAGAAGCTCCATTTTGCAAAGGACTGGGCTGAGAGATCCTGCACAGTGACATGTTGCTAAAAATAGCCGCCTGCCAGGCAGATACATATATGTGTCTGAAATTACTTTGGCTTTGGCTTTTGATTTTGTGGGACTGACGATGGCAGCAAGCATGTGCAAGAACACGAAAGAGTTTATGCAATAGGACATAATTGGAATCTGCTTAGGGAAATATCACTGCAGCCATCAAATCCCGAGTTGATTTAAACAAGCAGGATTTTTGGTGATCTGAAAGACAAGACAGCATTTTTTAACTTGCACTGTTTTCATCAGTGTGTCGTCAGTGTTCTTGCTTTCTCCCTTATTACACTATTTATCTGCAGAGTTGGCTTTGTCTCTTTCTGTGGGAAATATCTGTACAGTACTCTCTGCATTTTCAGTACCTTATTATGTTTTTCAAGCTCACACCCAGAGCTCGCAGTCATTTCCATGCAGGCAGATCTTTGCTCACAGTGCACTGGTATGAGAGCATCTCACAATTCTGAGCCAACTGAAAAATGAGTATTCAAAATGTTATGAGTTTAAGCCTATCCAGGGTAAGTGTTATTTTTAGTACCTGAGGCACCGGAGATGCAGATATACCTTGATTCTTTTCCCAGCTTTGTGAGTGATAGTGGATTAGCAGTGGTTGAGCGGATTAACTCCTTTGTCTGTTTTTGATACTATTTAATATGAAATAATAAAGCCCAGCTTTATCTCGGAAATATTACGAGTCTTAGAGGCCAGCCACACGGGAAAAGGCTTATGCTTACAGTCTTTTTTTTCCTGTTTTATAGTATGAAAGTAATAACAAGGCTCTGAGCTACAAGGGCAAGGTTGTTTATGGTTTTTCCCTCCCCCCCCTTTTTTTTGTTTTTTTCCAATAGAACGACCACATTTTTCCTGCCAGCTTTTGGGGGGGGAAAAAAAAATCTCCGTTTTGTGGAAAATATTAGAAGATGAATCCTCATATTTCACCAATGCCAGTAATGGTGCAGCTGCTGTAGCACTAACTTCCCACATTAAAGAGAACATAGACATTTTTATTGCCTGAAAAAGAGGCTTAATCCTGACTGCTGTGGCTCTTAAATAGCTGTTGTTGCTGGGAAAGCCATGTCATAGTGGGAATTTTGCCAAACTTCTGCTGTCCCTGTCCTCCTCCAGCACTGGACAGAGGTAGCAGTCGTACTGCAGAGCTCCAGTGCTGATGAACCTCTGCCTGCCACTGAATTTTAAGTACCACTGAGGTCAGGCTTGCTCTGAAGAAGGTTAGATCATGCAGTTCCTAATAAAATGTTAATGGCTAGGTATCTCTAGCATCTCGGGATTGCACACAGCAGGAAAAAAGTGGGTAGGAAACAACGGTGGGAATTTTTTGTGGTGAAGGTTGAAGAGCTAGTGAAATACCAGCATCACAAAGACAGCAAAACCGTAATGACCGTGAGGACGAAGTGGTTTAGTCGGAACATTCAGAACTACATCTTTGAACTAAAACTCTCAGAACTCTTAGAGATAAAAGTAATGGTTATAAAACCTATTTCATTTTAGTGACATGCTAGCAGTTTCAGTTTGTTACAGATTCAACAGAGAAGAAGAGTAAAGGAAGAGCTCAATGCAAAAGGAAGAAGCAGGAAGAGTAAGGAAAACATCTTGGCTTTATGTAGAAAGACAGAAAGAAGTAAATAATAGGCAACTAAGATTTTTAGAGGCTTTTTTTTTAATGTTTGTAGAGAGCACTGAGCTCTGCATATAATGGGTAAGTGTACTGTTTCACACTGATGTGAGTTTCTTACATGAAGAACAGTAGGCTGTGCTTGCAGTAGTTACGGATTAATTTTGCTGGAAACTTCACAGTTAACAAAGGAGAGAACAGAATGTAAATACAGTCTGCTTCTTTTTCTTCATTAAGGTATACGAATGCTGGATGGAATAGTCACTGATGCTATTGAAGCTAGTTCAATTGGTTTCAATCCAGAACATGTGGATATTTACAGCGCAAGCTGGGGCCCTAATGATGATGGTAAAACTGTAGAAGGACCTGGAAGACTGGCACAGAAGGCTTTTGAGTATGGAATAAAGAAGGTACGATGCTTAAGAGAAAGATAGAATAAAATGTGGCAGAGAACAGAATTATAAAATGGTTGACACCAGGGGAAAAAAAAAGAAAATGGTTTGTGCTCTTTTTGCTCAAACACATTTAAAGAGGAGGAGATAGATTTAAATAGTACAGGTCAGAGAAATTACCAGCCAGAAAAGCACCGTTAAAGCTTTTTAACTGGTTTTAAGCTGTTACTCTCCACAGGTAAGCTTTCTTTTTCCATCCTCACTTTTGCTGCCTTTGTCTCACCCTGCCACCCTTCTCTGCACTGAACAGTGATTGTATTTCTGCACTGAAAGCCTATAAAATTTAATATAAAATTTCTGCTTTATGAATATTTTGCTGTGTGAAATAGTGATGCATTTCAGCACCCTGTGGTTGGGCTGGTATTGTGTTAATTGCATTAGTTTATAAATTGGTGCGTATCATGATCCAATTAAAATGAAGATAGTAAAAATGCATGATGATGAGTATTGGAAACAATGTTTTTACAGTTCTTTTTTATGTTATCCTCTTTAGATCTGGTTGGATGATAAGTAGGGTGCAAACTGAGAGCTACTGGGAATGTATTAATACTACTTTGCTCTTGCCAGTGAGCTAAAAAAATATCTAAAGGTGGACAGGTACTAATACAGAGAGGAAGACAGATTCAGAGATGGGAGAGGAGAGAAACGGAGGGAAGCTTGAAGGAGAGAAGCCGAAAGAATGGATTTTGGAAGAAGGGCAGTTAACATTAGCAGACAGAAGGAGAGAAGAAAGAAGAGTCTGACAGCTGACACACATACTCTGAGAGAAGAATGGAGACCATAAGGAGTGGGCTGGTGATAAACAGATCTAAGTCCATAGGCAGGCAGCAAGAGAAGAGGGAGAATTAAAGGCAATAATTAGGAAACAAGTGTTCAGTGGTCCTGCTCTGAAAAAGCAGGTTCTTTGGTGAAGAAAGTATCTTTTTTTACAGTTTGTTTTATTTCTCAAGGGGAGCAAATTTGCCCATTCGTCAGGCTTCTTTTTGCAAGGATCTGGATGATCTCCACTCTGCTTAAAGTCAGACAGAGTTGGAGTGGCCACTTTTATCCCTTGCACCTTCATTGCTGGCCTGTATGCTTAGCCTTAAGTGTCTTAAGAGGCATTAGCAGTACTCTTAAATGAAACCAAAGCAAGTATTTACATATACCGGTGCTTTTCTGGACTGCAGCCTTTATTCTCAGAGTAGGATACTATCTAATTTTCTGTAATTGACATAACTTGTTCTTCCCATTTTAACAGTTGCATTGCAAAGAGTACAGTTTGCTTTTTGTTTATTTTTGGTATTTTAAGTGCTGCAAATGTCTTAGCACTTCCTTGAATAATTTCAAATCTCATCTGAGTGAGATGATGAAAATCTGTATTTAACTGCTGTTTCTAATGAATGTGCATAAACCAATAATGAACAACATATGAACTTTTGCTCTTCATGGGAAACTTTTTTTTTCCCCTGAAGGACTAGCACAGCTTTAGACTGGATAGGGTGATACATGTTTCCTTTATGATAGCTCTCATGCTTCACATGCTGTCAGCTGCCAGCATCAGTTGTTAGCTGCTGCTCCTTTTTTACACACTGGAGACAGGAGCAGGGAATGAATGGTTACATCTGCCAACTGGTGTTGCTGGCCCACAGGCCTGTAAGAAAGGATTTTCAGTGAGATGTGCTTGCTAGTTTACTGTGTTCCAGCAAGTAAATGCCAACCATGAAAAGCTTCCTTACAAAAAATGTATTGGTGGAAAAGTCTTATCGTGTGCATCATTCATACTGTTTACATATACCTCTGTGATCACAGGAAAGGCAAGTGGAATAAGTGAAATACGTAAGTTTTTACTTCCTGTTTCTTAAAAAAACAAAACAAAACAAAAAAAGGCTATTTTTCATAGAAATAGTCTGAACCAAAACATCAGCATGTGGGAAAACTCACCTGTTGAACACAGATTCTGTTTTTAATTTAAAAGCATATTCTGAAGAAAGTTGCTGTACCTGAAACGCTAACCCTCGAGCAGTCAAACTAAGATATGTACTGCAGAGTGTGTAGCAGGATACCTCAAGTAGCTGGTTTCTTCTGTCTCTGTCTCCTACAGTGCGCATGGAAAACTGTCCTTTTCTATCTGAAAATGTTTGAAATATCAGGCTTTTTTGGGGGGAGGGGTTGTTAAGAGTACATTACAGAGACTGAAATCTCTTCGATAACTGCTGATTTCCATTTTCTCTAGGGCCGAAATGGGAAAGGCTCCATTTTCGTATGGGCTTCTGGGAACGGAGGCCGTCAGGGTGACAACTGTGACTGTGACGGTTACACTGATAGTATCTATACTATCTCCATTAGCAGTGCTTCTCAGCAGGGCCTTTCTCCCTGGTATGCAGAGAAGTGCTCCTCAACTCTGGCCACAGCATACAGCAGTGGGGATTATACTGACCAAAGAATTGTAGGTGGTTTTTACCAGATTCAGAACAAACATAAAAATGTACTTTATATGCAAGTAACAAGCGAGACCTCTTAAATGCTTGTTTTCAAGTGCCTGCTTTATGTTATGTGTTACAAGCTTAGTG
Organism: Strigops habroptila; assembly: GCF_004027225.2. Lineage (NCBI taxonomy): Eukaryota > Metazoa > Chordata > Aves > Psittaciformes > Psittacidae > Strigops > Strigops habroptila. The sequence goes on from NC_044302.2 coordinate 23,563,987, forward strand.
CTTTTGCTTTGGAAAACTGAGGGTTTTGTGATTCAAAAAGTGATTGCATTCCTGGAATATCTTCCACTGTAAAGCAATGGCTAAACAAAATCATTGTGTTGATCTAGTTAAATCAGCATGCTGAATTTGCCTGCTGTTTGTATTGCAGAGGTCTCTGCATGAAGTTTTGTATGGTGTCATTCTTCAGAAAGGGCAAATGAAGGGAGTTTTAGAGGAAAAGCAAAAAGAACCTTTGAAGTTAGTGAGTCAGTACCTCTGTATACCTTGCCATTACCTTTTTGTAAGATTGTGACAGCAGCAGCACTGCTTGTAAACTTTTAAAAGGTACTCAGCTAACAGGCGGACCAGTCTGTGTGCTTTCATTACTGTGTCAGAAATAACTTGTACTGAAGAAAATTCATGTGATAAAATAATGTTGAAGTACCTATAATTTCTGTTCAGCCCTGATGGATGCTAATTTTACTATAAATTACATTGATGGGGATTAAACCAATGTCATTCCAAGTTAGCCAGGAGATATGTTCTTCCTAAGTGGTTTCTCTTCATACCTGAGATGTAGATATATGGGTAGAAGAGCTTGGTATTTAATTTCCAAATAAAGCATATGTTTCATTGCAAATTATAGTTGTTCTGCTGAAGAGGGAGCAGAACACCAATACTAATCCTATGAATAATTTTCTAGCAAGCAGTAATTTTAAATGTTCTAGGCCCAACACAATGATCTGTTTTTATGATTCACCAGTAAGCCTGAAACACTTATTGTGAAACCTGAGAATAAAATAAGATACTTAGTGTGGGAGTATTTTGTTCCAACACAAAGCGTTTTGATACAAAAATTATAGTTGAAGTAAAAAGAGTGGATTGAAATATGAACGTATTTAAACATCCATCACTTTTCCTGCTGGTGAGGAATGTATTGATATGCACCAAGTAAAGGATATATGGTTATGCGTGTGAGTGTAGATATGACTGTATTTACAACTGTTTATTCATGCAGTCTTTTTTGTTGTTTTTTCTGTCAGACAAGTGCTGATCTTCACAATGAATGTACAGAGACTCACACTGGGACCTCTGCATCTGCACCACTGGCAGCAGGAATTTTTGCCTTGGCACTGGAAGCAAAGTAAGATGTCATACAATTACCTTTGAAACTCCTCTCTCTCAGCCACTCCACTATCTTCCCTGAAGTGTTGTCTGTATGAAGTGGCACCATCTCATGCTGCAGCTCCACTTTTTGTCAGTCAGACTTGCTCAGGCTGATGACAAAAATAAGCAGCTGCTTGCCTCAACACCTTCCAAGCAAAGCAGAACCAACATAAGTAATATGTGATGACAGAGGAATTTTAGTCCATTTCATGCATTGGCCACAATTGTTCACTGAATTCTGTCAATAGCACTTCAAAGCAGTGAGGTTGCACATGTATCAGAACATAATTTGAAGACAATAGGTTGCAGGAGTTTAAATGAAGTCTTTAGTCAATTTACAGAAGCTTTTCTGCTGCTGATGAGACATAAAATGGAAGGTACCCAACCTTGACTGTCAGAGCAGGCTGAGATCAGGCAGATTCAGATCCTGTAGGGCTGATAGTCAGAATGTAGGACTTAAAGAGGATAAGAAGGAACAGGACAAGACAAGACAATGACTTTTTCACAGAAAACACATAACGTATTAGGGTGTAGGCTTAGTGCTTGAATGGTGTGGGTTCAGCTCCATTTCCCATTGCACACTCCTTTCATGACATGAGCCAAGATACTTGGGGCCATAGAGTTAACCACAGATAGAATCAAATACCCAGTGAATTTTCAAAGTCCAGGTCCCATAAAGACTGGTGGGACATACTGAAATGCGTGAATAATTTGGAAGAATTTGACTCTTAATTTTGCTAGATAACCTTTCTTCATTTACACAGAAACCTTGTCTACCTGGAGAAATATTGTGAGGATAAGCACGTATATTTTAAGCACTGTATATTTTTAAGCACTGTATATTTTTAAATAATGGAATGCCATATACATTCAAATTGCATTCTGTTGAAGACTAAATAACAATAATAATATAATAATTATAGTTAGTATTATTATTGATATTATATTACTATTATTACTATAATATAATAATAATTGGGAGAAAAATAGCCCTGAAACAATTAACAATTAGGAACATTTTCTCAACAGCCCAAATCTGACATGGAGGGATATGCAGCACTTGGTAGTGTGGACCTCAGAATATGATCCACTGGCTGGAAATCCAGGATGGAAAAAGAATGGAGCGGGACTGATGGTCAACAGTCGATTTGGGTTTGGACTACTCAATGCCAATGCGTTGGTAGATTTAGCTGATCCCAAAAGATGGAAAGGTGTACCAGAAAAGAGAGAGTGTATTATCAAAGACAGAAGCTTTAAACCAAGGTAAGAATTTGCATTGCAGTAACTAAGCTTATGTCTCTTTTATTAAAGCCTGAAGGATAGTATTCTGCCCAGATTACTCTGAACCAAACTAAGAGATTTCTTCTGATTCATTTAGTTTTGCCTTATTGTGTTCCTCAGGGGCAGGCAACGAGCATTTCTTTGCTTGCTTTTTTTAGTGTAAAACTGATGGAAATTGCTAGCATGAAGCTGTAACAAAGATGATTATGTCTGCTTGTGCAGGCAGTGTCTGGATGGATGATACTGTGAGACTGAGCCTAATCAGATAAGCTATGAATGTTTAGACTGCTATCAGAAGATAGATAAAAAGATACTGAAGTCTCCCAGGGAGTTAAAAAAAAATAGAAATCTGTAATAGGTCTTAGCGATTTTTCTCCTGTGGTAGGCACAGTACATGTTGAAATCAAGGTGATAGATTGAGCTTTAGTCATGTGTAGCATGTCTCTTATGAAACACAAATCTCAAAGGCTCACTGAAAAGACTTACCAGCCACATTCAGAAGTGCTCCCAGCATAGTGGGCCTAAACTGAGCTCAACATGCAGGTAAGTTATAATTAGTCACTAAGCTGGTTAATTAAGAAGGATATAATTTTTGTCTCCACTTGTTCACTTACAGATTTGTTGTCTATTAAAACCACAGCTATTTCAAAGATTGAAATTGTACTGTGTGAGTGCATTAAAAATCTTTCTGTAGAAATATATTACTGTGTTTTGGAGTGTCACTGCTTGGTAACCTTATTATTTATACTATTCTACTACCAGTTTGCTTTTGTGAGCTCTCCTTTCCAAAGAGCATTGGCCCAGTACTGATGTATGTAATACTTGCTGTTTATGTATGTTTATTGCAGTCCTCTATGTTACATTATAAAAACAAAGATCCCACGATTCCGAGTTTAGAATAATTTATGTGGAGATTTGGATACCTCATTCTCATTAGAAGTAATGAACTTTGTACAGAGAGAGGTTTGCACAGTAGCTCTTTGTACAGAGAATGTACGGATGTTAGCTTTTCTTTCTTGAGAGGGTGCTGACCACAAAGGGTTAAAACAGCTGTGCCTGCTGCAGTATTTTAACTCCATGATAACAGCTCTTCCGAATATTTGAATGAGGCAACAGTCATGTGATGCAAAGACTTTTTTTGTAGTCTCTGTTGGACAACAAAGTTTTGATAGAAACCCCCGATTATCAGACTTGCTTGCTCCCAGAGTATGTTGCACAAGTCTGTCTTAAGCAGCTCTTATCACTTGATCCACTTAAGTATTATCTGTGCTTCCAGAGCTCCCCATGGCTTTTACTGGAGCATTCAAAAAGAAAAAAAAAAAATGTACAGTTTGTCTTTACTTCTTCCTTTCTTATAATTTTGAAATAGGTGTTAAATGTGTCATTTGCACTTAACATCATGATCCAGAATCAAAAGTTTCTATGCATGATCGAAGAACTCTTGTAATTTTTCCAGATTATTAAGAGCAAATGAGGAAGTCATCATTGAAATTCCCACAAAAGCCTGCGAGGGTCAAGAAAGCTTCATTGCATCTCTGGAGCATGTGCAGCTGGAGGCAACGATTGAGTATTCCCGTAGAGGTGATCTTCATGTCACTCTGGTATCTCCAGCAGGTACAGGAAGCAATTGCATGCTTTGTTTGTGGCATGTAACATTTATTTTCTTAAAAACTACTTCCATGTTCTTCAGTGGTTTAAAAAGAGCTAAGTTCATCATCAGACAAATGTAGTGACCTCCAATGGGAGAGCATGAGTACAAAGCACCCTGGGAACCAGAGAACTGGTTCTCTGAAATCCCTTTTTAGCCTCCATGTGTTCTGGGTTATATTTGTGAGAAGAGGTTTGAAAATCAGACTTTAGAAAATGAAGGCACTGTTTATAATAGGTTTTTGTTTAGCAGCAGGACCTATAAAAACTGAGAGTTCCTGGCAGGCAACAAATTGCAGTTCAATAGTGCTTATCAGCCTTACTATGATTTAACAGACTAATGGAAAACAGGAAATCTGTTTCCCTAGATTTTGTGTAACTGTGTCTTCCCACTGGTGTATTTAATAACATGGTGTCTCTGTTAGGCACCTTTGTACAACTACACTAAATGTGTTAGAATATGGCAAGCCATCTTGAGAATGGCCAGAAATAACACCATAAGGAGAGAAAAAAAAAAAAAAAAGAGAATTACTATGAACAACTTGGTAGAGAATAAGATCTCTTAGGTGAACTGGTGTTAGAAGGAGAAAGACAGGCTTTCAGGTATGAATTTAACCATGAGGCTGATCTAATTTGGTGAAATGAAAGGCTAATCTAGTAATTCAGAGATAATAAACCACTAGAGTCTTTATTCATATCATTATTGTAGGATCTCACTAGGGAGCAGGGTTAAGATCCTGTACATGCAGTGTATTTCAAAACCCTACCTTGTCTGGGATTCCTTTTAAGCCTAACCTTAATTCTTCCTTTTCTGAGTCTACCTTTTATCCTACGGGAGCAATGTCATTGTGAGGTGTTTTACCCTTGACTCTTGGTGGTATTTTCAAATTTAATTCCATCTTAGATAAGTTTTAGTTTGGGAGTAAATATATGGGCTGTCTCTAGGCACATCATGGAGTGACAGCAATAGTAACTCTCATTCTACTTTTATAGAGGTATTTCTCTCCCAGAACACTGTTCTGTTGCCAATATGTAGGAAGCATGGCTTCATCTTAGAAAAACACCCCTTTTTGAAAGACTGACGACAGTAATATGTTCTTCATCTTTGTATGTGTTTCTAAGGGTTTCGCTGAGATGTGCTGCTGCCTCCATTATAGTATCATGTTTCCTTCATGGTTAAACTGTTTTTTGCTTGGTTCTTGCTGTTTTTCCCCTTTTCTGCAAAACAGTACTACCAAATGTTTGTCATTCCTTTTCTGTATTTATGGTGTTACCTTTAAGTATATTTATAGCTTGTGATGAGACTCCCTGGGGCTTCTTTGCTTCTTATTATGTAAATATAGCTCACTTGCTCTCCCATTATATGCAAACAAGCACAAGAAATTTCCTTCTGTGCAGCAGAATCTCTTCTGCTGCAGAAATATTTTGTGAACTGTAGCATTTTTATGATAATAATACCAATGCAAATTCTTTTCACCCTGTTGAAGTCCCAGACTGTAACAGTTTGCACCCACTCACACACCAAAAAACCCCCAAACCCAAGAAAAACCCCAACAATAATAAATTCAGGATAAAGCTTTGGTTTTACAATACTGTGTGAACTGGTTTGCCTTCAAAACTTCCACCTCAGAAGTTTCCTGAACCGTTCATCAGTGGAAAACACTGGTTGTGTCTGACTTCTGTTTCTTATGTTTCTTTATGTGCATCCACTGCTTTTTTGTGTTGGAGATGGAACACTAAGCAAGATGTACCTTTTTAGCATGATCTAATGTGATAGTTTTTATGCTGTTTAAATTCTGCTGCGAAAATAACTAAAGGAACCACTGATGAGAAGTAGCACATTTCCTTCCACACGCCATTATGCAATAGTACATTTTCCAGGTTACCTATGCACTAGATAAAGTGCAAGCTGAGCAATGTGAAAAGTAAAAGCAGTCATGTATGAACAGTCACTACTGTTAATCTTGCACTAATACAGGGACCAGCACTGTCTTGCTGGCTGAGAGAGAGAGAGATAGATCTCCCAACGGCTTTAAGAACTGGGACTTCATGTCTGTTCACACATGGGGAGAGAAGCCAACAGGCACCTGGGTTTTAAGAATTACTGATATGGTAAGTATGTCTATATGTTAACTAGCTACATTTGGAAGCTAACACAGGTGGAAGGATCATTAACCACTCTTCTCCTTAAGCAAGCTACAAGAATTCATTCAAACTAAATCCCCATCTGGATTAAAGATATGGGGCTTTGAGTAACCTTGTCTAGTGGAAGGTGTCCCTGCCCATGGCAGAGGGTTTGGAACTAGATGGTCTTTAAGGTCCCTTCCAACCCATACCATTCTAGGATTCTATGATTAAAAGAAAAAGATAGGGTCAAATTTTCTTGTTCTTTAGATAAATGCAAAGAACCATCCTCATTTCACCAACATGTACCTGTCAAAAAAATTTTGTGCCTGCGTTTCTCACACATTATATGTCACTGAAAGAAATCACTTCATATAATTTTCTGTGATTCATGGAGTGAAATATGTAATAAAATTACCATACGATCAACTATTATTTAGTTAATAGTTTTTCTGCGGAAGAGAACACAGGATGTATCTAGTGTTTTCTTGGTGTGTACGTAATTTTCATTAGTTCTACCTCAGAATGCTGTTCTGATGGATACCTTTCCCTAACTTCTTTCTTAGAGTAATTACTGCTGAACAACATTTAAGGATTAAAGACAAGGAATCTGCAGATAGGAAATAAATAAGGTTATTAGAACCACCTGGGGATATGGATTACAACAGCAAGACATCAGAATAAAGCTGCTTGAAAGGCAACTGAAAAGTCATTCTCTTCAAAGAGAGAGTGATCAAGCACACTCATCTCTGGAGAATTTCACTGAAGTTGTCTGTTAATAAGCTTGTCATTAGGGGTCAGATCCTGCCAGAAACTGAATGCTTCCCATCAGATGCTGAACCTCCAGTCCCTATTGGCCTCAAAGTATAAATAGGAGGATAATGCCAAGTGCTAAGCAGATGGACAAGGCAGTAGAAGTAAATATCATTATCAACAGTGTAGTGTTAATGCTGCAGGCTTATAAATAACCCCATGGTTACGGATATGGATACATGGTTACAGATATCCTGCTCTTTGTAATCAATATCATGCATTTTTTTTTAATGAAGTTAAGAGCATTTTGTTGGCAATTATCTCTCATTTTCAATTTTCAACTGAGAGTTTTCTAAAACTTATAATAAACCAAGCATTTTGTCCTCAAGATGTAATGTACTCTTTCTTCAGCTTGTAGCATTTTGTGATTCTTGAAATAAGTGGAAATCACAGATTCCCATACAAAGTTACTCATAATTTAGTTGTCATGTGCTCTGTGTATGTTAACGTTGGTATAGACTTCTATTAGAAAAGAATAGCTTCAGCCTTTATCTTCAGTCACTAAATGACAGAGCAAAAATTCTGAAAGAAGCTTTGGTAAAATAAAGTTTCAGAAGTCTCTGTACTTGTCTCTTCCATTTTCTACTGCTTAAATACCACTGCCAAACCTAATGGACAAAGCTGTCTTTCAGGTTGCTTTGCACATCACTGCAGAATATTATTCCAAATTACTGTTCCAGTGGTAACTTTTGTGAGGAAATTGCCAAGGAATGGCTTAGTGAACGAATAGTAATAACACAAATTACTACTTCAGTGATTTTTAGCATTCTGTGTTATGACAAAATTCCATTGATGCTCACATGATTAATTAATAATTATGTTGCATCAAAGTGTGACATTTGGAGTAGTTAAGCCATTGTATTAAATCCCACTTTATGATATATCCTGTCTCTAATATCTCTCTCTTTTATGCTTATAAATAATTGTCCTAATTTAGATACTGAAAGCCTTATAATTTATTTTAGTCACTTTTGTCTACTTTACAATCAAGTGTCCTGTTTCCTCTTCTTATGTCCTGAGAACCTATGCTAATACCATGTTTGTCTTTTAGTCCAGAAGAATGGAAAATGAAGGAAGGATTGTAAATTGGAAATTGATTTTGCATGGCACTGCTACACAGCCTGAACATATGAAGCAGCCACGTGCATACACATCTTACAATGCTGTGCAAAATGACAGAAGAGGAGTGGAGAAGATGACAGATTTTGTAGAGGTAGTGTTCTGTTAGGTTTTTTTCCTTACCTATTTATTTTACAATTTATAAGAAAATGGTATTTTTTCCTAGTAGGAAGACATGTACTCATTCTGTATTCATTTCTTCTAGCCCCTAACCACTTTTGAGTTGTGTATTGTAATTTTGTCCATGTCCACAACTGGTATTTTTATTAGTCTCTGTTTTCATATGCCAATATCAAAGGGGTTTAGAATAGTAAGAGGATATTGTTACTAAAACAGTAAACTCAATAGCTAATGCAGTTGAGTGGTACAAGGAGGAGGTAGACATCTCGGACAGATACACTAAATTTATCTAATTCTACTGAGAACAAGTGTCACATCCAAAAGGAGCTTTGCCTGCTGGAGTGCTCCCAGGAAGTTTGGGAGGAGGAAGACACGACAAAAGTCAGGGATTCACTGACTCAGAAGGTTTCTTAAATGGATGGGTTGCTGCTAGCTCCTTTGTCACTCCTGCTTTACGTATCAGGTAGAGTGCTCTAAACGTACTGCAGGCTTCTGAGAGTGACAGTTAGTTTGTTTCTGGATGCACAGGGTGGTAGTATTGTATATTTTCACAATGCTTGATTATGTCAACATCTTCAGAATACTCAATTAATCACATAACCACAATAATGTCCATAAAGTATAGAGAGATGGACCTTCCTCAGCTGGATTTGAAGGAGAAGATTGAGGGAGACATGATTATGGTCTTTAAATACATTAGAGAAGTGTCCGCAGGTGTAGCAGCCATGCATATGAAAATAAATCGGAAGAAATATGCCAGTATGGGAGGCATAATAAACACTGTTGAAACAAGGTTATGCCTCTCACCAACTTCTCTGTACGTCTGTATCTGGCATTAGTCTTCCAGGGTTTCCAAGGCGTATGTCATGGCCATCTGTTAGCTATAACACCTACAGAGAAGGTAATATGGAAGCACTGGTTCACCAGGGTATGTGGCACAATCAATCAGTGCTGCCATCACCACTGCATATGCTTCCTTCAGTTACACTGCTGAGGAGCTGTCTCTCCAGAAGTATCTCTTAAGACTGGGACAAATCCTGCTATAAAATGACATGTTGTAACCTGCCAATGTGGAATCTGGATTTATAACTTCCTACGTTGGATGTGGGGTGGAGGGATTTGACAGTTTATAGAATATAGTCCTTTGATAGTCTCTTTTGGTGTACAATTGTCTAGTTTTTTCTTTTCTAGATGCTAAGTGGCTCCTGAATGAAAAACCAGCATCTACCCGCACATATATAAAAATAGATAACCAGAGCAAATCTGAATCTAGTTGGTTTTCTCTGTCACCTAACTTTTTTTATACTAATCTGTATTCTAGGACCATACCACACAGGAGAACCTGCATGAAAAACCCAATGTCACAGAAAATACCAGTAGTAGCAGTGACAAAGCAGAAGATGAAATCCCATCAGAGGCTATGCTACATTTACTGCAAAGTGCTTTTAGCAGACAGATGGCTCAGAAGCGACTGCCAAAGAAGACTGCAAGTGAGAAGTTAAACATTCCATATGAGCACTTCTATCAAGCCCTCGAAAAATTAAACAAGCCCTCCCAGATGAGAAACTCGGAAGAAAGTCTGTACAGTGACTACGTTGATCTTTTTTACAATGCCAAACCGTACAAGCATAGAGATGATAGACTGCTGCAAGCCTTGGTTGATATTATAAATGAAGGAAACTAAACTATAGGGTCTGGCACTGAGTTGGAAATATTCATTCTCCCCGCCTCACTTGTAGTTTTTTTTCAGAAGTCTATTGTATGCTCTAGTTGTGTGATTGCTGCTTTGATTGCTTCATATTTAATACAAATATCAAGGGAACCCCCCCCCCGAAAAAACCGTGTGTGGGAGGATAAGGCAGTATACTGATGCTTTTTAGTAATATCTTTTTTCAAAGCCTTTCTTCATTACCATCAAGAGTAGATTTGCCCCCTCAGGCATGAAATCCAGTAGTATTCCCCTGAAAACTCTAATGCTCTATTTTAAACACTTTTCACATTACTTATTCTTCTACCCTATTCACTTAGCATGCAGTAGGATTCAAACCTTGAATTACCAAGCAGTTTTGAAGCAAACTGACAGAGCTATGGGGAGGTACTCTCATCCCTGGATTTTTAATGAATATTGAAGTCTTTCTTATATTTGGAATTTATCGCAGATTTAACACATGCAGCCAGTACTGCTTCCGTCATAGGTTTTTTGTTCCTTCTCCAAATAACAGTGCTCCCTAACCCTTCTCTTCTCCCATAAAGGAGCAACTCAGAGGCTGGAGTTGGACTGGAGCATCAGTGGATGCTGATGAAGTTATTCACAATTTAGACTACAGACAGACACTAACATAAAATACCCCAAATGAAGATGGCATTCTTGCCACCTAACTTTAATTACCTAAGTGAAGTGCCTGTATTATAAGCCTAGTCTTTCTAGGCTATAGTTAATGAGGACAGAGGCTCCTATAGATAGCACTTCAGAGCACTTGGATAGTCGTTATGCTGGTTCTGAATTACCTGCATGGTGTACTGATCTTTTTGTATCAACTACATGAGCTTTGGAGACCAACCACCTACCTATGGAGCCTCAGTCAGATTTCTAAAAGTAAGTAGTATAAATAAGATGCCTGTGTCTGCAGTAGTCAGGACAACAAAGCTGGGATCTCTTTGTCCTCTCTTTGAACTGCAACCGAAGTGGAATAGAAAGGGTAGCTGCACCAGCAGATTCCACTTAAAGACTGGATCTTGGAGTATCTGAGGTAGATTGTAACATTTCCCAAGTATCTAGGAAGTTAAGGCAAGATGGAGGGGGAGAGGTATGAGATACAAAAAGTACTCTGAGAAGGGACTCAGAAATTTTCCACACAAAGCTTTCTAAAGTCAGTCAAGACTGACGTATTATTTTGCTTTTCATAATTAAAATAATGCAGTGTTGGATGCTCAGAAATTAAAGGGGATCTAGAACAAGGAAATGAAGATTCCCAGGGGATATTTTTCTCATTGCAGTGCCTAAGATAATCCAAACAAGTGCTGAATGGTTTTTACTTTTCTTTCTCATCTCCTACTGAAATGTTTTCCAGACACTCTAGAATATTTGATTCTCCTTCACTGTCTACTCTTTAAAAGATGATGCAGGTGTCTCTAAGTCAGGAATTTAGCATTTTGCTCACAATTCATCAGTTTGGATAGTGATTTTTCATACTTCACAGTAAATTCTGTAATTTAAAGGCAAATCTATTTATTATAACAGTATTTAAGTCATCATCTGTGGAAAAAGGGACTGCTCTAAAGGCAGTTTTGAGAATTGTCTTACCAAACTGGAGATTTAAAAATCTCTGCTTATTCGGTCTTTGTGGTAGTTTCATGCCTGTCATGGGCTTAGTCTGCTTTATTGCCAGCTTTAGATAGATTTAGCTTAGTTAATTTAATAACTCTTCCATATTTCTTGTCCACACTTCAAGGATAACAACTCCACGATTCTTACACTGAATCATTCCCTCTCTACTAAAAAAATTTGCTTAGAATGAGAAGTCATTAAAAAAATCCCCACAAGTGGTCCAGATCAGAAAGCTTTCTTCTGCTGTCCCTTACATGCACAAGCTTTCTGGCAACATGTAACTACTGAACAAGCAAAACCATAAAAATTTCTAATTGCTGCCATCGCAGAGTGAGGGCACTAACTTATTTCCACTAATGTTTCATTTTCAGAACTGGGAGTTTATCTCCATGATAAATATTCCCATCTGGAGAGGTAGGACCACTTTTAGTCCTGTGCATTGAAACTCAGAGGCTGGTTCCCTCAGATAACAGTGATCTTAACCAGCCTGCGTTCAGGTATGTTACAGCAAGGAAAGTACTAGCAACACTAAATCAGGCCTTGAAAGAGGTTTTCAGATAAAACGGATGGAAAACGTAAGACCCTCCTTTCTTTTAAGATTAGTTCCCATGTTGTAGCCAAAGTTTCATCAGAGGACAAGTTTAAAATCTTGCTTTTGAATGTTTCCAACACAGAGTAGATTGTAAAGGAGTAAATTATTTTTATTGTTAGTCGTTCCTTGGTGCCTGTGTGGGTTTTGTGAAAAATGTAAAAGGAAAAAAAAAAGTTTTCTCTCAGAATTTTAAATTATATTTTCATTACAGGTATTTATAATACAGCAAAGATTTTATTGAACAGACAGAATTTTAAAAGGCATAATAAATTATATTGAAGAACCAGATTTTTCTTGGGAAAGAGACAATTTGATCCAATAAAGGTATTTTTTAAAAGGCATGTTCCAACAGGAATTGTAACATGTATGTGATGTGATGTTAAATTTGTCTACTAGTGACATAATACAGTGTGTTAGCAGAGCTCAGTGTGTGGTCTTAACGTTTTTGAAGAAAACAATAAGCTAAAGTCAAGCTATTGACTGAAAAGGACTGGGAAATACAGTTTAGAATTAAAAATAATGGCTTGAAGAAGTAACCAGGGGTTGGGTGGAGAATGTGTCATTTATTGAAAATGAAGACTGGCGGAGGATTTCTTCACCAGGAGCACTGGAACGCTTACTTTTCACAGCTGCAGCCAAAGTAAGATTTGCTGCAGACATCAGTGGCAGCAGCCCTGTCTGTAATTGTGGCTCTTCATTACAAAATTCTGCCTTTTTCATATACAGGTGTGTGTGTCAGAAGCACTATAATGAAATGATACAGCAGAATGATACAGGGGCTCAGCACTAAATATGCCGACCTTTACTCTTTGCATCAAAGCAGGGGCAGTTAAAATATTTGTTGTTCCTCCTCATCGCACACTGCTCACATTTCAAGCCAGTAGAGAAGCAAGACCTCATATACCGTTATGTACCAGCAATAATTGTGCAGAACTGCCTTGTAGTGTACCTTTGTGCTGGCCTGTACCAAGGAGCGGGCTCTGTAGGGACCATGTGTCTGTGCACACAATTTGGGGTGTTCCATGGCCTCTAACCTGCACTGATGCACAGACATGACCAGAAAGTTCCACCTTCATGGAACCTCATCCTCCCACTGTTAAGCTGGAAGGACATCATGTTGAGCAAACACTACAAACGAGTCTGCTTTCCAAAGCTTTAACTTCTTGAGGACTTATGGATCATGCATCTATTCAGTTTGCTTCTGAAATCTCGGCTAACTACTGCTCAATTACCAAAACCCGTTTTGTCAAATGCTGTAAGGATAGTTAAAACATTTTCTGTGCTTTCAATGAGCTACATTTCTATGCTCAATTACCAAAACCTGCGTTGTCAAATGCTGTAAACATAGTTAAAACATTTTCTGTGCTTTCAGTAAGTTGCATTTCTATAGCAGAAATCCTTTTAGTAAATGTGCATAGAAAACAGATTTCTGCAGTAGCATTAAAAAAAGGGGGGGGGGGGGAGGGAGAAATCTAAGTTTACATTCGAGCAATATTAACTAGCTTCCACACTAAACAATGGATTTTCTCTCAAGTTGGCTGAGCTTTTAAATTTCATGCTGCCTTTGAACTTTCTAGCTTTAGCTGTTTTGAGTTACCCAAGCAGAGTTTTTGATCAGTCATATCTTGTACCTCCAAACTCGAAATGTAGTTTTCAAAAGAAGCGTCCTCTTACCTCGCTTAGAGTCACTTCAATCTGAAAACAATCACAAGCATTTTCAGTAAAAAGAAAGGTATTTTAAGACAAAAGAGGGGACTTCAAAAATAGGTTTTAGAATCATCTTAGTATCAGAAGTTAAGCGAGGATGTAGCCTGTCCACGCAAAGAGCACTTCATGGGAAGGGGAAACGTGTTGCTTATGAGCTCTTAACATGTCGTAGATGCAGATCACACCGCAGAGGTGACAGCCATGCTTAACTGCACATGCATGAACGCAACAGGAGCAGTGCCGTCCCTAAGAGGCTCCTCCTGCAACAGTAAACCAACCTCCACCACTGCAGACATTGCAAATGTAAGGAAAGTTGGCTCCTGAATTAGTTCAACTCTGACAAAAACAATATAGTTTAAAAATTACAGGGAAAAAAATGGTCATTATACAACACCACTTTTCTGTTTATGCAGATACAGTATATCTGTGCAGACTAAAGCCCTTCTGTTTGATGTCTTTCCTTTCAGGAAGCTTCAGGAAGCTCCTTTCCAGAGCTCCTAGGAACCATGTCCTTCACAACCACACTGTAGAAAGTGGCAACTCCAGAAATGCATATTTTGCTCTGAATCAATTACTTGGCCAGCTAATATTTCTGACTACAAACTGAAAAGGCTCAAACTCCAACCCTGCTAGGCAACTAATAGAGATGATTTCTCTAAACATTTTTCTATTTAATTACACAAGTATTCATTAAAAATCTTGCTTCTCTTATTGCAATTTATCAGGAAAATGTAACCAGAAAGAATAAGAAATTTTGCTTCCAGCAGTGCAGTAAATGCCCACTGGAAAAAAATAGGTGAAATATGTTCCAAGTTCCACTAAGATACCAGAGGAAAATAAATAGATAATATGTGAGTATGGGTAGTTATCAGGAAAATATATCTTAATGGTTATATGATTTCAGCTATTTGACTACCTCCAATCAAATATAGCTGAGCATATATCTCTTTCTTTCTGATGTTGTATTCTTTCCCTAAAACAAATGAATTGGTTGCTGTTACATGTACCATTTTGTTTGACTATGCCCACATTATCAGTTGGTGTTTCAAATCATAAACACGCATCATAAAGCAATGCCATATATTCTGATAAGGAAATGCACTTGGAAGTGAGGACGTGCAGCTTTGCATGTGCTGGTACACAAAGTGCTCATGCGGAAAGAGACCTGACCTGAAGGTTAAAGAAAGAGGAAAGGCATATGCCAGCTCCATTAGGCCTATCGAACTAGTCCTGCTCTTCAAAATAGCCATGGTATGATGTGGAGCATCCCTGACATCCAGGAAGCCAAGACACCGTTCTGTACCACAGTTCAATAGCGAACTCAACCACCATCATG
Source organism: Strigops habroptila (assembly GCF_004027225.2). NCBI lineage: Eukaryota > Metazoa > Chordata > Aves > Psittaciformes > Psittacidae > Strigops > Strigops habroptila. The sequence continues at coordinate 23,579,200 of NC_044302.2, forward strand.
CTAATTCACAGTTTGTAAGGGATGTATTAAAAACTGAGAATTTAGAAGCAGCATGTAGATATGAGTTTCTCCTCTTTTATGTTGTATTTCAATTACCCCACTTTAGAGGGATGCACCACACTAGAATGAAATTTTTCTGAAATCCCAGGTTGGATGCAGCTTGGAGCAATCATCTCGCCTAGTGGAAGGTGCCCCTGCCCATGGCAGGGGGTTGGAGCTGTATAAGCTTTAAGGTCCCTTCAAAGTAAGTAAAACTCAAAGCATTTTAGGATTCTATGAAAATACCTGTAGATCTTAAAACCACTGCTTAAGCAGTGGGATACACCAGGCTGTCTGAAGCCCATGCAATTCATTGCTTATACCTTTACAAGAAAAAATAGCATGTTCATGTTCACCTGACTTCATGTAAGCTCTCTTTGATGGCAGAAACTAGCAACTTTTAGTGGGAACAGCAAGAAGGAAGAAGCTGCAGCACTAATTTGCTAGAGGAGAGTTTAAAGGTAAATTTCAGCTCAGATTTTGCATGACAGTATTATTGATAATGCAGGTTGTTTCGAAGAGGAGCATAGGACAAAGGGAGATTTGTTTATTTGATAATCCTTTTAAAAGCAGGAGTGCATTTTGCCAAAGAATTCTGTATTTCTGCAGCTGTGTTAATGGAAAAATAATGCTACTCTCATAAAAATAGCCATAACTCTGTAGGGAGCTTTGTACAGTTTAGACAGTTAAGCAATGCTGACTTTTGTAAGCCAACAGGTAAGTATTTTATGAGGCTTTGTACATGCCGGATCTTGGCTCTATTGTGAAAACACTGCAGTCAAAATTCCTTCTTGGCTTTGAACACTGAGTTTGAAATTCAGTAGGGGAGGGTATTTATAGTACTCCGAATATTTCTTTCAATTATTTCCATTAAAATTAATAGAAGTTGTCTCCTTTAGAGCATCTATAGGATTCAGGGTTTATTCTGCACCACACCGTGGAGAAAGCTGTCTCACAGGGAACATAGCAGCTCTCTCCCAAATGGCCCAACTCAGATACTGAATTTGCATCTCTGAAGTTAGGCAGTGTGGATGCTGTCCTCATCTCTTCTCACGCTTACACCCAGACTGGTGCTGAGCCATGCTGAGCACTGCTGGGTTATCTGCACACTACTTGAAAGGCTAGGCTGAAGCTGTAAAAAACCCATCCCTTCAGTCATCAGGGGCTCTCCAGTCCAGTGGTGGCTACAGGAAATTTACAAGGTTGTCAGTGCAGTGTAGCTGTGCAGAAAAAGGCGCCATGTATGACCCCTTCAGGCTAGAAAAAAAATCAACTCAGCAAACAATGGGCATTCTTCAGTTTAGCAAGTCGTTTAAGCACATGCTGCAGGTGATGCAAAGACATTAAATCTGTGCTTAATCTTATTTGCTTGCTTAAATCACTCTCCTGACCTATTTAAGCATAGTTATAGGATCAAGTACCTGGCTGAATCCAGAAGGATTGCCCCTTGAGGGTGCCTATGCACAGAGTAAGGGGATGTGATGTTAAGGTTCTGCTTAGTTATTGCAAATGTCTGCTTGCAATTCTGTATTAAATTTCGCAAGTCAAGCCTAGATTTTCTTAGAGCATGCAAGTGAGTTTTATGAGTCGATTACATTGCAGTGTACTGGGTCTCAACCTGATGTGGTGAATCACTTTCCCTCAGGGAAGTGTGCACAAGACATTCTTTACCAGGGAGGCAACACTCACAGAGCCTCAGGTGAGCCCTGTACATTGGAGACCTTACTTCATAGAGGTTAACTTTATTTTTTCCCCATCATGTGGGGGAACCGTTTTAAACTGACGGAAGTGAGATTTAGATTAGACATCAGGAAAAAGTTCTTCCCTATGAGGGTAGTGAGGCACCGACACACATTTGCCCAGAGAAGCTGTGGCTGCCCCATCCCTTGCAGTGTTCAAGGCCAGGTTGGACAGGGCTTGGACCAACCTGGTCTAGTGGAAGGTTTCCTTGCCTATGGCAGTGGTTTGGAACTGGGTGAGCTTTAAGGTCCCTTCCAACCCAAACCAGTTTGGGATTCTATGATTTTATGTTATTACTGAACTTTTCAGGTTTCAGACATATCTTACCTATGTGATCTTAGTCAACTTAGGAGGTTCAGAGAATGCTGTCCAGTTAATAAGAAGCTAGACTGAAATTAAATTAATTATTATAATTATTATAATAATTAATTTAGTTTCATATTACAGTGCCATACAAATGCATTGGGATTGAAGAACAGTCTGAAGACAGATGTGCTGTTAATTTGACATGAATTTTGAGTAACTCCGCTGTCCTCATAGGCTCACTCCAAAAGTTCTTGTGTACCTGACAAATGAAACTAGATGAAAATACCTTCAGTCGGGTGTTGTTCCACAGCAGTGGAAAGGAAGAGGAAAGAGGGAGAAGACAGATTTGAGACAGACCCAGGCAAGAAAGATTGAATTTTGCGCTTTCTTTATTCAAGCAGTTTTCAGTTGCATTACTCTGGCTTCAAAGGACAAATTTTTAAGATCTTTGTGCTGGTCATGCTGATGAGTCAGATATGGTTTGTTTTGTAAAAAAATTCATTGCTTTCTTGATCTCTCATGTCTCCCTTTCCTACCAGAGTTCTAATTATAAAATCCAAAGCCCAGCATTTCAGATATTCAAGATCCATCAGTTCTGAAGTTAATCTGAGTTAATCAGCTCAGTTCCTTGACTTGGCGTCTGTAATTTTACACTGAAAGTCTAAGCCATTATCCATTTTTAAGAACATTCATCAACATGTGCTTACCTTGGTGTTTACTTTTCTCAGCAAATCTAATGGTGATTGTGTCAGCTCAGCTTGTTGCACTATTCAAAATCCCTACACACACCTATTTGAAGCGTGACACAGCTCTTTGTTCTTGCAGAAGTGGACTGATGGACGAATGTGTCATTGCTGAAACTTTAAAAGGGAATAAAAGGAAGTAGAGGCTCAACATCCTTCACCTGTCAATGGCGTCCAAGGGCCTAAATCCCTTAGGATTTTTGCTAAACCCCAGCTTACATTGCATCTCTCTGGAACAATATATCCCTGACAGATTGCAAAGTGTGACTGTGGGGTTATGCACAAAGTTGTGTGTAATCATCTCCTATTACCAAAAAGCCGAGGCACAGCCTGCAAGTGTCTTCTGTTCACCTGCATCTGCAGCGTGCAGAGTCATAAAATTCGTTTCTTTGTGTGGGTGGAAGTAACAGTGGAAGAGGTTTGATTTACTGCAGCACACCATGCACATAAAGAAGGCTGATGCCTAGCCCACCCTGTCTCCTTACAGAGACCAATCAGCTCGCCCTTTCCTGAGTCACGAATGGAGCTGATCTGCTCATGATCTTCATTTTCATCCAGCAGTACTGCTGTCAGTCTGTTCAAAGAACTGAATGATGAAAAAGAGATAACAAGCTCATAGGCTTTATGCATTTAAAAAAGAACCATCTTTTCGCTTCAGAGAGACATCCTCCTTGCCCTCTCAACCCTCAGCAAATGGCTGAAGGTGATTTTCCTTCCATTAGAGCTACCTGAAGGGAGCTGATCACATGATGTGCAATAATTTAGCAGAAATGCATCTTTTTCCCTAACCTGAGAAAGCGTGAATAACCTGTGAAATCCAGAGTAATTCTTGCAGTGTTGACAGAAACAGGCTGGTATTTCACCCGTGTCCAGCCCAGTCCTGCCCAGCCCAAAGTCTCCTGCCAAAATGCCCAAATAAAAAGTCTCTTTGCTGATCACCACTCTACCTACAATCAGCTAAGATTTCATCTGTGCTGGGCACTGTTTTCTCATATGGATTGTCCAGGTGCACTTATTATCCGTGAAAGAGTGATTCTGCAGCATAGCTCATATTGATTCTCCAAACAGAACAAATTACAGAAGTGCACTTGTTTTCCTGGTGTATGTTTTCACCAAAACATTCTAGCAGTCCAAACACTTCTTGCCTCTTTTACCTTTAAGTAGAAACACTGTGGTTTGGATTCCAGTGCATTTTTTGTGCAGTGAAATCAATGACAAAACACAGTATCTCATATATTTAATTTTTGTTACCATCAGTAAGATCTACACACTGTGTGCATGCTTAGCAGATCCTGTAACGTGGGGATTTACTGGTTCCCTTGCAAAACAGACTCCAACCTGACAATAAGGGCATCGTCAGGACTAGAAACCTGTAAATTAGCCAAGAACTGTGAGACGTGAAACAGAACTACCCAGCCCTAAGCTAATGGTTGTTCTCCTCTAGAATTACTGATGACATACACATACAAGCACTCATGTACCTCTGTATAAAACAATATAAACCCTACGAAGATAAGCATCACTAACTCCTCCCTTGGGTAGCATTAGTGTTCCTTCAGTGACAATGTTTGACACTCGTTTGTAGGCAGCAATGGGAAAGCAGAATGCTGCAGCTCCCTCATTCCACAAACTGCCCTTGGTTTTAATATTTTCCATTCTGAAGATGGCCAGGAGAAAGATGAGCACTAGCACTTCAGCTAACTGGAAAAGTAACACAGGAGAGGCAAGATCACCTTTTGTTTACCCTGAAAGAGGGGCAGGCTGAGTCATCTTCAGGCGCACCGCATGTTGAGTGCCTTGCTGTGCCATCTGTGTGACTGCTCTTCAAAAACCTTCCAATTTGGGATTATTCTTGGCATGCCCCAGCTACTGCCACTGACAAACATGTTTTTCAGAAGCCTCTCAGGGAGATTAAAATGTTATTTGTGATATTTTTAGGTTTAGGTATTATACAATTCACAGCAGTGCTTTTCTCTTAATAACACAACCTGAGTAAGGTGAAATGGTGCTGTATGAGACAGCTGTATGACACAGGCTGTGTGTGAGAGGCCCTACTCCGAGCGGATTGCAGTTGGAGCAAAATGCAGCAAGAGGAAGGGTGAAGGCAGGATATGGATGTCAAACAGCATTTGGATGCTTTGAGAGACTTCTCTGTGTACATACATCTAGCTGGTCTGGCAGTAATAGCAGTAATCACAACTCCTTGTCTCTGCCTGGTTGCCCAGCAGCTGTTCATTACAATTTGGAGTGGCAAAGACCATGCCTGTGATCATGGCATTCACATTTGGTGCTCTTGTCGTGATCCTTCACATGCGAATAAAACATTTTTGTTTTCTGAAGAATCACAGTCAGCCTGGGGAATTTTCTTGGCAAGAATGACTTGCTTTTGTCTGCTGTAAACAGAAAGACTGCAAGCTTTGCAGTGAACTGCCGTCTTCCAGAGCTCCTGCTCCCCCGATGCTGCTCAGCACCTTCCTCAACACAGTTCTGCTTTCTGCCCAGGGCAGGCAGAGAAACCCATGTTGCACCGACATCCAGACACAGAAAGATCCTCACAGATTTTGCTGCTCCTCTGCTTGGGCAGGGTCTGCCTTGCAGGGTTGGCAGTTTCAGACAGGCAGCTCCCTTGTGATAGCACATCTGCCTGAATTCTTTCTTGCCATCCAAAGATAGTCTGATGACTGGTCCTGCTGAGCTACCTGGGCTTCTGCCACTGCCCGTCTGCCTGCTGATGGGGCTCAGACCCATCCAGCCCAGGAGACGGTCAGGCTCCATTTGGGTGTCACTCCCGAGCTTCCCAGTGGTCCTGGTGTGAGCTGAGCCTTGGGACAGGTGATGGTCAAACACCATTTTTGACATTACAAATAAGCAACAGCACCAGAGGATTCCTCCTTGCCCATATTATGTGGAGGAATTAATTATTTACAGTACCTCATTTTTCCTGTGAACTTGAATGGAGTACCCTTTCTGAGCTTCAATTTCCATTCTACATGGCTCCATTGAGATAAAAAATATCCTGCGGTCTTTCTGCCTTCTCTTTTGAGTGTTTAAAAGTCTTGTGCAGCTACACAGGCACATGGAGTACCTGGAGAGATGCTCCCTTTGTGCTGCTGTACTGCTACGGCTCTGCTGAAATTCAGAGGAGGGTAAGTAGAGGTGAGTGTGTGGGAAATGGATTTGTGATGCATCTGAATTATCTGACAGAACTGTCAGGAAGAAATTACTGAATTTGTTCAGGCTTTTTTAAAGTTTTTTAAAAAGGAAGTAGTGCTAATAGAATGGTAAAATATAACACTTCCTGTTGCAGCTCAAATTGTGAACCAGCAAATTTCCCACCAGGTTTTGGGTGCTAAATGCATGTCCTTTTACTGCTCGTAAAGCCCTGCTGTTCTCTGAGCTAGGCAAGTGCTTGTGAAAACATGGACAGTGCATGAGACTGCGTTGAGGGATGCCACTGTCTATAAGCAAGGGCAGCAGACAAGCAAAGAGTGCGACCCATGTTACAGGCTGCTGCTCCCTTTGCAGGTCTTCCAGGGTACTCAGCAAGTGCTGTCTAATGGAAAGTTGCTCATCTGGTATGGTGGAGGGGGGCTGCAATCTGATTCCAAGTCATCTGAAGGCATTTACTAAGCCTTTTGCACTGCTTGAACTGTATGGTCAGAGTCTGTAATCACGTGGAACTCTTTCCATGCTGTGTCTCTGCTGTTCTGAGCTCGGATAAGTCAGAAGCCTTATTCGTGTAAGGCTGGTTTCCTTCAAGCAGGTATTAATGTTGCATCATTGCCATCTTGCTAACTATATAAGATCTTACAGGTTATAACTTTCAATGGAATCTACTCAAATTGCTCTTATATTCTCAAATATGGGAATTTCTGCATAAGCTATGGCTCAAATAGGTTGTGAAGAGCCACCTCTTCCAATACCTCAGAATATACCTTCCAATACCAATAGCCTTCCAATAACTAAAGGGGCCTACAAGAAATCTGGAGAAGGACTTTTGACAAGGGCACATAGGAACAGGACAGGGAGGAATGACTTTAACCTGCCAGAGGGGAGATGGAGATGAGATTTTAAGAAGAAGTTCTTCCCTGTGAGGGTGCTGAGGCATTGACATAGGTTGCCCAGAGAAGCTGTGTCTGCCCCATCCCTTGCAGTGTTCAAGGCCGGGTTGGGCAGGGCTTGGAGAAACTTGGTCTAGTGGAAGGTGTCCCTGCCCGCGGCAATTGGTTGGAACTAGATTACCTTTAAGGTCCCTTCCAACCCAAACTGTTCTATAATATGATTCTAAGACCTTCCTTGCTTGATAGGTCAAGCTGCGGTTTCAGTGCTCTGAGTTGCATTTTGCCTTCCTACACCTCCACCAACAGAGGTAATGGCTTTGCCCCCACAAGTCCTTTCTAAGCTGTGGCGTTGCCAACCTGTGCTACAGCAGCAATGTTGCAGCACTGCCAGGCTTTTCGCAGAGATTGAGATGCCCAAGTCCTTTGTCACCACTTTTATTAGTGTTTTCTGGGTTCTGGCAGTGTTGAGATGTGCAGGGCACAGCAGCTGAGCACAATGGTGCTCTCCAAAATGGTGCTGATGTGTGGAGGCTGCTAGGCTCTCCACTGGATGACGCAGCTTTATGCAACCCCAGCTTTCGCTGCAGCACCTTTGCAGCAAAGCCTAGCACGTGATAACTCATCTGCTCTCTGTGGAAATTGCTTTCCATGTTACCGCTTCCCAGGTTTCCTCTTACCCAAGTGATGTTTCTGCTGGCTGCAATTTCCTCAGGTTTCTCTTTATTAAATTTGTTTTCCACTGGCGAGCTTTGTGCCTTTTGTTCTCTGCCCATGATTCTGGTGTTTGTTGCTTTGCATTAGTTTGCAGCTTTCACCAGTGCTAACTAATCCTCTCAAGTACCAAATCTCATTACATGCTGCTTGTTTCTTCTTCTGGACCATTAACAAGGATGTTAAATAGACCGAGCCCTGACACCCATCCCTTTGCTATCATATTGGACAAAGCCTCCTCAGTTTACTATATTGTAATTTATCATTTTGTTTTCGGTCTTTCAGCCAACTTTAAAATGAGTGTTCCTTCCAAGATGGATTTACTTTAATTTATCAGTAGGAAATTTTATTAGTGTGTCAAGTGTTTCACTGCAGTCCAAATCTGGTTAGTTTTTGCTCTCCTTCAGCCTTGACCTCTAGTGCTTATTTGGTGTTTCTTTCAAAATAAGAAATTCAGTAATATTGTCAGGCAACAACTTGTTTCTCACTGCTCAGAGATTTGGCCATCTAAATCACTGGCATTACAAACAACTGCATGTTAGCTGCGTTTCACTTCTGTGCTAAGATTCAGCTGCTCTTTCCAGTGATGACGATTATCTGGTACAGTGTACTGTTCCTTAAGCACAATCTGCTGCAGATGTCATATATTCATAGGAACATGGGTGTAGAGGACAACATGTTTTTTGGATGGATGTTTATTTTTAATCATGTTCAGCTGCAAACCCTTGTTCCTTGCCATTCCAGGTAATGATGCAAAAAAACACTGGTGGTGTTTTTTTGTGGGTGGGTGGCAACAGAGAAAGGAAGGCTGGAAATGTGACTGTGAATGAGTACATAAATGCAGGGAGGTTTCGCCTGCGCACATAAACATCCTGGCGCTCACAGCTCAGGTTTTGTGAAGTGTTTGCTAGTGCTCCTGATGTTGTGTGCTGCCTTGTGCATCACAGCTTGCTGTAGCCAGCCCAGGTTCACATCCTTCTTATGTTTGGGGCCCCAGAGCTGGATCAGGACTGCACAGAGGGTCTCCCCAGAGTGCAGCAGAGGGGGAGAACTCCCTCCCTCGACCTGCTGCTTATGCTCTGGGGGTGCAGCCGCACACACGGTGCGGGTCTGGGCTCAAGCACACACTGAAGCTGGGTTATGGGGAGCTTCTCATCAACCAACACCTCCAAGTCCTTCTCCTCAGGGCTGCTCCCAATCCAGTCTCTGCCCAGCCTGTGTTTGTGCTTGGAACTGCATCAGCCCAGGTGCAGGACCTTGTACTTGGCCTTGTTGAACTTCATGAGGTTCACATGGGCCCACCTCTCAAGCCTGTCCAGGTCCCTCTGGCTCTCATCCCTTCCCTCCAGTGTGTTGGCTGCACCACACAGCTCAGTGTCATCAGCAAACTTGCTGAGGTGCATCAGTCCCACTGCCTATGTCACTGACAAAGACGTTGAATAGGGTGGGTCCCAACACTGACTCCTGAGGGTCACCCATCGTCGCTGATGTCCATTTGGACATCGAGCCATTGACTGCAACACCTTGAGTGTGGCCATCCAGCCTTAATCTGATGGGAGTAACCATACGGAAAGCAGGGTATGAGTTTTCCTCCTCCTGCTCCAGGGGAACACTAACCTCCCCAGGGGTAGGTGCCTCCATCAGCAGAGCATGTATTTCTAGATTTAATATTATATATTTTTATATTATATTAAATAAATATAATATTAATATGTATAAAATGTATAAATTAACATAAAATACAAATTTACAGTCTACCAGTGGTATAGCACACATCCAGTTTTAACACTGCACCCAGAATCCTTGTGGGTTTGGTGGTATCTGTCCCCACCGAACTAGGCAGAGCTTTTTTCACTGGGCTTCATCTTGTGCTCTGGTAGGCACTAATAAATAACATAGCTTTTTCGTGTGGAAAGTGAATTGAATAATGTTTGTTTTGTGGTCTGAAGTGTGAAAATGTGATGTCTTTTTTTACATTCAGCAAGAAAAAACATGCTCTGGTCTTATATTCATAGTTAACAAGAAGACCATGTATAATTTTAACACTGCCAGGTGCCTTGTTATTTAGCATGCTTACAAACCATGCAGAGCTCTCAGGCAGCCTTGAAACTCACTGAGCTTGTTAAAATATAAAAACGGTACAAAATAATTGGACAATTACCAGTATTGAGAACATCCTTCATTTTACCACTGGAAAATTACACCCTTTGCTGAGAAAGTAATTTTCATAAAATCAACCCTTTGGGATAAGAATGTATTAAGCAAATAAAAAGATTGATTACCAGTACTTGATAAAAGCTTGAAATAGTCAATGATAAAGCACTAATAGCATGAAAACCTCTTGCTCTTTTTTTTTTACCAAATCACGTTATCTATTGATGTAATAATTACAGCATACAAGTTCAAGAGTAGACTTGATTTTGCCATCACTTAAATGGAGGAAAATCCAATATTACTGTGAAAAATTGAAAATTATTTTTTAATTTTCATATCACCTTGTGATCTTTGGAAAGAACTGCTCTGTAGCATTGCACGTTTTCCTTCAGCTCTTCAAGGCTGTATGTTTTGTTTCTAATTAAAGCATGACCTTGCAATGAGGATGACAGCGGCCTTGTCATTAGCGGCATGAAGTGTTCTTCTTGAGTTCCTTAGGTGCATAAATGCCATGATTTAATCAATCCCTCCATATTTCTCTAAGGCCAACAAGCCTCCCACTAACTGAAACATTTTAACCTTTACCTGAGGTTCTGGTAGCCCATTCTTAAGAAAGTGCCCTCCATATCATAGTAAAATTAATATGAAACTTGCAGCTTTTTTTTTTTTTTTTTAGCCTTACTGTGTAAGAAAATGTGAAAGTGAATTGCATTTGAATCAACACCAGAAGTCCATATTTATTTGCAAGTATTTGGTTATGTTTGTGCCAAACTTTGAAATGCTTCATCAGCCCTCAGTTAAAATGAAACCCAATTTCATGAGAGAAAGGAAACTTTTGGTTGGATAATGGGGTATGAAGGAACTATGTGTGTGTATGTTGCATACAAAGTCTGCTTAGCCTCTGAGCAGGATTTTCCAAGTGCAAAATATTTTCTCCCTGCATGTGTTAATATACCTTTATTGGATAAAAACTTCTGATTTACTAACTAACGTGGCAGGAACGAAGACAGTACTAATAATTTTTATCTCTGCTCTGTAACCTGTTCTTCCTAAGCAGGTAATCTATTCAACCATTATTAGATTATCTTCTCAGAACTTCATCTGGGTATATTAAAACCAGGTTCATGAGTAAGGAGAATTAGAAGTTTATTAGAAGTTTTCTGTGCAAGGGGTGAAGAAAAAAAATGCTGTCATTAAGCACAACCATAAAAACAGGGAACAAAATAAACAGCAAATTGATAGCCACTCTTGCATACAAAACATATGAGATGTTGTTCCCACAGCAAGACCCAGCTATTGAGAATTTAGAAGTTAATAGTTTTGTTTGTGGAGGCTCACCTTTAGGCTGGAGCTCGCCATTGACATGCTCTGGTTGCCACACTGAATAAATTCTTCCAAAAAAACATGCCAGGAAAAAAAATCCTCTTCCAGAGGGCTATGCTGCTCTGGATTTCCTTGGAAAAATAATGGTTTGTTCTTGTTTATCTGGTAGGAGGAGAAATCCCCATGAAAACAAGGTAGTTATAAATTGGATGAATTAGGGTTAGATTCTAGGAATTTGCATGTTGAAACACTCAGCAGCGTACTCTCCATCAGCCAGCTCCCAAGGCAAAAAACACAGCATCAAATTAGAGACACAATCGGGACAGAGAGGTCGGACGTATGGGGGTTGTTACACCACGCAGAAAATCCTGGAAAGGGTTTAGCTTTAAATCCTGCTGCCAGGGAGCAAAGCCACTTAATCCTGCTCTATAGGGAGGTGCCTGACAGTGGCCAGAAGCTCTGGGACTTGGTGGTGAGAAGTTCCCAGTCCAGAGTGTGAATACTCCTCACAAAACCTGAGTTTATAGAATCACAAACCGGATTGGGTTGGAAGGGACCTTAAAGCTCATTGAGTTATAACCCCCTGCCATGGGCAGAGACACCTTCCACTAGACCAGGTTGCTTCAAGCCCCGTCCAACCTGGCCTTGAACACTGCCAGGGATGGGGCAGCCACAGCTTCTCTGGGCAACCTGTGCCAGGGCCTCAGCACCCTCACAGGGAAGAACCTGTCTTAACCTCCCCTCTGTCAGGTTAAAGCCATTCCCCCTTGTCCTGTCCCTACAGGCTCTTGTCCAAAGCCCTTCTCCAAATACTCCCCAAAGAGCTGACAAGCCCGTGCTCTGGGTTTGTGCTCCAAGCCAGGAACTGCTGCTGTTCCCACCATACTTTTACTATGACCTGAGCAGAAGTTAGGGAGTGAGAAGAGCTGCACTAGCACTGGCTCCTGTGCACGGACTGGTGCTGTTGCATGAGGTGGGTGGGATGCGCCTGGCTCAAAACTGCAGCTCAGCAAACCACTTATGAGAGCCACAGGAGGGGCACAGGCTAGCCCTTTAGTCTGCGTTGTAGCAGCTCATCTCTCCGGCATTGAGGGGTTGAGTCAGTGTTGCCCTCATCCTCCCAGCTCCGGGCCTGAAGCACCGAAACTTGAAGTCAAAATTGCAGACAACGACAACAGCGACTCCTCAGAGGTGAGGTGGCTTCAGCTGGGAGAAAGGGAGATAACCCCATTCAATCTGCCAACCCCTTGTCCCTCCCTCCCCTCTAAGGTGTGAGGAACAGCTCCAAATACTGCCACTTTGCAGGTGAATCAGCTCATGGAGGGATCTATTTGGTCCAGCCTGAGGTACAAAGCCTGGGTGTGTGCCTGGGATGGGGGAAAGCCCCTTATTCTGTCCTGCCTCTCTTAGGGAGCATGTCTCCAGCTCTTTGATTGAGCTTGTGGGGATTAAATTTCTGATGCAGCCATGGGTCTTTAGGGGCATGTAACCTCAACATCAGCCTCCCGGGTGTGTGTGGGGAAAGGAGTTGTTTTGCTTGCTAAAATGTGTCCTGTCTGTCAGCCTGCCCTCATCAGCATCACAGACACGGGTACTGGAGGGGAAGATGCCATCAGATTTGGTTGCAACAGCCAGAGGCAGCTTTTCAGTACCCCTGCTTAAACATCACTGACAGCTACTGAAATCTAAGGAACATTTTTTTTCAGGGGCAAGCACATAATGTAACTCCTTGTTTATAAAATATTTAATCTCTCTCAATCTCAATATATGTATTTTGTAATACATAGGGTAAAAGTGCAGCTGTGAGAGACATGAGTGTCTCTTATGCCCACGCTTACAGTTCTTTGCCTTCCTTCTCCAATACCCCATCTAGCTGATTTTATTTTGCGTTTCTATGGAGACTGTTTCAGCCCTTTCCTTAGTTTTGTAGTCATGCTCTGAGTAGCTCTACGAAGTCAGAGGTACAAATCTCCAGTGCTTTGCTCCACCTCATCCTGCATCTGTATGGGTGAGCTTGCACTGCAAGGGTCCGGCAGGACCTCAGTGCTCCAAACACCAGGATAAAACAGTCAGTGAATTGGGTCTCTAAGGACCACCTCAGCCAGAAGGCTTGAGCAAGAGCCAACAAACCGTGAGTTGTTATTCTCTGGCCAGAAACCAACTCTGGGAGCAAAGCACCTGGGATTGGGCACAAGAGATGTCAATGGTCTGCCATGAGTGACAGTGGGGGTCAGTGTGGAATAGTGGCCAGCAAGGTGGTGTAGACCATGTGGCAGGACTTGGGTGAGAGCTGAAAGACCAGCTCAAGAGCAGAGGTCATTACGTAGGATGAGGACCCAGGTCGTGAGAGGCAGCTGGTCTTGTTGAGGGGGTAAAACCTGCCCTCCTGCACAGGCTGAAATAAATATTCATGTTTTCCAGAAGCTGAAATTGGAAGTGAATTAGCACCCTGATTGATGAGCCTTAATGGGGATATACCCTACCAGTAATGCAGAGGCCTCATATATTACTACATTGTTGTTCTCCAGTGTGTCACTGTTCCTGTAACAGGAGGTCGAAGCCAGGTGATGGAAACAACAGTGGCTGTTCCAGCTGAAAAGGTCACTCAACAGAAAATTATAAGAAAATCACCATCTCTGTCAGAATAAGAGCAGAAGAATTCTGGCAGCTTCGGTGGGGTGGTACACTAGTGCATGGGGCTGCAGCAAGAAGCAGGGGTCTTGCTCCTGCCGTGTCCCTGCGGTGAGCAAGTCCCTGTCAGTGCTCCAGGGTGCTGGGCTGGCACTGAGCAACTCCACATCCTCAGCCCAGCAGCCTGCAATGGGGTTCTTTCAAATTACCTGGTGTTAGCGTGGTTTTGCGAGAGGTGCTGGAGCTGAGCTGGATGGTGGTTATCCATCAGATTTCAAACAAGCTCTAAATTAACTCTTGTTTTATTTTATATCAATTATAGTTACCAGGAAAAGCAGCATGCTAAGTCAAGGATCTTGGCTCTGCATTCAGCTCTGGAGACCCCAACACAAGAGGGACATGGAGCTGTTGGAGCAAGTCCAGAGGAGGCCACGGAGATGCTGTCGGGGCTGGAGCAGCTCTGCTCTGGAGACAGGCTGAGAGAGCTGGGCTGGTTCCGCCTGGAGGAGAGAAGCTTCCGGGAGACCTTAGAGCAGCTTCCAGTGCCTAAAGGCACTACAAGAAACGTGGAGAGGGGTTTTTGACAAAGGCCTGTAGGGACAGGACAAGGGGGAACGGCTTTAACCTGACAGAGGGGAGATTGAGATGAGCTCTTAGGCAGAAGTTCTTCCCTGTGAGGGTGCTGAGGCCCTGGCACAGGTTGCCCAGAGAAGCTGTGGCTGCCCCATCCCTGGCAGTGTTCAAGGCCAGGTTGGACGGGGCTTGAAGCAACCTGATCTAGTGGAAAATGTCCCTGCCTGTGGCAGGGGGTTGGAATTGTATGAGCTTTAAGGTCCCTTCCAACCCAAACCAGTCTGTGATTCTATGACTGGCTCAGTGGTGTCTGACAAAGCAATATAATGCTACTAAAATGCCAACACTTATGGTAGAGCCCAATGGCGTAGGCACCTTCTGGCCCCAAACTCACCATGCTCCAGGCTCAGAGTCTTGACACAGACCCATGCGCCCCTCCAAACTGGTGTGGAAGGGCTGGGGCACTGGGCTCGAAGCCCACTCTTGAGGCTTGGCATGCACTGGTATAATAGGCTGAGCATATCTACCTGTGCTCACAGTCCCAAAGATTGGACAGGGACAGAGAGCACAATAATGCTCATGCGAACACTGGAACTTCTCAGCAATCTGCAGTAAGCAAGAATAACTTCCTGGGTTGCCTGAGGTACATCAGTACTGTTCTCTCGACCTCATGAGAAAAACAAGCAAAAATACCCTAAAAAAACTGTCCCTTGTAAAGGTGGGCAAGATTACTGTAATTACTCATTTTGCTATGACCTGATTATGCCAGAGCTGCAGGAAAGAAATTTACATTCCTGCCACAATTAGAGAAACTGGCTAGGTAAAAGTACCTAAAAATTTTCAGTAGAATTCTTGAAATTCTTGAACATGGTTCTGCCTGTGTCAATTACCATTAACTGTCCTTATTATCTACCATCTGAATTTATCAATAATCTTTACCTTCTGGAGCTTTCAGCATGAGAGGAAAGCAAAGCTGACCTAACACTGCTCATTCCGAACTATGCTCCATTTTCTAGTGAGGTACTTGGGTTTTTACTTTGCATCTAAGAGGTCCTGCAACTGAACAAGAGAGCAAACCAGTATTAGGTAAAGTCAGAGAAACAGATGGAAAACAAAACCCTCAAGCTTACTTTTGAAATAAGCACTCATTTATTAAGAAAACGTATTGCTCTACAGTTCTACAGGAGGGAAGAGGGGAAAAGCGAGTGTAATGCGCAAGATAAAGTGTCCTCATTGCGCTCATTGTAACATCTGGAGCTCCATCTCGTGGATGCTGGCCACCAGCAGCGGCTGCTGACCAGGATGCTGAGGTCCACCAGACCTCTCCCATATCTGGAGCTGAACCAGGCTGGCAGAGACATGCACAGACTTCTTGTTGGACTTATTCTTATTATTTATTAATGCTGATAAACGCAGTGCGGGTGTTATAGAACCATGCTGGTGTTACTGACCGACCTACCTCCATATCCACAAGGTTCGTCTGCAAAGTCTTTCTGTTCGTCAGGAAAGAGAATTGCTTTGTCTAATTAAAATAGTTAACATGCAAACATTTTTCACCTTTTTGCTGAGATGCTGCCCTGATCATTCAAGAGGCATGTTCAGCTGCCTAAAGTCTTTAAAAGATGTGCGGTGTTCATATGTCAGCTACGAAATGCAGACTATGATATATGTCAGTGTTGTAGCATATAATCTATAGCATGTGCTTCAGAAAGAGCTAGGACAAAGTCACTAGAGAGTGTGAAATAGTCTGTACCAGGTATGTGTCCATTGGTAACTGTGGGGGAAAAGTCAGTAGTAGGCTGTCAGATAAGCACAGCGTATAATCATAGAATTATCATAGAATCACAGACTGGTCAGGGTTGGAAGGGACCTTAAAGCTCATCCAGTTCCAACCCCCTGCCATGGGCAGGGACACCTTCCACTAGACCAGGTTGCTGAAAGCCCCGTCCAGCCTGGCCTTGATCACTGCCAGGGATGGGGCAGCCACAGCTGCTCTGGGCAACCTGTGCCAGGGCCTCAGCACCCTCACAGGGAAGAACTTCTGCCTAAGAGCTCATCTCAGTTTCCTCTCCGTCAGGTTAAAGCCGTTCCCCCTTGTCCTGTCCCTACAGGCCTTTGCCAAAAGTCCCTCTCCAGATTTCTTTCAGGCCCTGTTCAGGTATTGAAAGGCCGCAATAAGGTCTCACTGGAGCCTTCTCTCCTCCAGGCTAAACAAGCCCAGCTCTCTCAGCCTGTCTTCATAGGAATTAACTGCTTAATATGCATCTTCTGCTGTATATCTTGGAAAGCAGCACCAAGCCTGGCACAGCCAGCCCGCATCCTTGCCAACAGGCAGTGCAGACTGCACCGGGGAGTAGCACGGGCTCCTGGTGATATTGGCTGCTGCAAATGTCTGGGGAGCCAGAGAAGGGTGGTATTGTGGTTTAAACCTAGCCAGTAACTCAGCACCACGCAGCTGCTCACTCACTCATTTCCTGCCCTGTTTTGGGCAGGATGGGAAGGAGAATCGAAAGAATGTAAACCCCACGGGTTGAGATAAGAGCAGTCCAATAGCTAAGATGAAGTAAAATACAATACTAATAGCAGTACCTGTACTAATAAAGGGAATAACAAAGAGAGAGACTAAAATTAAAGGGTAAAAGGCAGGGGTGGGGTGTGGGGTTGGGGAACAGCCAAAAAACTCAAACCAAAACAGAAACCAGCAGTGATGCGCAATGAAATTGCTCACCACCCACTGACCAATACCCAGCCCAACCTGAGCAGCGATCGGTCCCTTCTGGGTAGCTCCCCCCAGTCTAAATACTGGGCATAACATGCTGTGGTATGGAATATCCCTTTGGCTAGTTTGGGCCAGGTGTCCTGTCTCTGCTCCCTCCCAGCTTCTTGTGCCCCTCCTCACTGGCAAAGCATGAGACTGATCGGGTAAGCATCACCTAGCAACAACTAGAACATCGGTGTGTTATCAGCATTATTCTCAGACTAAAGACAAAACACTGCACTGCACCAGGTAGTAGGAAGAAAATGAACTCTATCCCAGACAAAACTTAAAGGGCAGATGCTCATGTTGCCAGGGCTCCTCAAGAAGAGGTGACAACACTTGCAAAGAGAGCATACTTACGTGTTGTGTTTGCACCAGGAAGTGTGGTAAGCATGACAACAGAATCCTGCAGAAAGAAGAAATCTTCTGAGGAAAAGAGATGTTAATAGCTGAGTTGATAGTCAAGACAGAAACACAAAACTAGTGGTGAGTAGTGCCAACCTGGGGGCATTATGGCCACAGTGAAGAAACCCCGTGCTAGAAAAAAATATGTCATTTAATCCTCTGGACAGTAAATATCTTGAGGTGAGCACCTATTGTTAAAGCTCTGTCAAGCTAAAATACTTGCATTTCTTTTATGGAACCCTTAAACAGATCCATACTAAACTATTTACAGGAAAAAAAAAAAAAAGAAACAGAAAAGGCATCACTCTGCAGCACTGACAAGGCTGTGAAAGCGAAATGTTTTAAATTAAAAACCAGATTCATGGCAAATGTGTACAGATTTATCTGAGTGCTGTTTCCTGGGTACAAGAGCCCTGAGACCACAGGGTTTGGAAAAGTTGCTGGAGCAAAATTCATACACTAAAGCTCAGATCCTCTCCTAAAGCAAAGCTCTCATTTTGCCATGTCATACAGATGTGTGTGGCTTACAGACCTAGGGCTAAGTAAAGCCCTTGCTGAACAGCCAACTGGACACTTTCCAAGATGCTCTTGAAGGCCAACTGACACAGCAGAACTCATGTACAGAATCCTTTGTGGACAGGGAAATTCTTAACCAGTCACTTTCTCAGCCACAAAAGGGAGCAGGCAAATTGGCCAACCTTGCATGGAACTGACAAGCCTGGCCACCTCGCTGCTATCTGTCTGGTTTTCATTGGTTGAATGCAACCCCTGCTTCAAGTCCATCGAGCCAACCTGGGAGTAAATACATCTGCACCCTGGTTTAGCAGAGGACATCAACTCTGGTAAAAAACCCATTTCCCCAATTCAAGCTCCAAGACAAATTGGGGTGGCAGCATGTGCGGAAGCCCCACATGCGTTTCGAATAGATAAATTATTTTTAACCCTTGGCGTGAACGTTGTCAGTGAGGGATGTGTGCCAGACATAAAAAACTCTGATGTGAACTGAACACCTATTTCAGCGCAAATGCTCTAGAGGGCACCGCGATCCCAGAATACACCTCAACCTTTATTTCCCATTTGAGCAGAAGGCTCTGGCTGTGAAACTTGTCATTTAAAATGGCAGTTCTTCATTTAGGATGTCTGGGAAGATTCCCCACTGCTGAGACAGTGTTAGTCCTTCCTCCTGAAAGACTTCAGCTGCCCGTGGGAGCCTAACCTTGTTGAAAGGCATGTAGTACTGAAAAAGCTGTATTTGCAGTTATGACTTTTATCGCTAAAACTGATTTTGCACTACCACAGATGTGTGCTAATGAAGGAAACATAGTCAGTTGTAGGAGTGGTCTTTGGGGTGGACTACTGCCAGTAGCTGGGACACCTTCCAACCTCTGTGTGGGTGCCCTCTCATGTAGCCCAGGCCAGAGGTCTACACCTTGGCCAGCAGAAGAAGAGATGCCTCTAGAGCTGAGTGTGAGACGCAGCTTGTGAGACCCCACTTGGAGCACTGTGTGCAGTTCTGGTGTCCTCAACATACAAAAGGCATGGTGCTGTTGGAGCAAGTCCAGAGGAGACCACGTGGGTGATAAGGGGCTGGAGCACTTCCCATGTGAAGACAGGCTGAGAAAGTTGGGGCTGTTCAGCCTGGAGAAGAGAAGCTGGGTGGAGACCTCATAGCAGCCTTCCAGTATCTGAAGGGGGCCTATAAGGATGCTGGAGAGGGTCTTTTCTTCAGGGACTGTAGTGATAGGGCAAAGGGTGATGGGTTTAAACTTAAACGGAGGAAGTTCATGTTCAATATGAGGAAGAAGTTCTTTACTTTGAGGGTGGTGATGCCCTGGCACAGATTGCCAGAGAAGTCATAAATGCTCCATCTGTGGCAGTGTTCAAGGCCAGATCGGACAGAGCTTTAAGTGTCATGGTCTAGCATGAGATGTCCCTGCCCATGGCAGGGGGATTGGAACTAGACGATTTTAAGGTCCTTTTCAACCCTAACTACTCTATGATTTTACGTGTAGGCAGGACCAGCTGCAAAGAAAGCTGCAATGGGAATCTGCTGGAGGCATCTTGGGAACCATTCCTCTTTTGTTTTGTTTTCACTACAAATACGTAACCAGGTCCTACATTCAGACTACCAGCAGCTACTTCTAGAATATCCTGAAAGAAGAGTTCTACCTAATCAGGGTTTATCTAAGTTCAATGGTAAATGAAATGCTGGCTTCTTCTCTTCGGAAGTCCTTCCTCTGTTCATACCCCCAGTGCTGCCTCCGATTTTGAGCTGGGGAGAAGTGCTATCAACAGGGCATCAAACAGTTCCTTCACACCATATCTCTATTTCTAGCCCTGGTCCTGACTTTGTTACAGAAAACAAAGACAAATAATTTTGTGAAAAGCAGCCTGTGCTGTTTCTCTGTGATAGAGATGTGAGTTTTGAGGTCTAGATACAAGGCCAAGCAAATTGAGTAACTAGGGCAAATGTGAGTTTGACCATGCATCTGCAAAGCACAGGTTTCATCCCAAAGTTTATCACATTAAAAAAATATGAACAGTCCCTATAAAAACAATGCAGCTAGAGCTCATAATCGTGTTTTTTGGAAAACAGGTCACTCAGTAGGAACGTATTATCTCCCTCTGCAGAGGAGTAACTGGGTGAAATGAATCAGCCTGGAAGTTAGACTAGATATTCTCAGTCTCCTTTGGCTTTGAGTTGGATGAATGCCTTAATCCAGCATTAATCCAAACGAAGTCAGAAACTCCAGGAAAGGAAAACCTAACCCTGGCAAGACAGAACTCAAGAAGTTAACCTGCAATTTGCCTTTCCTTCTCCAGCAAAAAAAATACACAGAAGCACTAAGCCTCTTCTACTGGAAAGTCAGACTGTAGATCAGGTAATAGGCAGCTACATGAAAACTTTTTGAGAGACAGAGATCTTGCTCATATCTGTATAGGAATTCAGAAAAGGCCAATACTGAAAGTTGCAGGTGGTGAGCTGTCCAACAGGAACCAAGTTTGTGCTTGAACATGGAGTGATCGTACAGGTCGAACAGAGTGTTCAGTTCACATACCCAGCCTCAGTTGCAGCAAGTGTACCTGTGCGAGGTTCATATAGGGTGCATGAAAGAGACAGCCGAGAGGAAAAGTCTTTCAGAGCTGCAGTTACTATATCAAATGTAATTTTCTATTGTCCTGGAGAATTCATGCAGAAAAGAGACATTATAAATTCTCTAATGACAGGGCAGATTTAAAACGGAGCTCCTGTTTCCTTTTGACATGAAAGGCAATCATGCCAGAGATACAAATCTGCAGGGAACCTGGCCTTGTTAGTTCTGGTGCTCATGAAATAACTCTTTTTCTTCTAATGAAGCAAGTTCATGGGCTGTGCAATTTATTCTGTGTTTAGGGATATCTTATGGCAAAACCCTTATCCACTAGGAAAAAATAATTTGAGCTGAGTCTTTCCACTGGGTTTTTTATAATGTTTTTAGCACAGGCAGGTTTGTGTGAGATCTGCTTTGGTAGATCAATCCTGCTGCATGAGCAGTTCTCTACAGCCACCTGTGAGCAGATGCTTCTTCCTAACACAAAACTGCACAGCCAAGGTCTTGTCTCGACAAGTAGTCAGAATACATCTACATCTTGAAGCATGGGAGTAAAATTAGTGCAGAACTGACGTAGGTTCGTACGGGTTTGGTAGAGCCAGTGGATTGTACACAGAGTCGAGACTGAGAGGTGGTTTCTGAGAATTTTGTGGACAAGGCAACCTCTGACATTCCAGAGTCTGTAGAGAACATTTCCAGGAGCTTCAGGTTGTGTTTTTGAAAGTGATTGTTCCTACCTCCCCCTTAGTACCAGCAGTAACTCTTTTGGCTCTGAATTCAGTTGTGTACAGCTGGAGCCTGACTTTCTCCTCTTTCAAAGTAGTGTGTCCATTGCATCTCGCGAAGTCCTTCGCCCATTTGAGAAGTGTTTTTATCATTTTACTGCTGCAGAACTGGGATCTGGTTCATCCTGAGCAAGGCTAGATGGGTGTTTCATGGGATGAATCTAGTCTGTTGACTTCGATGTGGGGTCCATTCTCTTCTCATCGTCACCCCAAGAGCTGACTGTTTACAGGAACTTCAGGGCAGCATGGAGCCCATGCCTCTCTGGAGCTATCCTCTTTTGACTGAATACCAACAGAAAGCTTCATTCACTGTATTTGGGCTCTTACATTGGAATTATGCCTGCTTTTGTGTGTGTCTTTCTCTGAGAAGTCATCTTGTTATCCAAACGCTTTCCCGAATGACACTTCTTCCAGCCAAAAATGTGCAAGCTTTGGTGGCAGAGTTTATTAATTTATCCTCAATGTTGATACCTTTAAAGGTAACTAAGTTTACAATTAGACAGAACTAGAGCTGGCCTTCTAGCTTTCTCCTTCATTTTCTCCAGGAGACCATCTGGGGCCCCTGTCCTTTCTCCATTTGATTTTAACTAACTGCTCTCCACGGGGCAAAGCCTGGTTTGCTGTGGGCAGTAAAAAGTCTCCTTGCTTCTTCACATTCTGGGGACACTTATATGGAGCGGTGGATATAGGCAGTGGAGAGCCGTACTCTTGGCTGCTGGAGCACAGATTCAGGGAGCAGCCAGTACTCCTCTCCACTGTTAAGGAGTTTTCAGATGGCTTCATCTTACTCTTATCTGGATTGATTAAGGAGAAAAGTCTTTCACTTAAGTGTTTCTCCACTATATATGGTGAGGCAGCTTCTTGAGGAAAGAGGAAAAACACAGTAGAGCCATTGTGATGGTTTTGTAGTCCATGAATTTCTTAGGATTTTTACAAGTGCTTTATAAACTGTGGCATCAGGGGCGCACAAGCCCTTCTTAACATGGTCTGATCGTGGTGGATCTTTAAAAGAACAGCAATTACTTCTAACAGGAAAAGACTTGCAGACAAAGTGCTGGGAGGGATAAGCTGCTGCCATCGCTCTCTCCCCTTCAGCCTGATGGAGGCTGGGACAGGGCAGGACCACTTCCTTACCTCCTCACCTTCATCATTCCTGCTTCTCTCCTCCTCCTGCCCAAGGGGAGCAGGGAACCCTCCAGCAAAGGCTGCTGATGGCCAGGCAGGGGAGTGGAAGCAGACTCAGTGTGCAGTGAGGAGGAGGAGGATGGGGAAGCCAGATAACCCCATGCAGCACTTGCAGAATCAGCCCTGCGGTGTTACATGCAACCCCCGGGGTGACACCAACCCGGCCAGCATGTGTCTGCTGTGTGTGACCTCCTTCAGCTGTGCTTGCCTGCATTCCGCCAGGCATTGCTCTGCAACCTTTTCACCATGGGTGTGATGGCTGATGCCCAACTCACATTCCTGGGAAGAATTCAGTGTTCGGTTCAGGGCTGACTGGGCTGACAAAATGAGGCTGCTGAGCTGTTATCTCTGCACTGCGTGCTGTATCTTTTATTTCAGGTTTCCCACTCCACATTAGTTTACTTAAGTTGATTACTTTAGTTCCAATCTGTGCCAGCAGCTTTTGTGAAACTAGCCATGAAAAAAACCCCAAACAAACCCAAACCCTCAAGAAGCTGGACTCTAACCAGCTTCAAACACTGCACTGAAAGGGCGCCATGTCAAATCCAGACAGCATCCCTTTTAGGAGCTGTGGTGTATGAAGATCACCACCTTTCCATCTATAGACAGAAATCCAAATACAGAAACCCAAATGTTATTGGTGCTCAGCGCTTGATCACAGATACCTCAGTCTTCAGCTAAAATCATATAAAAGAATTTAAGGAAGAAAGAGAAAGGAAAAGAAGAGAAATTTAAAAGGCAATGGCCTTGCAACTGTTGGTTTTGAAGACCAAACTTTCATAACTAAAAAGCCTGTATGACAAGCAGTGGTGATTAATTGTATTAACCATGTGCTCTCTGCCTACTTTTCCGGAGGATTGTTGCTTTGCTTTGTGCTAGGTCTGTAGCACAGTTGGCATTATTGCTAGACTGCTTTCACAGCAAAATGCTGGCCCCGGAAGACGCTTTACACTATATACTGCCTATGAAAACTAATGCAGCCATTGCACAAATATCCACAAATCTCGGTATGTGTAACGTTCCTAATTATAATGAATTTCCATTATTTCACAGGGTATTTTCATGTTTCCATTGGTCAAGCAAAGGCCCTTTGAGAGGGAGAGGAGCACAGGCAGAGACCTGACTTCAACCCTGTGCCTGCCTCCCAAGGCCCAAACTGATTCGGCACTTTCAGTGTTAATATTAGAAGGCAGAGCAACAGCCAGCAGACTGTTGCTCTGCAGAAGTCTGGAAGCTTCGAATTGATTGAATCCTGCTGAGGACAAGCCTAATTACATGGTGTTTAAAATGATGTCACAGCATCCAGCATGTGTCAGGGCTCCTAAAGTTGCAGACAGCAGGATTTTAGTTTTTCATTCCTTCTGTAGACGTTGTCCCTACATCCTTGATGCACTATTATTCCTAGTATGGCATATATACCACATCTCACCAGGATAAATAATTTTACCTATTAGAAATGACTAACAACTTTTTTAAAATATTTCTTATTTAAGCAAAAGTTCTAGTTTTTAAAAATGGTAGCAGATAAATAAATAATTGGTGGAGAAATTTCAGTGCAGCTCTTTATTCTTTTAATAATTAAATCAAAAACAAAATTTATGCAATGTCAACGCAGTTGTTGCCACAGTTAATTCTAGGGTAATACAAGTAGTAAGCTGTTAATGTTCTTTTTATTGTTCGCATAAATGTATGTATATTTAAATATTTCTATATACCTGTATATAGATACAGTTATAGGTATTGATACATAAATATATATAGATACCTAGATGCATAGGTACAGAGATATATGGATATATAGGCATACAGATATATATAGATGTAGGCATATAGGCATATAGATACACAGATATAGACACAGATGTGTTTTTTCCTGAAATAATCTTTAGCACCACATTCTTTAATAATAACCATGTCCCATCGCAAATAAAAATACAATTTGTTTTCACAAATTAGTCTGCATCTCCTTTTGTAAAAAAAAAAAAATTAAAATAAAGCAGGAGGCAATTAGAACTCGTTTGACCGTGCCTTTCAAAACTGGCAGTAATGCTGATCATCTGGAGATCCTTCTGATTTCAGTGGACTTGGCAGGTGTAAATCCGATGTGGTACAACAGCAGGTTTCAAAGCATCCAACCTGCCATCCAACCCTGATCCCATGCTCTAACGTAGGCCTGGCATACTGACCTGCATCGTGCTCCAGACCATGGCAAACTTGCCATGGGATGTGCAGGTTCTGGGTTCTTGATCTAATGATCCTGCGATGACTAGTGCTAACGTGTCCTTGCAGGCCCTTGCATGTGAATGCTCACTCGAAACAGAGGAAGATGCTGCTGTGACAATGAAGAGCTGAAGCCATCACAGTGCAGATGAAGTGCCATGCCTGTGTTAATTTTAGTCATTCAGAGTTGGACAGTGAATATTTGCTGATTGTCACATTAGATTATTTTGGAAAGTACCTTTTCCATTTGCTTCTTGAGGGTGTCCCCATCAGAGGGGTCAACATAATGATTCTTATAGCCAGGTTTTTCTTTATGCTAATATTTGACCTATAAACACAGTTTGTTAATTTTAGACAATTTGGTTGAACCATAGAAATCCCTGAGTGAACATCCTTTATGCAGTTTAGAACTCTTATATCAGTTTAGCATACAACATTACTTTCTTTTTACAAGCACAAGCCAAAATGCTATGGCCAATTTCAGCCAGCACATGTGAAGAATCACAGAGAATTTTACCCTGGTTTAACCAAACCAACTTCAATTTTAACACCACAATAAACGCACATGGCCCTTCTAAACATTTCTGGCAATGGCAAAAGAACTTCAGTGCAAATTAGGATGAAGTTCTTAGGTCTTGATAGAGTTTCAGTAACATTAAGCCAATTTAAAGGAATGTAAATTGCAATACTTCTTCTTCTCCCTCACTCCCCCACCCCAACTCTTGCATATTGCATGTCTGGTTTAGCTGAGTTTGCTGCTTACTCTTGAGAGATTTGATCCTTCAGCAGCTTCATCTAAACAGCATTCCCTTTCCCAAGAGCTCAATAAAATCCTTCTCTATGGGGAGCACGCACCAACAGGGTCTTCAGGGAAACAAAACAAAGAAGTGACCCTGAAATGAATTTTCTGCATGGACATCTGACACATGTGAGGAGCCATCTGGCATTGAGTCCGCACCTAAAGCGATTTGATAAGGATGGTGTGGAAGTGAAGCTAGAAATCCTGTGATTTATATTCACAAACATAATCCAACCATTAGCTCCTTTGAGTAGCAGCATGAGAGTGACATCCAGTCTATTTAAAACACCTTCTTTGACCAACTCGGAAAACTGGCAAAATTAGCATTCATGTCTCTCTTTGTTACTGGTGACTCTAAAGCACCAGCAGCCCTCCCCCATGGCAGCAAAGAGAGAGAAGGGCAGGAAATTAAGTCTCCTCAAAAAAAAAAGGCCTGTCAGCAGGAATCATTCTTGTCTTCATTGGGCTATTTAAAGACAAGGTTCTTTAAAGGCAGCCAAAAAAAAAAAAAAAAAAGGAAAAAAAGAAAAGAAAAATTGAAAAGTCCAGAAATGTTCTCATTGTCAGCAGGTAGAAAGTTGAAAAGTCAATCCAACTTTGAACAGTTCCTTCCAGTGTAATTTTCGGTCATTTCAAAACTACAAAGTAACTACATTGCTTCCCCCCACACAGGTGGTCTGTGGAGCAGCAATCTAAAGCAATTCGTGGAATCCAGTTTGTTGCTAAAAGAGCTTAAAAGCTGTGTATAAACATACTTCTTGTGCAGAAACACCAGGCTACAGCTGATTTGTGCGTGGGCTTTAAAGGGCAAGGTCTCTTCCCCTGCAGAGGAGTCTGCTGCAGTTCCAAAATTCAGTCTCATAAATGCAAAGATTGAGCAAACCTGTAACTTCAGTTCAGTCATAACTCACCATGAAGTGGGGAATAATGTATAGGTTGTTACAAAATGTATAGGCTGTCAACCGAAAGTGAAATTCAGCTTAGAGGCATATCATAAGTGCCAGGCAACAAATGTTGGGTTTTGTGCCTGTTAGTTAATAAGTACTGCTGCTCATGAAAAACTTAACTTTCAGCCTCATTTTCTCCTTCAAATTCCTTCCTTCAAATTCTAATAACAACCAGGAACTTTATGTCCAATTCCTGGCAAATAGAGTAATTTTTGATTGCATGTAGTAGTTCATAATTTTATTTATGCAGTGGATGACCCCATAGCTCTGCCTTTGTTTGTGTATAATTACAAAGGTATTAGCCAATTTTTCAATAAATTTATCCAGCAAACTGGATAGAAATGCGAAAAGGTAAAATCAAAGAACATGCACAAAAAAGTACAGGTTATCATATTTACTAATTAACTTCATCAGCATTAATTCTTTGGCAGTCACACAAGAAACTCAGTCACCTCCCTATATCAAGATTGCAGACCTAGATTTTCCCAAACTGGTAGAAAGCAGACTGCTCCTTTAAGGAACAACAATTATTACAGCAAGATAGCCCATGATTTTCATCACTGCCCAGCACAGTGTACATGGTACATCTTTGGCCATATAAAGGAATGAAAACTGTGATAATCATGCCTTGCAGAGATGAAGCAAGTGCTGCTAAAAAGGTTGGTTTCTCCTCTTTGCAGGCAGCACGTAACCTCGCAGGGTTTGGAGAGCACCAATCCACCTAGATCTATAGGGTAATGTGTACTTGATTCATGTTTCCTGTGAGTTGCCCTACGTGTCTGTTCTGCATTATCATAAACTGCTGATGCCATAAAAGGGGAGATAATAGTCAATAATGATCAATAGTCAATAATGATCAACACACATGCTTACCCAGATTTCTTGCTGTGGGGTAGAAACCTGACGTTGTGGAGATGCTGGGCAAGTTTTGGCTTAGCTGCCTAGCAGGTGAAGCTATCCTTCCAACTTTAATATTCTTTCCCGCATGGAGGAAGATGGAGTAAAGATAAAATCATATGAATTAATAAAAAAGTTTTGGCTGAGCTTCCAAACCTCAAAACTTTGGCTTCATTTAAACTATAGATGAAGTTTACGAAGGTCCATCCCAGGTTAATACATTTTGCTTATGCCAAGATGTTACAACAGCCATTGGAGCCACCGAGTTTTTGTATTTCTAATGAGTGAGGTTTGCCAGCATCCCTCCCTAATTGTGAAGTTGTTTGCGTATCACTTTCTCTTCAGATAGTGTATTCTTGGGTCTGTACTCCTGCACTGAAGTATGAAGCAAGTCAGGCAGGGCCTGCTCCAAGATTTGGAGGCTCTTCTGAAAGGCCCTTGGGAAGAGGGTTTCCTGTGCAAAACCAGGCAGTTGTTACAAGGACCGGGCTAGTACTGAACTGTGAGGCATGGGGTGGCACTCCTGTTTCTACTTCCTGCTTTCCCCGCAACTTGCATGCAATATTGGTCTTATTCTGATTGTATGCTGAACTTATTTATGGTGTGACCCCATGCAAATAATTTGTTTGACCCTCAGTGCCTCAGTTTCCCCAAGTGGATCAATTGCTACTGCCTCTCTCTTGGCTTGCAAATATTCATTACTATGATTAGTGTTCATAACGAAAGCCTCCACAGAAGAGCAAAGAGGGGAAATATCCAATTCTGCAAATGACATACCCAATATCTCCCAATGACATACCCTATAGTCCTACTGGCCTTTTCTGCACAAAAGTATCATCTAAAGTGTTTAATGGGGCTGTTCCCAACATGCAAAGCAATAACCAAAAAAACTGCACTGGTCATGGTTGTAAGGCGCTTGTGCTGGCTTGCTCTTATACCCATCAAAAATGATTTTTCAATACTACCTATGCCTGAGGGACTTATTCATGTATTTGTCAGTATTTGATCTGGTTATGATGTTCCCAGATTTTTTAATTTCTGAAGACCTTAATTTTCAGATTGCCCAGAGAAGCTGTGGCTGCCCCATCCCTGGCAGTGTTCAAAGCCAGGTTTGACAGGGCTTGGAGCAACCTGGTCTAGTGGAAGGTGTCCCTGCCTGTGAAAGGGGTTCAGAACTGCATGAGCTTTAAGGTCCCTTCCAACCCAAACCATTCAGATATTCTATGATAAAACCCACTGAAAGTGGGATGGGGGTAGGGGGGGCAGGGTGTGCCTGCAGCACGGAGCAGTTCCCTTTGTGGAGCTTCATTGCTTCAAATGTACAGGGTTTCTGCCAGCATGCTTTGTGTAGTATAAAATTTGAGTTGTGTGTCAAATCCATCACCTGAACAAAGAAAAGGCAAGAGCTTGTTAGCTCAGTGAGGAGGATGATGCTGTGTCTGCAGGGAGCTGCAATCGTGGAGCACTGGCTGACATAGCTGCTCGCCTCCCCAAACATCCCATGGCTCTGCCTGTGCCCGGTGGTCGCTCTGCACCAAAGAATGGCCCAGCAGAGATCCAAGCACAGCTCAGTTCTTGTTGGTCACTCATGCCTCCCTATACAGTCTATGGAAACCATGTGCACACTATACATTTAAATCCAACTTGATTGAATTCTTTCAGAGTTAACAAAACAGCTTTGTTTGCCTCTGGCAAGGCTTTTTGACAAGCGTCTGTAGACATTTCAGAACACAGTATGGGCCTTCAGAAGTGACAGGGAGGGTTTCAGCTCTGGGTTTGTTCCTTGGTGATGCACTGCATTTAGTTGATAGAGTGCTTGTCGCTGGTGCACAAAGTGAGGAGAAACACATTAAATTAGACACATCACTTCTGGGTGGATCTCACTTTTGCTCTCCTGTGCTGTAATAAATCCTTCAAGTATTATTTGCTTGTTTACTATGCAAATAGCCCCAAGAAACATCTTGTACTCTTTCATATTTAAAAAACATGAAAAAGTTCAAGCTTTTTCTGCTATAGGGTAGAAAAAGATGCTGACTACATTCCAGGGAAAGGAGCCAGGCTGCTGTAGTGTCCCTTTCTCCTAAAGGGTCCTATGATGGTGGAAGCGTCTTGTGCTTCATAAATCGGTCCAGGGACAAATAACAGATGCTAGCCATGCAGAACTTGGTCATCCCAACCTATATATCTTCCAAATGACATGTCTCACCAAGGTATCTGAACTCTTGAGAAATACCAGTTAATTTCACCTCAGTTTGACAATATAAAGTAGAATAGAATGGAACAGCATGGCATGGCATGGCATGGCATGGCATAGCATAGCATTTTGGTTGGAAGGGGCCTACAACAATTGTCTAGTCCTGCAAATATGCAGGAGGCAACAAAAAATATCTTGAAGCATAGACAGGGAAGCTGAGTCACCAAGAGAATAAGTAATGTAAGGATCCTGAGTGAGTGATGTGTGTCTCTGTTCTGACCATGTCCCTTACCTCATCACATAGCCTCTTGAGCCTTGACCTTCTGAGGAAGGGACTTTCAGTCCCAAGGCCATCCCTGTGAAAGCTATCTCTGAGGGCCATGGGACAGGCAGTGCTTTTTCTATCTTACAGATTTCAAACATGGTGCCTTACTGGTGCAACTTTTTTCCCAACCACCTGAAAATGGGAGCGTTTGTGTTTCCAAAACTGGAGGGTACAGAGTGATAGCACAGCCTTCCTCATCTACCAGCATAGCCTTTGCTGATATCTCAGGATTCAGAAAAATATATGTCTCCATGTGAATGCCCAGCTGGTGTGCTTGCATCAAGGAATTCTGACAAATTCTTTGAGTTTAGTTTTTTTGTTAGATTTTGTTGTTGGGTTTTTTTGCTGTTGCTTGATTCATTATGCCATTAAGAGAGTTATTAAGGGTTGCAAGCTACAGTACCCATGCACTGGTTTAAATGATTGGCATGAGAAAAGATATTTTAATGAGACTTATTTTTCTGGCTATTCAGGGTGTCTCCACCAAGATTAGGAAACAGTTTAAACTAAATGACATGGAATTTTTCTTTGTCATTTTCAGTTGCTGGCATTTTACATAAATATTTTGGCAATAGAATAATCTGTTCTGCAGGTATTTTCCTCTTCTACCTCTTCTCCCTCTTCTCCCCAGATAGTTCTTCCTAAAAGATGTAAAGAAAAAGCATAGAAAATCTGAGAAGGGCTGTTTTTCAGGAAGTGGCATTCAATGACATCTCCTAATAATAGATTATTCTGATGTTTTTTGAAGCTGAGTTGAGCATCACCTGCATTTCTTCCTACCAGACTAATTCCCAGGTTAATTGCTTCTCACACCGCGCTCAGAAGGGGTGTGGGAGTCCTGTTTATCAAAGTGCAAGAAGAGGTGGGGCAGAGACTCCACCAGTTCTGCCTCTCAGGAAGCACTATAGCATCACAGGTCAATGCAGTCCTGTTTTGAAATGCCTTGACATTTTTGGATCTGAATTTTGCACTGAATTGCAGCATTTTGATCTGAGCAGGTGTAGAACAGTGATGTAAAAAAGCACCACAAAACTAAAAAGCTCTAAAAAAAAAAAAAAAAAAAAAGGAAAAAGAAAAAACCCTCAAAAAAACAGATGATATTTTGTAATGGTAAAGCTAAGTACAAAATTTGATAATTTTTTTCATCAAAATAGTTAGTTTAGAGCAATTTCCTTCCAGAGCAGAAATTTCTTGTGCAGCTGTATCCTGGTTTTGATGTGCACTTCAGCAGGAGTGCCCAAGACTAAGAACTTGCTATTCTTTTGTCCTGGACCTAAATCGTTCACAAAAATAATTTTTAAAAAATTATGTAACTGTATGTTCTTGTACAAGTCACTTGCACAAGGAATAGTGCAACAAAGTACTGCTCCACAAGGCAGCAGCTATAGAGACTGTTTAGTTAGGAACACAAGGTTAGAGCAGGGAGCCAGACACAGCCTTGGAGAGGTCGAAATGAGAAGAGCTTTGTGTGCGGTGTTGAGCTACATGGAGGAATGCCCTCTTGCCAGCTGGACCATAGGGGAGCCACTCAGTCTGTAACACTCCATCAGTAACTCTCAGAGCCCACAGCTCAATGTACAGGAAGGCTGGGGATGAATCTCCAGCTCTGCTCAGGATTTCGATGACCTGGGATGTTTCTTGTATCATCCGGATCCCTGAGTCTGAAATGGGGAGCCATCAAACTACGCAAGGGACAGAGGTGGCCATGGCCACTGCCTGGGGAGCTCTGCTGCAGGAACTGAGGCCTTCATCAAAGGGCTCGTTACTCTCATGTAAAAGTGATGGTAATGGAACAGTAGTTCATTTGAGATCTATAGAGCTGCCTTTGGAGGGTTTTCCTGTAAAAGCATCTCCAAATATGCTCTCCTGAACCCTATTTCTAGAATGTCACCTAAGAGTTAGGACAGTGTTTAAGAAATCTATGTGTTTCCACAGGCCTAGAGTTTGTGCTAAAACCGTTTTTCCTTTGAAATAAAATTATGTCTTTTCTGCAGGGCCACACATTGCACAACACTTGACATAACATTACATTTTGGGCAGATGACATGAAATGAGACAGACACTCTTCTAAGTGGTCATCAGTGGTGCTTCAAATGTTTTGCCTCTATGGTTCACTAAGCAACTTTAGAAACAACAGCTTATTCTCTATAATGCCTGAAAAAAAAACCTTAAAATTAAGGTTTAAATTAAAATTATTGAGGAGACAGAGAAGAGACTCATACTTGCATGACATTTCTCTAGCAGCTTGCCTATGTTGCCTATACATGAATCACTCCTGAATTATTCTGGTCACAAGTTTCCTTCAGATATGCCTGCACACAAGTCATCCTCAGATAAATTGGAGCAATGCTTTCCAGCAAATCTCTGCTTCTCCAAAATCAGCTGTGCATGTGTTTTTACCACTCAGTAAATTAAATATAATGAGGAAAGCTCCTAGTGTTTTCCTTAGGTGAAGAGCACAGATAATTACTGTAGGGTAGCTGATATGCTGGGAAGTTCTATTTTACATCAATTAAGTTGCATTGATTTTGGATTATTCTAGTTTAGCTTAAACCCATTGCAAAGCAGATTGAATAACATGGGGGAAAAGCAGACAATTAAGAATAAATTATCCCGGAATAGTAGGTTTTTTCAAGTAGAGACATGTACTTAGACCTGCCTGCCCCTAGATACATTTCCTGGTCCCTGTTCGTGACCTCCGGAGGACTGGTAGATTTCTCATCCTCTACCATATCTGATGTGATGCTCTTCCCATCCTCTGATGTAGTTTGTGATTACCAGCTGAATTATCTAGCCACACCAGAACATACTGGTCTGAATTAAGGCTTTGACAAATGGGTTAAGGCCTTTTATGCAAAACCTAAGCGTTTTTGCATAAAATTGTTCTAGAAAGCCTGTATCCAGTGGAAGAAATTAGACTAGTGGAAACTTATTGTTTGAAGTACTTAGTTGCATAAACTCAATTAGATAAAACAAAACACACAATGGTGTAACAACAGAAGCCTTGATTATGCCAGGTCTTCCATCCCGCCTCTTATCATTATTAGTTTGCATAGAATACTGCTTAACCTAAAATATTTTGCAAATCTTAAATAACGTGCCCACATGAATGTGTCTCTGGCAGACACGTGTCTCATCACTGTGTATTAGAAGCAGGAAAGAAGAAAATGAGCTCAGTGGCAATGGTCCATGTTTGGACCCATCCTTCCTCTCCTCTTCATCAGTATTCTGAGCCAAGAGGATGCATTTCCACGAGGTGCTTTACGCTTATCAGTATTAATTGTAACTGCACAGGGGAGAATGCAATCCCAGCATTAGCATCTGTTTTCCACATCATTAGTTGTGCTATCGGTTCATGCTCAAAATGTCTAGCTGCACCTTGATCAGAGTGTGACTAATATTTGCTCTTTAGCAAGGCATCTGTCTTCAATGAAACTTTAAAGGCAATTAGTGAGTCAGTGTGTCAGTGAATAGGATTTGTACATCTGAAGAGGAGTTCAAATCTTGCCTGTAGTGTAGTAAATAAAAAAAGTTTAATGGCCCCAGAACAGTCATCGATTACCTCCATTATCCCATGAATTTTGTCTTGCAAATTTCTTTGCAAGTGTAGTGATCTGGTTCCTTAAAAACCAAAGCTGAGTATGTTTTCCAGCAGCAACATCTGCTTCAGGAATGAGCCTGTGGCTTGTGGGAACATGCCCTGTCGCAGGGAGCTGCTCCTTGCTGGGGCTGCTGATGCTCTTCCAGGTAGTCCCCCAGGTAGTCTATCTAGAATGATAGAATCCTTTTAGGTTAGAAAAGACCTTTAAGATCATCGAGTCCAACCGTGACTCAATAGGATTAGGAGGGGATAAAAGAAAGGTAGTAGATTAGCATAACCTGCCTTTAACCTATGAAATTAAAATGTTTTGGTGCAGTATGTGTCATTTTCACACAGATCAGTTTTGTCTTCTGCCCTTACTCTTCCTGCAAATGAACATATGGTGTCTAGAAAAGAGATGGATATTAAACGGACATATGAGATCTTAAAATTCATTCAGGCCTGGCTTTACGGCCAGATGAATATATTGCCACTGTTGACATAATTTAATTATTTCAGGTGGAAATTAACTGGAATGCACTGTTTCTAGAATACTAAACCTATTCATGCAAACCGAAAAGTTCTGGACTCTGATGGTATCTTTCCCATACATACAGCTTCAGTGCGTATATTGCAAGTTTAGGAAAAGAAGCTTATCCATTTACTTGCAAGATTTTTTGCTGAGGAATTGGATATCTCATATGATCATGCTTTTTAGAGGAAATGTGGTTAGGCCACACTTTCAAATACTTTTTTTCTTTCTAATTTCTTTCCGTTCTTTTTTTTTTTTTTTTTTTTTTTTTTAATAATTCAATTGAAGGAAAAGGCCGACTATATGGATGGAGTTCTTTTATTGTTCAGTTTTTCCCTTTTCAACATAGAAGTACTAAATCTCTAAGCCTGGGCCTCCCTTAGTTGCAGCAACACTGGGGAAGAATAGAGGGTAATTATTATTAGCGCTTCAGCAGGAGATAGATAGAAGAATTGTGTCTCTGACAAAGAAAACCTTTATATAACACCACTTGTCAATGTACATTTTGAACAGATATTTCAGAAAAGGGAATCAGATACAAAGCTGAACTGTTAACTAATAATCCTTTTCCGAGTCACTCCCTTTCGACTTTCTTATCTTTTGCACCATCACCTTGCAATGCTTCCGGAGGTAATACAGGAAATTATAGCCTAGAAGAGCCTGTATTTCTAATGTAAAAAAGAAAACAGACACTTCCCTTTATAAAGAGAAAGGCACTGACCCAGTTATCCCAATTATCATTCTTTATTTCTTTTTGCCCAGAGTAGTTTTGCATTGCTGCCAGCAGAAAATGGAGTGGATGTGAGTCTTGTGCTGTAAGTGTCCAAAATGCAGAATTGCCACTGATTTTTACTTCTTCCTAGCTTGCCAAAATAAGAGCTGCAGAAGAAAGTGTGGTTGTTACACAAGCAGGCACCAACCTGGCACATCTATTTGTTTTACTCCTGCTAGATAAGCTTTTGTTTTGACTTCCAAAGCCACAATACCCCCATGTGAAGCAGGAGTGGGGTAAAAAGTTATAGCTCAAAAGCTTGGAGGATGCCACACACAGCTGTGGGAACAGTTTTGATAATCTGCTGCAGTATGAATTCAGCTGGGATTATATGCAAAGCAATTTAAAACAGGAACATGGTTGCAAGCAGAATTTTCTTTGTCTGAGAAACAACTTTATTTTTTTTACAGTTTTGTTATGGCTAAGCTGTTATTCCCCCAGCTACCCCCTAAAATGTTAGCATGGTCAGAAAAGAGTGGAAAGCACCAAAGCAGAAACAAGAAGCTGGGGATTAGAAAAGGATGCTATTTGCTGAGTCTGGTCCTGCTACCAGGAACGGGCAAGTATGCCCCAAGCTGGAGACTTTCCATTAGAGCAGGCGAAGAGTGCTCTCTAGAGCTGTAACAGTCTGTACCTGTGTGTACATGTAGGGATGTATGTGCCAAACTGTCGAACAAAATAATCGGTATAATGATAGTCCAATACATAACGAGTTGTTATTAGGGCAGATTTGGTCTGGCTTTCTCCATTCTTTTAATGTTTTGAAATTGGAGTTATTAAGGGAGATTTGATGTGACTTTCTCCATCCTTTTAAAAGTCTTGAAATTGCATTGTTGGATTTGATGATCTTAAAGGTTTTTTCCAAGCCAGTTGATTTTATGATTCTATGTCTCTTTAGCATTCTTTCCGCATACTACCAAGAGTGAAGTATTTACACAGTATAAATGGAAGGTACAAAATGAAAATATAGTGAACCTGTATTGAATATGGAGCTGAAATCAAAATACACTGCTAGAAGAGTTCACTAAAACCAAGAAAAAAAACCCCAACCAAACACTCAAAAATATCATAACAGGATAAGAATAATAAAAGAAAGAAAAAACAAAACCCCTGACATTTTGACTCTTTGATTCTGAAAAGTGATTTGTCTGTGGTTTCACTGCTACCTCGACCCAGTGATGTATTCATAATCTCTTGGCACTTAATCAGGGAAACATCCAAGTTTGGGGTTGTAGTTAAGGTGATGCTGAGGTGTTACTCTGCACAGGGTGAGATTTCAGTGCTCAGATGGACACTTTCCTGAGTTGGGACCTGGCATGATGCTGTAACTTCACTTGACTCTGGTCCTGTGTCGGGGATGCATGAAGTTTGCAAAGCCCGGAGTTGGAGAGTTTGGGCTCGGAGGAGATGCCCAAAAGCAGTTTATAAGGCCAGATGAAGTGGCCACCAGTGTGGGAATATTTTGGGGCTGCAGCGATCTGTGGTGTGTGAAGTGTGGGTTGTCCAGAGCTCTGCTTTATCACAATGGGTTTGTCAAGCGTCCCAGTGCAGTTCCCAGTTACTTTACCAAAGTGGTGTGTGTGTGTGTCTCCCCCACTCCACTTTGTACTCATTTGTTGAAGTGTAAAGTTTTTCCACCTCGCAGCCAAAACTTGGATTTTTAATTATTTTCATACAGTTTGACTTTCTATATGCTGAATTCTCCTGGTGAAGATGTATTGTGACGAAAAAGGAGTGCAGAGTGCACTCCTTACAGCAGCATGGTGCTCATGGAGCATGGACACCTTCCAGAAAAGGTGAGAGCTTTACCTGTAGTTCAAGCCACAACTCTCAATTTTTAATACGCAAGTGTCTGTGATTTTTTGCTACAATCTCGCTTTTTAGACTTGAAACAGTGCTCCATTACAACTTCATCCACGCCCATTTACCCTAGGTGAGGATGGCCAGTTATAACCTGATCTCAAGGTGATTGCTCAAGGGAGGACCTTCCTACAGGAGGAATATCTCCAAGCTGAATTCATAGAGTCATATCATAGAATGGTTTGGGTTCAAAGGGCGCTTAAAGCTCATCCAGTTCCAACCCCCCGCCACGGGCAGGGACATCTTCCTCTAGAGCACGTTGCTCCAAGCCCCGTCCAGCCTGGCCTTGAACACTGCCAGGGATGGGGCAGCCACAGCTTCTCTGGGCAATCTGTGCCAGGGCCTCAACACCCTTGCTGGGCACCAGGCAGAAGCGATCTGGGGGCTGTTTATTGTCTCTGGTATTTAGAGCTTGGTGTCCTGCAACTCAGAGAAGCCTCATGTGCCTGCTCCTGCTCAGCTGGGCTCAGGGCCCCAGGAGGTCTGCCTGGCAGCTCTGAAAATGGTTCTGGTGCCAGGGAGCCCAGGGTAGAAGGGGTCTCTGTTGCAAACATCTCCCGTGCACAAAACGACATCATCCCCAGGTGCTCAGAAGCCAGATGCCACCATCAAAATGCTGTGTGAAAAATTAGTATTTCCCCCTCTCTGCTTTTCTTTCCTTCTTTGAAAGTAGGAGTTCTTTTATGCACCTCCTGAAATGACTTTTTCCAGACTACTTGCTTGTAACCATGAGATCAAATAAAAAAAATTCGAGTTAGATTTTTTTTTTTCCCCTAATCACATTCCTCCAGAAAAAAAGAGTGTTTTGAGCTTAGAGATAAGACTGGCAGAGTTGATGACAGTCTTGGTTTTATAAGGTCCCTGCCATTATTGTCCTTTCATGGTGGCAGAGAGCAAGCCACAACGTATTAAGAAAGTCCCAAATATTATTTGCAGGCAAATAACAGAGAGGAAAGATCAAAAGTGACTTTGCCCTCAGCAGTGAAACAAGAAGATGGAAAAAGAAGCCAAATATCCAGACACCCAGGCCTCTGCCTTCCCACTGCACCACAAGCAGATCACCACACTGCTCTTCATCAAAGAGACCTTTGGTTTTTGTTTAGAAAAGAGAAGAGGCTAGCTGTCTCCCTGAGGTTTGCTTATGTTTTCTTTTCCCAGACTCTGTAGGGTTGTAAACGTCTCCAGCTTCCTATTTCTGGAATTCTTGTTGCAGAGATGGGAAATTCCTCTAAGATGTATTGAGCTGCTGTTCTTATGCAGAGCTCTTCTCGCCTTTAGAAAAAAAGATGAACAAAGAAAGAGGAGAAAAGATTACATATGTGACTTCACAAGGCATATGTACGCAGTGATGGCTTCTGTGCCTGCTTTCCTTTTATTGAGCGGAGGTTGCACAAAGCACAGGCAGAAAACAGCCTGTGTGCTGTAGGTGACATCAGCACCAAAAAATCTGTGACAGGAGAGCTGAAATGAGGGAAGGGGGAAATCTGCCCACTGCCATGGCAGGCAAAACCATACCAGCGAGGCTCAAGACCTCTACTGGGACTAGGGTTGAAAACTGAAGACAGAGAGTGATTATCTGCAGGATGAACATGCTGGGGTTCTGTGCCTGGGTGGAAGTTGCTGAATCATGTTAAGCAGCAGGAGGTTTTGCTGAGTCATGGTTCACACAGTGCTTGTTCCTCTTGTGTCACAGCAATTTAATTACACAGGGCTCCGCCAGAACTCTTTCTTTTGGCTTTCTCCCACTTTTTCTCCAAAGTCTAGCAATCTCCCAGAAGAAAAGACTGAATATTGCACTGTCATCACATGGCCTTGTTGCATCTTTCCTGTTTTACTAAAGAATAAGCAGCAGAAAATTGCCAAAGGAAAGAAGTGAGTCTTGTGTCATGCTGTGAGTTTGAGATGTTCAGTGAACACTGTGTATGCCACAGCAAAAAGTCAGCAAGGAGGCACTGAGGATCATGGCTCTTCATTAGTGAGGATGACTTTAAAGAGGAGAATTAGTCTGTTTAAATACATAAATGGTTTCCAGCTTAAAGGTTCCCAGGAGCAAACAAGATCTCTAGCAGAGGCCATCCATGATCAGAGTTACTGCATCAGAGAATTGCATGTTGTCTCCCCTCACCTGTGCCACCGAGCAAGCATCATGGGATTCACACAATCATAGAATCACAGAATCAATATGTTGGAAAAGACCTTCAAGATCACAAAGTCCAACTGTTACCCCAGCGTTGCCAAGGCCACCACTAAACCATGTCATTAAGGGCCTCATCTACGTGGTTTCTGAACACTTCCAGGTATGGTGACTCCACCACTGCCCTGGGCAGCCTGTTCCAATGCCTGATTATCCTCTTGGTGAAGAAATTTTTCCTGATGTTCAGTCTAAACTTCCCCTGGAGCAGCCTGAGGCTGTTTCCTCTTGTCTTTTCACTTGTTACTTTGGAGAAGTTCCCTCAGCTGTTCCTCATCGCACTTGTGCTCCAGACCCTTCACCAGCTCCATTGCCATTCTCTGGACCCGCTCCAGCACCTCAATGTCTCTCTTGTAGTGAGGGGCCAGAAATGAACACAGGATTCGAGGTGCAGCCTCACCAGTGCCCAGTACAATCACTGCCCTGGCCCTGCTGGCCACACTGGTGCTGATACAGGCCAGGATGCCGCTGGCCTTCTTGGCTGTGTGGAAGCTGGCTCATGTTCTGTGGCCATCAATCAGCATCCCCAGGTCCTTTTGCATGAGCAGCTTTCCAGCCACTCTTCCCCAAGCCTGGAGCGTTGCAGGGGGTTGTTGTGACCTGGCACTTTACCTTGTTGAACCTCATAACACTGGCCACAGCCCTTCGATCCAGCCTGTCCAGATCCCTCTGCAGAGCCTTCCTATCATCCAGCAGATCAACACTCCCACCTAACTTGGTGTTGTCTACAAATTTACTGAGGGTCAGTTTTCATCTTGGCAAATGCAGCATTGCAGCAAAACATACCATCCATCCAGAAAAGTGACCTTTATTCCCAGGGGTCTTTCTTTTAATAAAGAGTGCATACTGACCATGTGTGAAGGCAGCTGAAGGTGACTGAAGTGCCCTTCTGAAGGAAGGTACACTGAAGTTTAGGCAAACTGAAGTTTAACTGTGCAAACTTTGAAACAAAGCTTGTACATCACATAAATTCGTATTTCATGGTTTTAGTGATGCTCCAGCTGCTTTGCATGGCTGTAGCAGTCAAATTCACCTAGTTCTGAGTAAATGTGCATCATCTGATTCAGATTTCTGCAAAGTGTGTTCATATTGAACTGATGCAGCAGGATAGCAAAGGAGGGGGAGGAAGAATTCCAGGGCCAAATTCTATCTCAAATTGCAGGATGCTGTCTGCAACATCCTTGAGAGATTTCAGATGTGTCTCCTGGGGCTGAAACTGGGCAGGAAATAAGAAAACACTGTAAATAGAGAACTCCTGGTTCTTTTCACTTCCATGGCAACTCAGCAAAGCCTTGTGTGTGGCCCAGGTCGCTCTGACCGTTCTGTACTTGAAAACAACACATGCTAGCATTTCCATTAAAAGACACACTCCTCTCCCTTCCTGCCTCTGGCTATGCAATCAACAAGGTAAAGAGACCAATCAAGCAGAAAGCAAACCATTACAGCCTGTATTGGTTCTTTGAGTGGTTTGCTCGATGGCCACAGCAACCCTGGGGTTGGTGTGGGAGGCATGGAACAGGGGAGCAGGCAGCAGAATTTCTTTACACAGCTCTACTAGCTTGTGCAAAATAAGAGTGTAAGTGACATCGCAGCTGGAGACCCCTGGTCTGCAGATGAAATCAGGAGAGGCTGAGCATTCTTCGTGTCTCCTGTGGGCTGGTGCCTGCTGAGACCCATCTAACAGACACTCCATGGATGGGGACATGGCACCTCATCCTGTCTCATCATGTAATTACACCATCAAGCTAGCAACTTGAGTATTTCCGTGTGCTGGAGCTCTACTGCCGACACGGAGAAGCTGCTCAAGCTGCCACTGCCCGTGGCAAAGGACTGCCCAAGGCAGGTCCAGATCATCCTGGCTGGAATGCTCCTGTCATGGGGTGTCAGCCCGTTTTCAGAAACAAGAGGGGCAGCTGCTCTGCCCCAGCCAGTGCCACAGCCTGGGGGCTGACCTGCATGGTTTTATTGTATAATCATGGATGTTGTCTTCAGGTCCATTCCATATGCCACTTCAGGGTTTTATTTTGTATTACTTGATGGGTAGGTATTTTTAAACACTTACTGGTAATGCCAGCTTTTTGGAAATAATCTTGTTGTCTATTGTGTATCTAAAATTCTCAACTTCTCTGATCTGATAATTTCAGTAAAAACTTAGAATAAAGCAATAACCAAAACTTGCCTACTTACAGACCATAGGCCCCACCCATAATACATCTTTATCAAATGTAGAACAGCTGGCCCAAGATAAGCAGCTCTTTCTCCTTTTAAAACCACAACCAGTCAGATATAACCAGAATCATAATTTGCACAGTGTCTCCACAAAGATACTCATTTGACCTTTTTCCAGCTTCCCACATTATCAAGATTGTGCACCACTGCAGCACGGCGTTTTCATTCCCATCTCCTTGAGATGATGGGTATTTACCAACTGCTTCCTCAGTGGCTGTCAGTATATTGGAATAACAATAGGCAACAAGGAGAAAAAGGTGTCAGGTAATGCTAGAAAATCTTGTTGATGGCTGGGAGTTGCTTATGTAATGTTTATAGGACTATCTCCTAGAAGTAAATGCTTACAGGCTGATGTATTTTCCAAAGCAAAATAAGGACTTGCCTTTAGCAAATGGAGCCACAACTTCTCCATTTTCAGGAGCTTTGTCCTTGCCTAGATGCTCCACACCTGAGGCTTCTGGGCTGACTGTGAGTGTAGCGACACACAAAACCTTTTGGAATCAGACCCTGTCCTTCACAGCAGGAAAGCAGTGCCTTAACGGTGAAACGCAGGCTGTAATTCACATAAATTTGCAGATTTCTGTTTGAAGGAGTCAGTATTTCATTTCCCTACCAGCCCTGGACTTTGCATTTCTGTTGTCTCATTAAGGCTACCATTAATGTGGCTCTGTGTGCCTCTGCTCCTCTGTTAACAAGTATAGCTTTGGTGCTTTACTATAGATAGCAGGTCACTGTTCAATCAGACTAATTGCTTGATTATTAAAACAAACATTCTTGAAGTAAAAGCTGCCAAGAATTTAATTTTGTTCTCTGTTTGCTGAAGATCTTTCTGTTTGAATACGCTTTCCTCTGAGAAAAGCAAGGTATGTTTGCCAGCAGCTGAGTTTAGCGAGCACAATTTGTTCTTTCTATTAGTTTTGTGCATTGCTGTCTGTTTTCACAGACCATACACAGCAGGCAGTCTCCAGCTGATTACTATTATTGAGCATTTGTGCATGAAAACTTCCTAAGCTATGCAGCATATGCTGCAGTCTAACAATACACTTCTGAAAGGCAGCATCTAGTCTACTGAATGCCCCAACCACAGGGACCAGGAAAAAAAAAAAAAGCTATTATGTTAAACACAAAACAATCTATTCCAGAGCTTTTAAAGCAGTTGGGTCATTTAAACCTAAGTGCTACAGTCTCTAAGCAAGATGAACTTCCACTATACTCACTGTATTAACTTCCACTACATTCAAAATAACTTCCACTATATTCACTATATTAACTTCCACTATATTCAAATTAGCATTAAGCATCATGTTTTGTGCTCATGAATGATACATTTTTGCACTTTTTTCCTTTGTTAAGACTTTAATAAGCTGAACTGATCATGCTAACCTCTCCCAAACCAAGCCATGTGTGAGGAGGTTTGTCCCCTTCTTGGTATGGAATATCAGCTGTTGCAGCACTCATTCTTTAGCTGCCTACTTTTTCCATTGCATGTAAAGCAAATGCTGATACCTTTGAGTACACACACAACTTTTTTTTTTCTTCATGTGCTGAACAAACACTGCTCTTATGGATTCAGGAGTTAAGAGTCCTGAGCTGCTAAATTTCTCTTCCACATACTCCAAGTTAGGGACTAGAGTGGAAAAAAGTAATCCTTTAAATACAAGCTTATGATGACATAGACCCGATGTTATTACAGGCATAATGAAGGTGAAACAGAAACATGAGAAATCCTGAAGCAAACTCCCAGCTAAAAAAAAAAACAAACTACACGTTATGTGAAGAACATATTAAGTGATAAACAGACAGTCCTTTAACAGGCACACCAAGATGGGGCCTTCTTTGCCCTATCTTCCCATCCAGTCCACAGACTCAGCTTTGCTCTCTGTGGGTGCTGCAGCTTCTGGGTAGGCGCAAATACTCCCAGAGCCTCTCCTGCTCCATGCCAGCTGGCTGTAGATGCACTGCACCTTATCCAGATGCAGAAAATCCAGTATATCAGAAAGTCCCATACAGGAGGGTGGGTGGGTCTGCAGCTTGGCTTTCTTATGTTTCACTGCTGGTTTTTTCACCTGACATTTATTTGAAGCTTCAGTTCTCACTAGTCAGATTCCTAGCAACTCTGGTCATCTTCAATACTGACTTTTTTGTGCTAAATCGTCCCCAAAGAGTTAGATAGATTGACAAATACTTTTAAAATATATTGCACAAATGAGTCACCCTGTTGTTCCAGGATGTCAGGATGTTCTGGTAGGCACATATTCCATGTGGGATGGTGACGTCTTTGTTTAGTGATAGGCAACTGGAAGGGCCAGGGGGAACCCACCAGAGGATGTGAGCAGATCACACAGGCAATTTGGAATCAACCTCTTGGCACTGATATTTCAGTTTGGTGAGTGGTAACTGGTATGCTCAATCAAAAGCAGTGTGATCGAGTGCGATACTAGAAAATATTCCTGACAGTAGACAGGTAACCTCCCTCTATTTGTGTGGGAAGGCAGAGCTGCCTGAGCGTGAGGAGACATGCCATACTACACACAGCCCTTGTCATCCCCTCTGGACACGCCATGGCAGTTGCTCACTGCAGCATCCTTCCTGGGCAGTGCCAAAGGTCAGGCATTAATCTGCTTTTCCAGCAAGGAGCATCTGTGGGTTGCTCACAGCTTGTGCTAGCAGAGCTTAATTGTTAAGCACGCACCTGCTGGTGAACCTGTGCTCCTGCTTTTCTCAGCTAGTGCTGGTGTTGCAGGGAGACAATGTTTTGGCTGTGCTTTTGAGTAAATTGTCATCTGTTCCTGCACTTGGGCAGCATGTGAGGGATGGCACAAACCAGCTCTTCACATGCCATGAATCCTCTGTACAGGTGACAGTATTGCGCCTCAGGACATGCTGCTGTGCAGAACACAGAGTGGCATGAAGGTGGCCATTGGCCTTTCCCCTTTCCATTGGTACACCCTGGGCTGCCCATGAGCCACCACTTTGTGATGGACAGCTAAGAGGAAAAGAAGAAAAGCATCAGTACTGCTCATGGCTCTTTGTATCGAGTTATGCCATAGTGTCAAGGTGGTTCGTAGCATTTCAGTGCAAGGGCATGAGCAACGGGAATGAGAAAAGTTCATAAATCCCAGTTTAGGACAGGCAATTCCTGTGTACTGAATCCACTGAAAATCCATGAGGAATTAACACTGGAAGCCTTTCTGTAAAAGACGGGGATCATATCTTGCACCCTACAACTGTCCTACCAAAAGGAGGGCCTCTGGTTTCCCTGGCATTGTGCTGTGACACCACAGCTTGAGCTCCATGTCGTCATATCTCCCACGGGATGGGCAGCATGTGACCCACTGTGGGGAGCACAGCCTTGCTCCCAGCTCTGCTGCACAAGCCG
Source organism: Strigops habroptila (assembly GCF_004027225.2). Taxonomy (NCBI): domain Eukaryota; kingdom Metazoa; phylum Chordata; class Aves; order Psittaciformes; family Psittacidae; genus Strigops; species Strigops habroptila. The sequence goes on from NC_044302.2 coordinate 23,623,631, forward strand.
TCCCTTTGCAGCAAAAGTTGTGCATCTTTAAGTACTGACAAGACATTTAAGCAACTTCAAGGTCATTTTTGCCTCAGGAATGAATAAATAAATGATGATATTTAACATACTTAACGTGGCCTGCAGGCAATGCAAAAAGCAAACGTCATGAGCCACGCCGCTTCACCATCGTTGCAAACTCTGCTGTGTGTTGGCCCCTGCCAGCTCTCCTTTATTGAAACACCTACTCCACGCTTCACTCATTTGGAAAAAAAAAACATTTAACTTAACAGCAGCATGAGTAGACACCCAGGAATGTATACATGTGCGAGGTACGTGCATACCTCCTAGTGCAGTGCATGTGCACCTCATAGCACAACACCCCATTGTTCCCTACAAATGTTACATGTCGCTCTCCTGGCACAAGATAAAACACAGTTCTTTCTCCAGATCTGTGTTTTCTGATGATACAAGATATACAGTCAGCTCTGGGGCCCCAAAACAAAAGGGATGCGGAGCTGTCAGAGCGAGTCCAGAGGAGGCTGCAGAGATGCTGCAAAGGCTGGAGCAGCTCTGCTCTGGAGACAAGCTGAGAGAGCTGGGCTGGTTCAGCCTGGAGAGGAGAAGGCTCTGGGAGACCTTAGAGCAACTCCAGTGCCTAAAGAGGCTAAAAGAAAGCTGGAGAAGGGCTTTGGACAAGGGCCTGTAGGGACAGGACGACGGGGAATGGCTTTAACCTGACAGAGGGGAGACTGAGATGAGCTCTTAGGCAGAAGTTCTTCCCTGTGAGGATGGTGAGGCCCTGGCACAGGTTGCCCAGAGCAGCTGTGGCTGCCCCATCCCTGGCAGTGTTCAAAGCCAGGTTGGACAGGGCTTTCAGCAACCTGATCTAGTGGAAGGTGTCCCTGCCCATGGCAGGGGGTTGGAACTGGATGAGCTTTAACGTCCCTTCCAACCCAAACCAGTCTGTGATTCCATGATCTGCATGATAACTTTCAAAGATCAATGTCTACAAACTGATGAAAAGTCCTGAAAGGGAAGTTCCTAACAATTTAAACTGATATAGCTTCTCTATTCAGTAGTGACATGTGCCAAAATTTACTTTTCCCATCGACTTGTTTATTTATTATTAGCACTATACTTACTTTGGCATTGGAATTTAGGCTGCAGTTTGAGGCAATTCATATCAATATGAAGGGCTGAACATGGCAACCTGTCTTAATGATTTAATAATTTTTATTCCTTCTTTAGCAATTGGTCCTTGGGGAGGTTATTCCATTACCTGTGACCATGCAAGAGGTAACCTGTTGTACAGGCGTCTGCCAGATGTGCTTCCCAAGTGCGAGGGGTCTGCAAAGTTGGAGGTGTCCAAAGGCAAACAGTCCTCCATGCCCCTGAAAGATAACTCAAGTCATATAAAGGAAATTGCTTAATTGTGAAAAAAAAAAAACCAACTTATTGGCATCACTCCCTGAAGTGTACTGTCTGTAACCAGAATGAAGTTCCTGATAAAGATAAAGATAAAGATAAAGATAAAGATAAAGATAAAGATAAAGATAAAGAAGGCAAAAAAGGATTTGATTGTGAATTATTTTATCCTGATATTTCTCTGTGTATTTTGGGTCAGAAATTTCATGCCTCACTTGGATTTAGCCCAGAACTACAACCATATTGGAAAAAACAGGTAACATTGGGAGAAAAGGTTTTTAATGCACAAAAGCATGAATTATTTGTGAATGATGAGACTTTCTCTTAAAAAATCTACGTCACCTTCTTACATTTTTTGAAGAAAACCTTAGGGTTTTCATTTGTTTCTTACTGCATAACCTCTGCGTAAGACTAGTACTTAGCAAGCTAAGGCACTTCAGTACAATTTTAACACTATAGAAACCGTAACAAAAGCAATTATTTCCTGGGGGCTGCTGCAATTCAAGGGCTGATCCTTTATGGCACTCAAACTAAAAATTCAATGTCAGAGTGTCTCTTTGACACATGTTTCTTACATGAACAGTAAAGGTCATATAATGATGTATCTGTCAACATATAAATGAGTGAATTCATCTTTTCATGGATTTATTACTCATATCAGAGAAATACTAGTGGACACAGTATGGGGAACCTTGAGAAGTCTCCCAAACTTGGCTTTCCAGCAGGATGCCTCTCCTGGGACTGCTGTGGACATGGTGCTCTGAAGACAAGCACAGGAAAGGTGCATGTTATCCAAACCTCTGATCATTCTCATTGGTTTTGCGAAAAGTCTCTTCTTATGGTCCATATCCTTCTTGCATTTGCTGCTCAAAATACTGCACTTCAGTCCCAATGAGACCAAATACTCATTTCATATGTTACAGCATATGATTCTGTTCATGCATTCCACTATAAAGGTATGACTGTCATTCCCATAACCCTCACGTTACCTTATTTATTCTGTTGCCTTAGCAACAACATCATTTAAGTACCATTTGAAATAACCTATTCAGGAGTCACCAATGAACATTGCCCATGCAGTTAGCATATCCCACATTCTACAGCAAAGGCAACTTCAGCAAAGTGTATTGTGAGAGGCAGACAGCCAGGAGGGACCTGGGAATTTCTGTAAGGATTATAGAATCAGCCTTGGGAAACATAGTGAAAATAGCTGCCTATGGAAATAGTAACATGGATGGTGCGCAAAGGGCATGAGGACAACCACTTGCCAGGGTTAATTCCAAAGTGTGAAATTAATACTCTCTTGCATGATGCTAAACATATTTCAAGTCTTTTCCTGGACTGCTTTATTTTGATGTAATACTTGCATCTGACAATGCTGCAGACACAGGAAAAAAATTATACACAAACATTTCTCCAAAATGGAGTATAAGTTTCCGGGAAGACAGATCAGAGCTTCTCCATCTTCATTTTAATAGTAAGTAATTGGAAAAAGTGGTAGATAGATAGAATGAAAATGGAGTAAACTAGAAGGGAAGAGAAATCTTTACTCAGTAAGTGCAAAAGCAGGATCATTTTCAGTCTTTGTCCTCAGATATGCTTAGCACATAATATGCTACATATTTCAGTGTGGAAATTACTCCAAAACATATTATTTGAGAAATGGATGGTTAAAAATTGTGCAGACAGGATAGGGGATCGAAAAATGTAAGGAATGACAAAGAAAAGCAAATAAGATCACATTTTCTGGTATTTCAAAACCTAGACTTTTCCAAATAAACTGCAAACGAAAAGCGGGTTTACAATGTTAGAAGTAAACACCTTTTAAAGCAATCAACAAATGAACTATGAAGCTCATTACTACAAGATACCAATCAAGAAAAAACCCGCTAGGAGGAAAATGATATATGTGTAATATTACATTAATATTAGGATAAAAACATGCAGATGATATGAATCCTGAAAATCCAAGGCAGAAAACCTGATTTACCCAAGGCTAGGCACATCCTTCTGCTCCTGAGTTTCCACCCTGCTGCTCAAATCATGGGATGCTGTTTTCTGTCAGAAACAATGATGTCTCACTAGACGAGTGAGCCTGTCTGAATTGCAGCTGTTGTACATCTGTTTTTATGAGAGTGACAACAGGCAAATTTTTTTACAAAGTTTTTTAGCGCAGGTTGGCTGCAACTGGAATGCCAGAATTAGGCCCAGTTAGAATTTTTAGAGCAAAGAACAGAAAAGAAACAGAAAAACAGACTTTCAAACCGATTATAACAGGCCTTACATATTCCCATCCAGCCAAATTTTTCACAAACATTTTCTGTGAGTAACTTTAGCAAATATTTCTCATCATTTTGCATATAGCTAGAAATTGTGACTCATGTCTTCATTTCATTACGTTCAGCTGCCAGCCCCTTGACGTTAGTACCAGTCTTAGATACTTAAACATATTCTGAAAATAAAAGGAATAAAACGTATACCAAAAATTGTTAGTTAGAATTTTTTTAAACATCTGGCTCAAATATGATTAAAAGATGACAATAAGCAGTGGTGTTGGCAACTCATTGGTTAGGCAAGGCTTTGGAAGTTAAGTAGTTTATTTAGTGTATAGTATAAAAACTTCATAGAATAAAACTTCTTGTGTAGAGCAATGCTGGTTTTGAATATTTAATTATTTATTTTTTCAAGGCAGTTGCTTTAACTTTCAGAGCTGTCATAGGAACTAGATATTTAAGTGGTTTGTTGATAAAATACCCTCTCAGTGAAGGCTGCCACAGAGCTTACATGGATCATTCCATATTTTTGCACTGAACTGCCTAATGAAAAGTTTTCACATCTTTATAACTGTGGATGCTGTTTATTTTGCTTAGATGAATAATGCATTACAACTTTAATCTTGTGTCAATCTTGTTCACCATATGTCAGAGCAATTTACAAGCTAACATACAGAACCTACAAATATGCACGAGTTTAACATCAGGCATGAGGAAACTCAGGCAAAAGCTCATGCTGCATTGAAGTGTATAGAAGTGTCATATCTAACAGCTTAGCTAGTCTTCTTGCAGAAAAAATAAAGATAACACTTTTATGTGCCAAATTGCTCTGACATATGCTGAACTGACCATGTCCCCAGATGGATAGGGTCCCTGCAGTAGGAAGAAATTAGGCCAGTCATTTTTCACCCAGGATGCCTAATACTGCATTAATGCACATGGAGGTACGCACCAGACATGTGGCTCCCTGGCACAGTGATGATCGTGCTGGCAGAGGGCTGTGCAAAGTGGGGGTCTTGACCCTTGCTGCCAGGGCAAACCTGGTGTGCCACCCCTGTCATCACAGCAGCTCCTCTGGCACAAGCATGCCTCCAGCTCATCCTTAACTCACCTCAGTCTGCTGGTAACTGCATCTTCACTGGCACTGACAAGTAAAGCCTTGGCCCAAACCCCATTTTCCTGCAGGATCTATCAATATTGCAACCAGCAAGGGCTGAGTAGCTTCTCTGATTTCTCTCAATTTGTTTAAACCAGGAAATTAATTTTTCAGTTGTTCAGCATAGTTTTAATTTTTGGTTTTGGGAATAGTCCTGAATTAATTTTATCAGATTAGGGATTAATCTCTCTTATCTGTTGCAGAAGATGGTTCAGCACTGCTCACATGGCAGCTTCCTTACAGAACTATTGCACTCAAATGCACTGTGGTATACATTAAAAGCAAGTAAGGAGGATTCATGTTTCTTTAAAGACCTTTCTGTTCTATTTTCACTCTATAAAACAAAGTGAGTAGAAGAAAGCATATGAGAAAGTTAACTTTTTCCCTGCAAGTTTCACTGAACAGTTAATGAAATACAGTCAGTCAGAAGTCAAAACTGATCCAGTTTTCTGAGTTTCACTTTTTATTAGCTGTATGCAAGTGTATTCAGAGATATGCAGCGTCCTCCTAAAAAAAAAACCCACACCAAAAAGCAACAAAAACATGAAACCCCATTGTATTCCCTTTCAATAAGACAACAATAAAGATAAATACCAAGCAGGCATACCAAAGGAGAAGAAAAATGTCCTAAACCAGCTTGACTACCATTGTAAATGAGTGCAGGTGTATTTCAGAAATCAGGACAAAGAATTTTCTGCCATCTGTTGCACAGGTTAAAAAAAAAAAAAATAGAAGAAGAAAAGAAAAAAAATAGAAAAATAATTTAGAATTTAGATCAGCATATTGTGAAAAATAATGTGTAGGTAATTAAAAATATATTGAGGTGAATGCATATTCATAAGGAATTTAAAAGCCTACCAGGGGTTCAACTTTGCATAATTGAATTTGCATATATCAGTTCTCAGCTTTTGAGCATATGCCTGACTTTATGAATGTGTGAAAATCCATGTGCACAGAAAAATGGTAAGTACTTTTAATTGCATTCCATTAATTTTGTGCAAAGAAGTACATCTCTGTACACGAAACTATGCTAAGAAGCAGATTGGTGCCTGACATTACATGATTCTGACTGTGCAATATGGTTATTACAATGCTAATTATGAAGAAGACATTTTGAATTGTGTGTACAGTATCAGTATTTTGTACTCTTGTTTGGGAGGGAATAGGGAATTTATTCCAACAGAGTCCAAGTATCTTGATCCATCCTGGAACAATCCTAGACTTCTTTACTGATCCTCAGCCCAGCTATGGGTATGAAGTGATTTGGCTGGTCATCCCTTGTCATTCACCAGTAATACTGTTTCAAACTCCCCAGGGAACTTCCAGTCCTCTTTAGGGAGAAGTGGGATTGTTGTTATTCACAGGCTTCAAAAGGAATTAAAAAAAGGAATGCTACAGATTGTTGGGGCTCAGAAAGTAACTTTTTTCTCTTCAAGAGAAGAAAGACCTCTGACACCTGCTAGCTTTTACCTCAAGGTGTTAAAGGGAAATGGATGTTTATCAGTGCATCAGCAGTGACATTGGTATACGTGTACAGTATTAAGTACAGTCAAAATTCATAATGCTGCAAAGTGCTTTAAAGCAATCTGTAAAGGGAGTGTACTCAAGCTGTAATGCACAAAATCAAATTATGAAATAGCCAGTAAACAGCATATGGACAAAGCTCAATTTAAAGGACAATTTATTCCCTAAGCGTCTTTGCATGACTCCTGCACTCATTGGTGTTGTTGCAGCCCCTGTCCAACCCGCTCAGCTCTCCAGGACACCTGTGCTCTCCTCATGGGCTATGGTTTTCCCTCCCTCCACGTTCTTATACCCAACTCACTCTCATTAACCCCTTGCAGTATCAAATTATAATGCCTTTACCATTAGGTGAGCAGCTTTTTGAAGCAGTGCAGATTCTTTTAAGCCCCCTTACTGAAGTTTGAAAGTGATGGCAAATATTGTATAGACACATCACGCCAATAAAAACTACAGATGCCAACAACCTCCTTAACCATAATGATGTGTTTGGTTCTGATGGCAGGGAAAAATAAAATGGGAGCATGTCAGCATATACAAAAAAGAGGAAAAGTCTAGAGGAAAAATATTTAATTCAACATCTTCTCTCCCAAGCAGATTTTTATACCATCTGCAACCAGCAGAATCCTGGAGGTTATCACAAAGCCTCACCAACTGAGAGAGATGCTGTAATTGCAATACATTAAATAAACTAAAATATAAACCAAATACATTGCAACTGCAAATTTTTGCTGTGGTGCAGCCATTCAGCATGGTTAAAAGTAACAAGTTCACTTACTCATGGGCAGAATTGCTCTAATCACTGCCAACTTCACACCACAGGAATAAAAAAGCCAGAGATATGGCCCCACTCAAATCTCACCAGGGTCAAGGGGAATGTTTCGTGCTCAGCATAGTTTGTCTGCTGAAGCTGGTGAGTGGCCTTGTCAACATCTGTGCAATTTCCTGGAAACTGGCAGAACAGTTCTGGAGATGAGCTATAGGCCACTCATTCCATGCAGCCTTGAAAGCAATTTACCAGAATTTGAATAGGAGTGTTCCATATCTAGCTGACAAATAGCATGTGATATTAAGTGCTATTTCTGCTACGGTAACCTAAATACATGGAATTTTACTGCGATTTTCCTAGTGGGGACCACAATACCATTAAACCCTTTCCCCAGTACTTAGCAGACAAAAAACCCACAGTAATACAAGTATTATTTCTAAAAGAAGAATAAAGAACATATTTACCTTCAGCTGCATTTGAAGGCATCTCTTTCATTTTGAATTGTTTGATTCATGTACTCCAGAAGTGAAACAGTAAAAGTAACTTCATGTCTGAGCTTTCAGAAAGAAAGTTCCTTTCTTTTCCTGGAGGTGCTTGAAGGGTTGTGTCATCACATCACCTCTGCTTCAGAGAACTACTTCTAGGAAATGGGAGACGGAGAAATGTTTTGTTGAAAAATGTATAGACTAACTTAGTTTTGCATACCTGGGGGAGTTTATGATCTTCCGGAGTGAAGAGGAGCACTTCTGTTGGCTGGGTCATCAAACCTCTGGTGGTGTCCAAAGCATACTGGCAGATCGCCTAGGCATTAGCTGGATTGGGCCAAGGAGCAACCCCCATGGGCGGGCTGCCCAGATGCTTCCATAAGCCCTGGGTGTCCTCTAGCCCATGGTGAGAAGTGGGCTCAGCAGCCGAAACCTGACCCAAGCCATCTATTTCACTGGGAGCCTGAGCATGTCCACAGCTGCATTTTCTGTCATCATCAATGCTGGGTTTCCCAATTTTAATTATATCTTTTCATTTTTCAGTATTATTGTTTTCAGTAGCTTTTACTCCAAATATGCAAAAAATGTCGCCAGAATTACAAATAGAAAACAACAAAAAAGTGATGCCCATGACGGTTTGCACGTGGTAGAGCCTGTGCAAAGCAGGCGATTGCAGAGAAAGGGTTTTTTTTAACGGTATCTACCCTGGAATTTTTTTGTCAGTTTGCCAACTACTTCCAGTCTAAAAGGTGTTCAACAAACTCTTTGGGTGGTTAAATTACACTGTTAAATTATGATTACTGAATCTGTAAAAACTGAGGCCAGACATTGGAGGGAGAGCCTTAATATTTCAAAGCTGTCTAGAGTATTTGTAGGCATATGCATAAAAAATGTTTCTTTCCAAAGCTCTGAGTAACTTCAACTCAGCAACACTTTCCTGAGCACGCCTGCAATATTCATCTCTCACCATGTTTTGCTCATCACGTGGATGTTGTGGTAGACTTCGGTGCCCCTTCGCAGTGACTTCTGACCAGCTATCAAGGTGGTCTTCCAAATCACTATCAGATGGGAAAGAAAGAGGTCTGTTTTCCCAGCCCCCAGCTACTCGTATGCGGTTCTTCAGGGATCATTACTGGGTTGCATAATTATTAATTTGGCTACAGAAAAGGCAAAATCAGGAACTGTTGTTTTAAAGAGGGGTTCTAAACCACAGAGAAATGTTTGCATGGACTGAAGCAAAGAGTGTGGCATGAGGATGCCCAAACTGCTGTTACAGGAAAAAAGTATTTCCTTCATGTCACATAAACTGACGAAAATGCAGAGAAACCTTCTGATGAATACATGGGTGAAGGGTTGTCAGTGGAATCATGTTTTGGAGCATGGGCAGTGGGTCTGAAGCTCTGCATGCTTATATCCCCTGGGTCTAAGAAGTAAGCTGGTAATACTTGCCCGTCTGAAGGACAAGCACACAGAGATTTAAGAAGAACTGATGGAATTGGGTGAAGTGAAGGCCCCTTTCTCCTCACACTGGCAGTCCTGTACCCCCAAAGCCATCACTGGCACATTTGGCAGAGAAGCTATCTCACTTCCAGGAAAAAGAGATGTCGAAATCCTCCATGTACCTAGTGGCAACAGCAACAGAATTAACAGCAGAACAATTTGTTTGACAAATACAGACGTTGTAAAAGAATTCAAGTGAATAATCTGTTTTGAAAGCTGGATCTTGGCAAAACAGGTTGTTGGCACAGCAAGTTCCCATCATGCTCACACACTTAATAATAACCTAGCCTCTTCTACCACATACTTGTTTTTGCATGACACCAGAATTTTTTCCAGAAGTGTTGCATTTTCCAGAAATAAGTTCTGCATTTATTATAGTGCAACTGCAATGCTGAGGCTAAGAAAGATCTCTAGAAGTGTCTCTTCTTCAGACAAGAAAATAGTTTCTGTGATAGGAAATAAAATATAAGTCTACATTTTAATAACAAAAGATAAAAAATATATGTATCCTGTGATTCTAAAAATTGCAGTCATCATTCCTAAGAAAACTACAAGCCGCTTGATCATACTGTGGGTGGTTATCAGTTGCCAATAAGCATGCCCAAGGAGGACCAAGGGGCTACCCTTAGATGGTGGGTGTAGAGTTAGAGTCTTGCTATTCTGTGTTTACTATTTTGGGGTGTCTTCATTTCCAAGTGTGTTCTCACCAGAATGTGGGACTGGATCAATCTCCAGTTTGGGGACTGTGATTCTTACACAATGCTAGTGTGCAATTTTGCATATTTAAGTTGCTAAATGACATCTGTTATCTTCATACTGTTTTCTAACTCACTTTGCCTAGTCAACTTTTGTGCATCTCTTAAAAATACCCAAGGATTTGTACTGATAAAAATCCTAAACCCGCCTTTCTGTAACTCTGCCTGACTTCCAATTGAAGTGTAAATTATCCTACGCATGTGAGTACATTTTTCAAATGTCTGCAAGATGTATGTGTAATGGGCGTACAGGTGAGCATACCCAAGTCAACTTCAATGTTGTCAACATAGGAAATAGTAGCAACAAATGCAGTGCAGAAATAGCTGGTGTGCATGTCCCAGACAGATGTGTTTCTTGTTCCTCCATGTTGATGTTCTGTATTTCACTGCTGGAATTTTATCTCCGTTTGCCATGGAAACACCGCTCCAGATAGTACTATAGATAAGGCTGTTTCCTATGACACTTACCAGAGCACTTGCATTAAAAACTTTGTAGGAATCTAGGAAAGCTGCTGCAGGCCAAAGCTGGACTATTGCACTTGTTGAAGCCATCTCTGTGCTAGAATTGTAAAACTTGTTATTTAGTAGACATAAGACAAAAACATATCCTTCCATTCAAGGAGAAATGAAAAGCACATGGTTATTTTGACCTCACAATTTTGACCCTACAACCAGCTGCTGCCCGAAGTCCACAATGGAAATTTCCGTGTACAACAAACAAGCAGCTGAGCCAAATTCCATTTTGTTGTTGTTGTTCCTTTTAAAGTGGATTTTAAATGAGATGTTTATCATTAGATGTGTTCTGAGGAGAAGGCCTTCTACATTTTGCAGCAAACAGGTTTCTCAGTGAGTCATGTGGCAGCGCTGTTTTCAGTGGCAAACCCTGAATGCCTGAAGAGCATAACTCCGCTAGCCTGGTTGTGCTGTAGACACAGGTCTGTATCCAGGCTTGACAGAAGCCGATTTCATCAATACATATGCCAGCAGGATATATTTGGAAACTCAAAATCTATGCTGCTGATAGATCAGGTTTGGGCGCAATTTGCTGCAGATTGGGCTTTCCAGGGCTGTGATGCGAGAAGGCAGAGTAATGAGGAAAACAGGAGAGCAGGCACTTGATGTTTTCAATGATGTTTCCTCTCTGCCAGATGTAAATATAGAAGTGCAAAGCACTTTCTGTTTGCTTTGCTTTAATTTGAAAGAAGTGCAGATGAAAGCCAAACAGATTTAGTAGCATTAGTCATTATATTTTTTTTAACTTTGAAGTACTTTAGAAAAGTGCTGTGATTTTACATCCTGCATTCATTGGTCATAGGACTTCATGAAACAATTTGGACAACGAATTTTCTATTTCCGGGCTACTTTTATTTTAAGCATTTTCTATTTCTTCAGTTTTGGCTATTCAATATATTGTGTTGCTTCTGCTTTCTTATTTAATAACTAACATATATTAAGCAGGGAAATAGCATATTGCTGACCCCATTAGCATCACAATGACTAGTAATTAATACTATATATATGCTTTACCCTCTGAGAATTTTACTTCATTTTCTTAAAAAACTTGAAAATTAAGCTAGTGGGGAAATTTGCTTCCCATAATGAATTCAGATTCTTAAAAAAAAAATTGCAGAAATATAACAACTTCAGCAAGACCTGTTCTGGGAGAGGTTAATCAATATAAGCAGAACATCTGGAGAATCAAGGGAGAAAGGGCTCCTTGAAGTTACCAGTAACTTTTTAGAAGGGGACTTGTGTGCTGGGCTGGGACTGGGTCTGAGTGACTGCTCTCCTTCATTAAAAGTAAATTTTCTTTGTGATTCCATGTAAGACACAGACACCAAACACTTTACAAAGCATTAAGTTTGTGTTTGCCATCTTCTGGTTACCCAACCTTCAATAAAAAACAACATCTTTCCCAAGCTTTTGTGTTATCCTCTGAAGGATGACCACCAATAACTTCAGCATGAGACAGAAGTCAAGTGAAAAAAACATGCTAGAAAACTCACAATGGAAGATTCTATCATAATGCAGTGCCTCTTTCTCATGCTCCTGAAATGAGGTATCAATCTCATTTTCAAACACCAGTGTTTTAAAGTGGATTCATAAAATCATATCTACTCAGGTACCTATCTGAATATCAAACTAAATATACAATCCTATCTGCAAGAAACATTTCTCAGTTTCTGTTACTTTTATAAGCTTTTGTTGTCATTCGTGAGGAGTAGGTGTGACGTGGAATGTGTCTTTTATGTGAGTACTAGTCACCTTCAACACATAAACTTAACTATGGTCACTGAATTCTCTCTACTTAAAAGAAAACTAGGGGTTCTCATGAGGAAAAGTAATTGCGAGGAGAGTAAAGGACACACCATTCATAAACAAGGTCAAAGTCAAGGAAAGAATTCCCCCAATATGGAAAGATTTCAACAGAAAAAATGGGAATATTTTTTCTACTGTTACAGACCATGCAAAACAGAAATGCTATAAATACGTATGTAAAATCCAACCAAGTTTCTTTATACTTTGCTGCTTTAGCTGAACATAATTTTTTTTTCCCAGAAATTACTCTGCACATGGCAATCTCTATTTTAACAAAGTGTTCAGATTTAAAATGTAAAAAAAAAAAAAAAAAAAAAAGAAAGATAAAGAAAAGGAGACAGAAGGGAGGGGAATTCAGACAGCAGCTATCTTCTGATAAAAAAGTCTGTCTACACTGTGCGCAAGTAGAAGGTTACAAGAGACAAGAGCTGAGGACCTTTCTCACCCTGAACCCATTATGCAGTCCTGAGTCTGCCTCTGAATCCATTGAATGCATTTTGCGTCAAGGCCATTAAGTTTGCTGGAGACGTGTTGAAAACATGATTATTAGGATTTTCCCCTGACAGATTTTTATGTTTTCTGCAGGTGCCAGAAAATAATTTACTTTCTCCCTCTCCTTGAAGATTTCTTTGTCTTCCTCTGAAGAGCAGTACCTCCAAGGGAAAGTATCGTCATGCCTCCAGTTAGCATGTCTCACTGAGCAATCAGGGCTGTTAGGCAGTAATTGCCATTTGAACCGAACATCTGCCCACTTGGTGCCTGAGAGAGGGAGATGGACCTGCGCATGTAGAATGTCCCTTTGGTCTCTGTCCCTGTCACAGGCTGGGGACACAGAATGCCATGTCACACCAAAGAATGTGATTTTCACCCATCAGGTTGTCTTCACCAGATTTATACTGTTTTCTGAAATGGCAAGAAATCTGGGCTGATTTCCCACCAGCTTTAACCTTTTCCTATTGTGACCACTGTTCGAACGCTTTCAAGCAAAAGCAGAGCTGTCATAGCAACTGAAAAATTTACTTCACTTAGCCCAATAAAAATCCATTAGTTTTGCTCACATGTACCCTGGCTGTCCACCTTGTCAACCTACTAAAGAATGTCCCACCTTGATACGCAGAGGTATACCTTTTGATACACATGGAACAATAGCTACCTTGGAGACAGATTAAAGGAAGGTAGAAGTAAACAGCTAGATGAAGACAACTGGGATGACATTGCAATACTGAAAGGGCTTTTAACCTCCTTGCATGTCATTTAAAGCAGCATGAAAATGTTAGATGATAGTGCACAAGCCTCCAGGCTCCCTAACTGACCAGCTGAGATGATGAGAATCTGGAAAATGCACAATCTGTGTTGTCCTTGTTGCGACAGAGCTTTCTCAGACAGAGGTTCCTTGTTCACTCCTTGGTCTTCTCTTGGCAAGTCATTAGCTCTGACATTTCAGAGGACAGGTGATAATTAGAAATTAATGTATTAGCCATTTCCTGAAGTGGTATAAGCTAAGGTATACAGACTGAGGGTTTTATCAAATCTTTCACGTGAAGATCAAGTGCTTTATATTTATACTGCACGTGGATCGGGGCAATCCCAAGCACAAACACAGGTTGGGTGGAGACTAGATTGGAAGCAGCCCTGAGGAGAAGGACTTGGGGGTGTTGGGTGAGGAGAAGCTCAACACGACCTGTCTTCAGTGTGTGCTTGAGCCTAGAACCCCACCGTGTGCTGGGCTGCACCCCCAGATCGTGAGCAGCAAGATCGAGGGAGGGGATTCTCCCCCTCTGCTGCACTCTGGGGAGACCCCCCCTGCAGTCCTGATCCAGCTCTGGGGCAACAATACAAGAGGGACGTGGAGCTCTTGGAGCAGGTCTAGAGGAGGCCACAGAGATGCTGCAAGGGCTGGAGCAGCTCTGCTCTGGAGACAGGCTGAGAGAGCTGGGCTGGTTCAGCCTAGAGAGGAGAAGACTCTGGAAGACCTTAGAGCAGCTCCAGTGCCTAAAGAGGCTGAAAAAAAGCTGGAGAATGGCTTTGGACAAAGGCCAGTAGTGATAGGACAATGGGGAATGGCTTTAACCTGACGGAGAGAAAACTGAGATGAGCTCTTAGGCAGAAGTTCTTCCCTGTGAGGGTGGTGAGGCCCTGGCACAGGTTGCCCAGAGCAGCTGTGGCTGCCCCATCCGTGGCAGTGTTCAAGGCCAGGATGGATGGGGCTTGGAGCAAGCTGGAAGGGCAGATGGGCTGGAACCAGTTGATCTTTAAGGTCCCTTCCAACCCGAACCATTCTATGATTATATGAAATGTGAAATAACACAGTCCTTTAGTATCAAAACCATTTAAAGATTATCACATTTAGTCCCAGAGGCATTAATATATCAGGCAAAAAGCGCACCAAGCCATTCAAGGGCAGTGATGGGACCAACCCCACAAAATCTCACTTTCCAGGTCTGTGCTTCAAACCAAGGAGATGTTCAGGTTTTTGCTGGAGGGTGAAAAAAAATTTATTGCGCTGTTGATTATCTAGGGCAGTCCCTACAATTCTGAGCCAAACTGGGTTCAGTGGGCAGTAAAGGGGTTCTGTCAGCAGATATACACTTTACAATAAAGATTGTATAAGATGTTGGATTACAGCTTCCTACAGGATCCCCTCATTGCTCCTGAGCAACTTAACTATGATGTGTGATTTCTTATTGCCCCACTGAGGCCACAAGTTGTTAATCTTTCCAAGGCCAATTGGAGGGACAACCATTGTAACCTTGGATGGAAAGCAGGATATAGTGCATCTCACTGACCAAGAATTGCCATCAAGCCGTACTTCTGTTTCTTGTGATCTTATTTCATGTGGCACTTTTTGTCATCCTGGAGAAGTACATGAGAAGCCTTCAATTACTTGCCTCTCCTGGTAGACTTCATTTTGTGGAACCTTAACTTACACGCTTCCAGAAGATAAGAATGCTTTAAAAAAAAAGCTGAATGAATAAATCTGCTCCTCAGGTTGGACAGGTAGTGCTCATAGCAAGATATTATATTGCAGACCCCAAGCCCTTGTGCCCTAGAGTAACATCTGAGAAAAAATAACGTACTTCCTTACAGAAGCCCAGTGAAGTGAATGGGGATGTTGGCAACATCCAGCTGAGTACTGAAGGTCCCAGTCTAGTCCAGAGAGCTGGTGTGGTGGCCCTGCATGCCCTTCACATCGCCACTGAGTCCACAATATGTGAATTTCTGATGCACTGTTCCACTATTCGCAACAGCCTACTTGATTTGACTTACTCTGAGCCAGTGTAGAGGTCTTGTGCAGAAGTGATATGGAAATTGCTCTGAGCATTC
Source organism: Strigops habroptila (assembly GCF_004027225.2). Taxonomy (NCBI): domain Eukaryota; kingdom Metazoa; phylum Chordata; class Aves; order Psittaciformes; family Psittacidae; genus Strigops; species Strigops habroptila. The sequence continues at coordinate 23,639,140 of NC_044302.2, forward strand.
CCTGCTACAAGGTACCCCTGACTAAAGAAACCCCAAAACACAAGTACTATAAAAATGTATGGTGATCACATGATGTACAGAGATGCATGACCACTGCCTCAGCCATCTACATGAGGTGTCTGAATTTGGAGGCTAGACGCAGCCGTAGACCATGCACTCTCTGTAAAGAGATCCAAAGCAATTCAGTTGGAGGGCTGCCTTTCTCTGCTCAACAGCTGCAGAGTAGACATCTCAACGTGAAGCTAGGTGTCTAAAGTTAGGACATGCAGATGTCACATCTCTTCTAGTGTGTACATCACTCCTATCTATACTGAGCACATGTTACATTTAACATAGTGTTAGTCACATGACTCCTTCCAAACCAGTTCAAACATTGCCCTGTTTCTGAAGAAGGGGTTTGGACAAGGTGATGGACCTGGAGCTCCCTAAGACTAAGTTCCATATGCCACATTCATACAGAATTTGCAGAAGTGAAGATGGAAGATGCTGGAAGGCAGGAAGGGATTTCTGCCTTTGTCCTTCCTTGCTGTTCTCTCCCAGCCTGAGCTATGAGTCAGACACTGAGATTAGAAGCTCTGCTGCTCTAGCCAGCTGAATGATGATCCCCTTCACTGAGCACCCTGCGCGTCCATCAACCTCATTCCACTGGGTGCAGCCCTGACACACAGACCAGGTGAGTCTGCCTTGACTCATCTGCTCCTGCATCCAGCCAGTGAATCAGACAGCGATTCCCTTCACCTACGCTTGTGTATCAATTACATCACCCAAAACATGAAAAAAGAATCTTGGCTTGTGTTTATATGAATGACAGAGAATAAAGAAATTTCTTCCTTTCACTCACATACCAAATATTTTTCATTAGACTCATTTTGAAGTGCCTGGGAAAGAAAGACATTTGTATAGGACACATAATTTTGCTTGTATATAGGCATATGTACAGAAAGATAGGAGGGGACACTAATTAGTAAAGTTCATCTGTCAAGAAGTGGTCTATTTTTAACTGGTCTTTTCTTTGCATGATTTTCTGCCTAGGGGCCAGAAAGTAACTTCCTCCTGTGATAAAGATATTCTTGTCTCTGAGGAAGTCTTTTGTCTGAAGAATGCCCTGCTGACCACGTACCATGCTTAGGCAATGTTGCTTGCATGTCACATAAATTAATTGTCAGTGAGCAATGGGCAAACTGCATGTACAGCAAAATACCTATGTGATGAACTGAATTTGCTGACAGCTTTTGAATATTTCTTTGTGAGATGATGGAGTGTGCATGATCCTGCTGCATGTATGTTATACAAACTTGAGATACCTCATAAGTGATAAGGTGATATAATTCTACTGAAGCTACACTTGAAAGTAAACTGATGTAAACTTAATCTGTCTAGAGGATCTTCTCAACTTTACCTCATTATGAAATTGCTTTGCTTTCCTAAACCTCAGATCTTCTGTAATGTCCATTGGACATTCATTCATTGTCTGCAACAGCAGGTAAGAACGGATAGAAGAGAAATCTGAGTTTGAATCTCTGCAGGATTTCACAGGGTTGCCTGTCTTCTCTGGGTTTGCTTTTTACATAGTGCTGCTCCAGGAAAGCACACAGCTAAAGGCACTAAAAAAGCAAAGTTATGAGCAGAGGTAAGCAATTCCCATTCCTCAAAAGCAAAGGGGTTAAGACGACCTACACTAACTGAGACTTTGCTCCATATGAAGTGCTATCACTCCCTCCCTCGCCAGTAAAAAGCTATTTGCTATGAAAGCTTCACTGCTTTATGGACAGCACAGAAGCTACTGCTTTTCATGTTAGTGGTGGCTTCCCACCATGCTGAGCCTGTTTTAATGTTGCCTTTTTTGCATAGCCTGAATTAATTTAAAATACTATAATGAGCCTTACTATTAAGTATCTTTTTATTAGTAGGAAGAATTATGGGTTACTTACAGAATATTAGCGAAGTCTGACGTTACGCATGATTTTGCTGAATACATTATATTGCAGTGTTTCCAGGTGCAAGGTCAGTCTTTTGAGGCTTAGGCATTGGAGTCTAACTAAATAACTGTACCTCAGGGTACTTAATCAAAAAAACCCCAAACAAACAACTACAGCATCAGAAGCAGACATGGAGTACATGTTCGGATCTTAGTAGTTTGCCATCACTGCAGAACAAAAGCTATGGCATATGATGTTACAACCGCAAAAGGTATTAGTGGATCCTTACCCTCCCATCAAGAATGTGACATTATTCCCCCAATGTGCATTATTCCCCAATATGAATAATGGCATTTACTTCCTTGGCATTACTAAAAGATGATTTTACAATGAGGCCTTCACTGAGAATCCTCTAAAAGACAGAGAAAGTGGAAAAAAAACGCCTCTTGATCAAGAGAAGAAATTAAAAATATTTAAAACAGAATATCTTCAAAGTGCCAAAGCACTTGATTTTTTTTAATTTAATTTAATTTAATTTAATTTAATTTAATTTAATTTTTTTTTTTTTTTTTTTTTGTGCGTGTATGGTTTGCATTTGAGAGGGAGATTAATGAAGGGCTTGTTGGGAAGTATGATAATATGATATGAAGAGGACTCTGATAAGTACACTGCAAACCTGTGATAATCACCGCCACTTCCATCTTCCATGCACTGGAGAACTACACCCCTGTATTCCCTGTGGCGGGCACAAACCCTCTGCACTGAGCTGCCTGCAATATGCACCTGGGGAACATCAGCTTTACATTTGGCAGGTTACTACATATTCACGTACAAGACAGTGTTATGCTTAAATTGAAAAGGTAATACTGATCACATAAATGTACATACCTTGCGTACATATTGCATTATCTACCACAAATGTATTATTACAATGAATCAGTATTGTGTTAACGATATTAATTTGTTCCTATTCAGATGATGCTATGCTTTCCTCAGTGACTGTTGCTGTGGGTTTTGTCCTGGCAGAGATTCATGAAGAATCTTGGTCACAAACACTGGCCACCAGCCATCCTGCGCAGTGCAAATTTCTTACTATCTAATCTAAATCTAAATCTTAAAGGATTTTCTGCTTTGCTTAACTGCTTTTGCACTTAAAAGGGATTTACAGTGGTGAAAACCCAGTACACCCAGATTTAATAATGAAGAAAGGTGAATATTTACTGATCAGTCAGAGAGAACCTACCCAGGACACTTGCAGGAAAAGCTGGAGCCTGTAGCAAGCACCTCTCTGCCTTCCAGCTCTGATGGCAGGCAGCAGAGACCAGAGCAGCCTCCATGCCTCTTGACAGTACCACAGCCAAGAGGTGGGAACAATAAAGAGCATCTCTCTATTCCTAAAAATATTTAAGATCAGGATATGCAGAACGTAATCTGGGAGAGAAGTCTGCAGTGTATCCATGGAACAACCTGCCAAATAGTGAATCACAGAATAACGAATCTTAGGTTGGTTTGGATTGGAAAGGACCTTAAAGACCATCCAGTCCCACCTTCCACTAGATCAGGTTGCTCCAAGCCTCATCCAACCTGGCACTGCCAGGGATGGGGCAGCCACAGCTTCTCTGGGCAACCTGTGCCAGGGCCTCACCACCCTCACAGGGAAGAACTTCTGCCTAAGAGCTCATCTCAGTTTCCTCTCCGTCAGGTTAAAGCCATTCCCCGTTGTCCTGTCCCTACAGGCCCTTGTCCAAAGCCCCTCTCCACGTTTCTTGTAGTCTCTTTAGGCACTGGGAGCTGCCCTAAGGTCTCCCCTTAAGGAGCCTTCTCTTCTCCAGGCAGAACAAGCCCAGCTCTCTCAGCCTGTCTCCAGAGCAGAGCTGCTCCAGCCCTTGCAGCATCTTTTTGGTCCTCCTCTGGACCGAAAAAAAGAAAGTAATTGATATGGATCACTATTTATGAGTTATGTTATTGTCTTTGAATGCTGGGTGTATAACCATGTTCATCAATCCTGAAAGACTCACTCATCCATACCAGCACAGTTACCCTATATTGTATATCTAGGTAGTTACTCTACCTAGACAGGGAACAGATGCAACACAGCTTGACCAGCTCCACATCACAGCACCTTTACAGTGCTTGCAAAGGCTGCCTTAGCCTGGGGGGTAAGTGCTTCCACTTTTTCCTCACTGCATGTTGTGAAAAATTGATGTATTGTTATCTGCGCTTTGTGGGTGAAAAATAAAACCACCATGTTTAACAGCAGACTTAAAAGTGACTGTGGGGACAGCAGGGCATGGCACTCAAGGCCACATCACAGACACCTTGTCCAGGGCTGCATGGATGTGTGATAAAATGCCTGCTGTCCTGGGGCAGGTTGGTTCTCATCACTCTGTAAGGTACCAGCCGGGGTCTGATTCTACTCTTTGCAGACAGGGAATCTGGTGTCAAAGGATCCTCTCATCCCTGCCAAAAAAACCACAGGGATACTCCTGCAGTTGGAATAAGTTGTCTGAGCTTGTGAAGAGGTTTGCTGTGGAGAAGGGGCATGGCTCACCTCTTCTGCAGCTCACAACCCCCAGCACTGTCTTTACTATCTGCTTTGTGTAGAAACTGTGGGACAGATGCTCATGAGCCACAGGCAGTGTCTTAAAAGGGATTTTGCACTAGGTCCTCAGAGAAGGCGTGCAGCTGTACGACATCTCCTTCAGCCCCGTGCCTCTCTTAATAGGTCTCTTAAAATGCTAACTTTGAGCCAAACTGTAGCATAGTTTCACAAGGGGCAGTGCCTGGAGGAAACAAACCCTTGGAACACGGACAGCATTGATCCCGACTGCCTGGCTGAACCACCACCCTCAGGTTCTGCGAACAATGAGTTGCAATTTGCAGCTCCAAATTTAACCAGAAACCCAGGGACACTGAACTAACAGGGTGCAGGAGCTGGGTGTCAGTGCTATGTGGACTGAAGCCACAAACACCTCTGATACAGGGTCAGATGCATCTCCTGAGTAGGAGGTGCCCACCTCTGGCAGCTCAAGCCCTGTATGTGGCGGGAGAGCTCCTACACAAAAACTGCCAGCATAGGTAGGAAAGGAGTTTGGGACAGGTGACAACAGCTCCCTGGGCAGGAACTCTTCCACCTCAGCCTGTCACTTGCTTGCTCCCCTGTGATTTGTCCTTTTGACAAGCAAAGGACAGCCAGGTGGGATACCCCACACCCCAGAACTGCTGCTCTATGGGGAAAGGAGAGACTTAGCACACTCAAAATATACTTTTTCAGTCCTTTCGGAAGGCTGCTAGAATTCCGAATGATGACTAATACTAGTTGGATCCTTTACAGTCTTAGAAGCATTGTTTTATGAATGAGAATTAAAATTAGACACTTTGATATTTCTTCTGAATGATGACACACTTTTTTTTTAATTAATCCTACCCTTAGTTGGTTTTTTTTGTGGGTTTAGTGAGCCATGCAGCTCTGCTGCAGTGTCAGTATTTTCAGGCACTGCAGGTAAGTCTCACGTCAGGCAGCTCCACTTCCAACCATTCTTTCGTTGGTTTTTTTACCCTCCTCAAATGAAGTGCCGAGAAGGTACATAATCAAGTGTCAGCTGCATAATTTACTCTGAGAGATCAGTTCAAGTCATTAAAGAATAAAAACTTGTACAGATTTCTGCCTGAGAGGGAAGAAATATATAATAATTGCCAAGCCCTGCCTCTTACACTCTGGTGTGAGATTTATTCCACTAATTTACAGGTAAAACCTGGAGGCTGCTTTAGCTGTCTCCAGCTCATACTTCTTTGAGCAAGCTCCCAGTTATTTCCACTTGCAGTGGCAGCCATGGTAAAGAGGACCATAATATTCCCAAACATTTCACTGGAGATGGCAAAGGTGGCTTCCCTCCCTGGTAGATCCCTCCTCGAACCATCCACCTCTATAACTCCCACCGTTAGAATCCCTGCTGAGGCAAGGCCCCAGAGCCACAATGGGCAATTTTGGAACTGCTATCCAAAGGCATTTCTGCCACCAGCGCCTCTACATGTCTCTTTGGCTCACACTGATCTTCAGCTCTCCTGGCATATAACCATTTACAGAATGCAAGCACACTTCCTCCAGTCTGCCTTTTCCTATGCTAAGCATCTACTGCTGGCCTCTCTTCCTGTTAAGGTCTCCTGATCAACTACCTAATACAAAGCCACTGATTTCTATTGAAATGCAATGTCTATAGCATCAACTATGAGAACTCACTGAAAAAAAGAAACCCCATAGAACATACAAATCATGTAACAGACTTATGGAGAAGAATGAAGTGATGTCTCCTCAATGTTTCATTCTGAAATGAACAGCAAAAACTTTCTCTGCAGACTGGTGGTAACAAAATACCCTGCCTCTTTCTATGGCTTGAAATCTGCTGATCTGTTTCATTTTTACAATGAAAAGTCAGCAGAGGTGCCATCTACTCAGCAGGTTCAGAGGTCCTCTTCAGATACATCTACCAACACAGATGCTTATCAATAACATGCCTAAATTCAGCAACACCACTTCAATTCAAAAAAACAAACAAAAAAATCCCAGCAGGAACTCTTGTGAGAATGAGTTCTTCAAAAAATTTCCAGCAGCTGCCAGTTCCACACAAGTTCGGATGCCCATGACATAAAGTGTATTTTAGCTATGAATTGACAGGGCTGCTGTTCAAAACTACAGGGTTACATCTGTCGCAGCGCCACTCACTTGCTCACATGTGTGGACTTGGGCAAAATCCGCCCTGCCCTCATGTCTTTGAATGTGTTGACTGAATAATGTGAAGAAGACACTGCTGGAGATGTGCTGGTCTGGTAGGGCAGGACCCTTGGAACAGCCGCATTGCATGGGGCTGGCCACGGAATGCACAGCCATGGTGTCTGACATGCACGCTGGGAGGAACTCCCCTAGATGTTTTACAGGAGTGGGTAGTGGTAGGCTAAGGGGAATGGCTTTAACCTGACAGAGGGGAGACTGAGATAAGCTCTTAGGCAGAAGTTCTTCCCTATGAGGGTGGTGAGGCCCTGGCCCAGGTTGCCCAGAGAAGCTGTGGCTGCCCCATCCCTGGCAGTGCTCAAGGCCAGGTTGGATGGGGTTGGAGCAACCTGGTCTAGTGGAAGATGTCCCTGCCCGTGGCAGGGGGTTGGAACTGGATGAGCTTTAAGGTCCCTTCTAACTCAAACCAGTCTGGGATTCTGTGTTTCTATGAGAACAATCTCTTCAGTTGTTATCCCCAGCTGAACAAGCAACGGGCAGTTGTTACTTTGAGACATTGATTCTCTGAAAAAATGGAACTCAGAAAGACAGAGAAGAAAGAAAAAAAAAAGCCCAAAAGCAACAACCATGCCTACAGACAGGGATGCCCTGCAGAGACCGCCTCAGAAGTGTCAGGGTACCCTCTGATGGATGAGTCCTGTCCTCACTGCTGTCAAATGGGGGACATGCATGTGGGGCAAAAGCAAACCCTACATATTATTTTGCCAGACACCTGCATGTGGGCCTGCTCCTCTCAGAGAGAGCCCTGCTGAAAGACAAGGCACAGACATTCCTCTTCCACAGGCACGTAAGCCATTGCTGGCGGGACGAGCTGACAGGCACATGCAGGCATGGGAAGCATGGAGAAGGGCTAAGTACCTGAAGCAGACAGGAGTGTGCAGCCACAGCAACTCTCCCTGCTGCGGGACATCCTAAACTGGCTGCTATGGAGCAGCTATTTAAGGCAGAACATGTTTCTTTTTTCCTCCCGTGGCAAAGAAAAGTCTACACACAAGGAACAACCAATAAAATCAGATCTTACCTGTTAAAAACCTAGATTTCACCTTAAAAATCTGTCAAGAAAAATGGGTAAAAAGTGCAGCTGCAGCCTAAGCTGTACTTTGATGGCTTTTGCTCTGCATTATTGCTGGTGTGCACAGTGTTGAGATCAGGAATACATTGTACTAGATGCCATACTTGCCCGTGCATACGTGTCCTTGCCTTAAACTGCTCATTGATTCAACCAGCAGAACAACAGCTGTATTTCATGGAGACATAAAACATAGGAGATGCAGATATTTGCTCAGGATCAGGGTTGGAGTTGAGTGTGGAATGGCGTGCCAATGTTCTCCAACCAAAGTGGTGCTAAGACACCTGGTCTGCTCTCATCTCTCCTCCTGTGAGACAGATGGGCAGGACCTGGCCTGATCCAAGGGCAGGAGGACTCTTTCCACGGAGGACAGTGTGGGTGGCTGCACCTCTGCAAAACTTCTGTTGGCTGACAGCAGCAGATGCTGCTAATTATAAACACGTAGTCAGAAGTATACAGTGGAGAGAAACACCACCAAATGCCCCTCTCTTCCACCAGAGGCAAAGTGTGAGCCCTTTCCGAAGCAGAGGTAGAAGCCCATCCAGGCTCCAGGTACCTCTGCAGGAGTCTTCCACCCTTTCCAGTCACCTCCATGAGAGCTGGGTAGTGCTGAAACAAAAGCAGAAACATCTCATGTTTAAAGTGTTCAAGAAAGAAGGTAGAAACATTTCTCATTTCCTCTGTCTCTTGGGAAATTTCTCAGCTTTGTCTTGTAACATAGAGAAATCAGAAGTTAATGAAAGTTCTCGCCTGGCTTTCACATAAACCTGAGATTTCTATCTGAAAATTCTGCATTTTGCTGTCTCTCAGGTCCTACTGACAACCTAGCTCCAGTGCAGTCCAGCACCAGCTCACAAGCAGGTCATCTCAGAGATTACAACCCACTGCTACGTGGTTTCCTGCACCTTCCCCAGAAGAAGCTGACAGGAAATCATAATCTGAGGCAGGAGAGTGAATTTAACTGATTATTGTTTGATCCATCCTGATAGTTCTCCTGCTTCTCTGCAGACAATTTGTAGACATGTCACACACACAATTCAGTCCATGCAGTGAGTGTCCAGCCACCCAAGGCGGCTCATTAACTGGCAGCACAAGCCTGGCCACCACCATTCCAGTCCCCAAGGATGTTTCAGCAACCTCAGAGGTGCTCCAGCTGATAAAGTACATGCTGGCTATTGCAGTATAACAGATGCCTGGAGCTGTACTTAGTACAGCCTTACTAGCACTTGGCTTCAACATCAGCCACTGCCATTTGTCATTGAAAAGACATGAAAAGGAAGAAAACACCAACAGATACATGTGCAGAGGAGAGAAAATGAGGCAGTGGGCTTGGGCAAAGGGATGTATGTGTACATACCCATACACATACACATACACACACTTACATATACATATATATATACATACAGACACATGTGTATGTCTACTGCTCTCCAAACTAAAGAAAGGAGGAGGCGGAAGAGGAGATGTCCTGTAGTTCCTCCTTAGGAGAACAAGAGCCTGAAATGCTGCTGCATAGTTATAGGAGTCCTGACCCAGAGATGCCACCCTTCATCAACACACCCTGCCCCCTGGTTATTTTCCAGCTTATCATGCCTAGGATGATGATGAGACAAGATAGTCACTGTACGAGATGTCTTCTGACAAGTACAGAAAATAGGTCTCTCATGCTCTTGTTAAACTTGGCTACGGCCCTTGTTCTTCTGCTACCAGCCTGTGCAGACATGCTGGAAAAGACAACAGAAGAAATTGGAAAGTGAATGTAAGGATCTTTATTTTAAGCATTGTAACACTTTCAAGACATCAATCCGCATTAGCAGTCTATTTGGATATTCATCTCAGCTTAAAAAATTGCTGCTATCGACAAGCCATGGTGCCAGCCATACTAACACAGATATGATTTCAAAAAACAGGTCATACAGTTAATTAAAAGATATTTTGAGCAGAATACTCACCCAAGAAAAGTAGGATCAGTCAGTGGTATCTGTCGTTTCCAGGAAGATTCATTGCCTGTGTTTGTACTATTGGATAAAAAGTACTTCCAAGTTTTTGGGTCCAACTGCTGTCTTTGCCAGACACCAAGTCAATATTCATGCAAGAGTTAGGAGAGCACCTTAACCTGGGTTAAGGTCTATAAGAACAGAAGAAATGGCATTATTCAAGAGCTGCAGATCATTATTTCACAGCAACAATGACAAATGCAAAAGTCGGCATATCTGTAGTGATAAGTAAACAAAGGTCAAAGCAGACTGAAGGCTGATTTACAAGCAGTTTGCTCTTGCCAGATGAATACTAGTATGCAGTTCTGCCCATCTTTTTTAGCTTTGTAATTTTATCTGTGTATTTTCCCCAATTTAGCAAGCACATTCTGTTTTCCATGCCTAGTGCTGCTGCCTACAGATGCATCAACAGTTAGTCAGCCCTTGCTCTCCCAATGGCTTTTTTGCACAGGTCACCACGAAAAATACCAAGGAAAGTACAGAAGCAGATATGAGGATGCAAGGATGTATTTCTTCAAGAAGCGCTGCTATATGCATAAGTCAGTGATGCTCCCCAGAGAGCCGCAGCAATAACAGTGTATCTCTGGCAGCTCAAATGTAGGACTGCTATTACAACAGACAGTATCTACCTATTCTTTGCATCACCTGAGAGAGAGGAAGGTTGGTGCTACACACATGAACATAGTCCCTGAAGGTGGCCCTCCAGGAGCAGCAAGATGCATGGGACATGGCCCCTTGCAGGCTCTCCCGCCTCGGGCACCGAACAGTAGCGCTGTTCTGGTGTGTACCATGCATGCCCCATGCTTTCCAGAGGGCTCCTGAAGCCATAGCGCTGCCGGTGACACTGAACACCAAGCGACCAAAAGCCCCCATAGACGTGTTGCACTCACACATATGCACCTTGTGGCCTGCTCTTCCTGAGCAGCTGTAAAACCACAGAGGGGTTTGATTGCCCTGTGTGCCATTTCACGGCTGTCAAGCAGAGCACGAAGCGTAGCACCAAGAAGTTTGAAACGTTTTGTTTCCCTTTACACTTTGGAGCACTCTCACAGAAGTGGCAGCTGCAGGCAAGTACTAACTTGCCAGAAACGTGAGAAAAATGGACCCTGTGCCAAACGCTATGCTGGTTTTTGTTCTACTGCGTGTCCAGGTAGAACTCCACTGATGAGGATACTCTCTTCTGCTAGCTCTTGTTAAAGCTATGCATCTAGGCTAAATCTTCCCTGGTTCCTGTTCTTTATGCATTTGAGATGCTTTATGGCACTAGTGGTGGGTGATCTCCTGGCTCTGCATCGGAGGGGACTGCAACTTACCACTCTGCCCAGAGCTGTACTATATTCAACTGTCACAGCTGTACTTTGCAGTAGCAATGCCTCCTAGCAAGCACCTTAAAGGGGGTACTTCTAGAAAATGCTGCTGCACTGCACTGAGATGATTGACTGGGCTTGTGTCCCTTTGTATACATTTTATTTTATTACTTACTTGACAGAGAAAACTACCACTGCTATACAAGACAGAGGTGGGGCCATTCTGCCCACTCCAGTCTTTATTGGAATTCGCTATTAATAGCCTCAGATTTGGTGACGGTTAAATATCAGCTATATGCTAAGTAAACAACATTTACTAAAGAACATACTATATGTCAGCATAATTAGCTATATGCTAACATATGCCAACTAGAGAACCTGTCTTTTAAAGGGTGATCATTGCTACCTCCTTGCAAAAGTCTTTAAACTTTCAAAGAAGTGAATTTTTACATGAATTTAAAAAAAAATAAAAAAACCTGAAACCTATGTTGAAGAAAACGGCCAAGGTAATCTTTGGGAGATCTTCAAAAGGCTGCATGGAGCTGTTGGGAAACCTGAGCTCCTGAGCAGAAGCCAAGGAGCAAAGGCTGTGAAGTTCAGAAAAGCCATCACATATGTCAGGCTACCTTTCCCCAGGCCCGCACAGGGCTGCCAGCTCCAGTGTTCCCCTCACAGCATTCATGAGCACATCCCTGAAATGGTAATGGAGGCTTATCGCCCTTCTCAGAGGTCAATGGATGGGACATAGAGGTGACCTGTCCTCCACCTTCTCCTGAAGCTCCAGAGCACCCAGCACATGCGGTTAGTTTACAGGGCAAGACATCAATGGTTGCACTTGATGATCTTAAAGGTTTTTTCCAATCTAGTTGATGCTATGATTTTATGATCATTGTTGGTCTCAGCATCAGTTCGTGGCCCGAGCACAAAAGCAGGACCTTGCTCCTTGCACCACAGCTCTGTGGAGGATCCATTTACTGATCACGCCACTTTAATTGAGATGCAGCATTTCACAAGAAGTCAGGAATAAGGCCTTTCCAATTGAAAAATCAATGAAGGAATAAGGTTTGGACACACACATCTTCTCTTTGGTAGTGGACAAACAATTCTTGTATGGGACAAATGCCAAGAGCCATGAAGTAACGCATTGTCTTACAAAAAAGAGTGGCAAAATGCCACAAACTTTGGACTATTCTCAGTAATGTTTTGCAGAGTCTATGTGCATATTATAAGCAGGCTACCAGTCTCAAGAATTTAAAGAAATACTAGAGAAAGTGCTGGTACTTGTTGACTGCTCTTACTAAATTTGAGAGGTCAGCATAGTAAGGGGTTTAATCTGACGGATGTTTCTTTGCCAGAGCCTGTTGCTATCCTGAACAAGGACTGACTGAGGCAAGGCACTCGCAGTAATAAAGTTCAGAACAATTACTTCAAAGTGGCATTGTTTAGAGGCTAGCTTAGGCTAATAATTTTCTTGCATGCTTGTTTGTTCTGGATTGTGGAAGGCAGTGGACCTTTATTTTGGTGGCACTAAATCACAGAATCTGCCAGTTCAGGCTTTGGCAACTATTCATGGCCAGTTGCAAAATATTAAAACACATGCTCTCCTTTCTGCCACATCTTCTGCATGCACACACTTTCCATCTTAATGACATTTTTATGTGAATTGTTTTATTTTCCCCTTTTTTTTTTTTTTCCCCCAGCATCCAAAGATGAAAAGTGGCTGAGAGCGACAGGGGATAAACACATGATACAGGAATCATACAGAAAATACACACAGCATAGCACAGAGTTACTGAGGAGCTGAGCTACATTTTTGGAGCAAACCCTAAGCCAAATTTCCATCTGAATTTCTGGAAGACAACACAGAACAAACATACCACTCAGTTGTTGCCCTCTTAATTCTCCTGCTTAGTTAAAGGAGACAGAAGTGCCAGTGAGGGTGGCCAGCAAGGACCGGAACCCTTGTGCTGCATCCACACAAACAACTGTCCTAGCAAATACTGCATTTCTCCCCTCTCCCAGGTGCAGAGGAACAGAGAAGAAAACAGGTATTTCTTTTTTAATGCATCAACTAGCATCAACTAGCAAGAAAAGGAATGTATGAAAGAGGTATCTCTCATGGTAGCTAGTAAAGTAGTTCGGTGTAAAAGAGAGGACTTGATAGACCGTTTTGGGTTTAACAGACAGAAAGCTGGCAGCCCTGATGGGAACCGAGCAGAGAGAGATGGGAGCTGATTGCCAGCACCATGCTATCCTACTTGCATTACAGTAGCTCTGCTGCACAAAAGTCTCAGTGGCTCTGGGATTGCTGGCAATTAATTAAAGGAACACACAAAGTGGTGATCAAGCCCCCCGCACTCTGCCTTGCACTGTGCTCTAGCTGGCTGAAGGTGCAGCTGGTGCTCCCACTATGCCATATTTCTATATTTTCTAGTTGTGTTTTGAGGTTATCACCAAGTTAGCTCTATTGTGAACGGCAGCCCAGGAGAAACTTGGAAGCTGTGTAAGGAAAAGCTAATTAAAGAGCAGCAGGAGAAGTTTCCACAGTCATAAAAGTTGTCCAAACAATTGCATGATTTTTAAGGCAATATGTGCATCAGAAAAGATTTGAAGCTGCACATGAACAGGTAACAACTGGTAGAGGGTGGTGAGGCCCTGGCACGGGTTGCCCAGAGAAGCTGTGGCTGCTCCATCCCTGGCAGTGTTCAAGGCTAGCTTGGACGGGGCTTGGAGCAATCTGCTCTAGTGGAAGGTGTCCCTGCCCATGGCAGGGGGTTGGAACTGCATGATCTTTAAGGTCCCTTCCAACCCAAACCAGCCTGAGATTCTATGAGTCTATGAGAATGCCCTGTCCTCCCTTCAAAATTGTTTAAACATTTTTTATTAATTCTGCCTTAGCTTTTTCTTCCTTTTTCTTCCTTTATTCTTCCTTCTTCAACTTTTTCTTCCTTCTTACTGCATAGATGTGTTGCAACAGAATCCACCAGTTTGGCAGAAAGAGAGAACATGATAAGTTTTTTCTGTTTTAACAAACCATGACTTTATTTGGAAGTCCCACATGCAAATTTAAATCACAATTATTTCTACGGTATCTCAAAAATAGAAGTTTTTGAAATAAAATAAATTATGTAAGCAATAAAATATAAAAATTCATAAGGCCAAGTTATAATGAAGCTGTCATACTGCAGTGGGAATGGAAAGCTGCAGACAAACTGCAGCATGCCTTGTAATTCCTTTGGCCTGCGGTTTGCAAAATATTGCAGCAGTTCAGAGCTGCAAATCTGTGGATTCCCTGCAAAAGGGAGGTAAGAAAAGAGAGAATGACCATTCCTAAGTCCATTTTACAACAGTTTTGCTCTCAGTTTGAAGATGTTCTCCATGAGAATCTTCACAGAAGACAGGCAGCTGAAACCCTGGAAGGGCTTCTAAGTCACCCAGGGGTGGAGAACTGTTCTGGAGGCATGCTTCCAGGCAAACTGCATAACTAAAGCGTAAAATCCAAGGCTAAAAATGGGAATCAAAATTACAGGACTGACTCACAATCCACTTCAGCAGATACTGCTGCTTTATAAAAAGATAGTGTCCTCTTGTGTCAGGACCCTTGCCTCCCTTGTCTGGCACCCTGTCGATCAAGCCTATTCCGAGGGCATTAAAACTAGCTCTCAGATTTTTATTTGAGGCTTTGTTCTTATTGCACTATCAGTAGTTTTCCAATGTCAAAATACAGTTTGGGGGATACTAACACCATTTCTACAGTTTGCTGAAAAGTGGCAGACTGGGGCTTATGGAATAGGTTTATTGTCAGTGTCTTGACCCATGGGCCCACAGGGGTTATGGCAGCATTGGCCACAAAGAGCTTCTGATGTGGATTTGCATCTCTGAGTGCTGCTGTAATGAATGGACACCTAATCCTCTTTGGGCAAAGGATATGGTGAAGCAAGAGAGAAAGTTCTGCAGTTATGAACACAAAGCATATGCACTTCGCTTCTTTCTGCCAGTGACTGAGAGCTCATGGAAGATATGGGTCATTTTTTGAGCATGATTTAACTCACTGCAGCTGTACATTTTCATTCAGATCCTTGTTCTTGCTTCAGCTGCACACCAGCGGCAAAACCCCATCTGTAAATCTGCTGCAGGCATATCTGACAGTAAGAGCTCACAGGCATTTTGAACATAGCAAGAGTTTCAGCTGCACTGAGTCATGCCTCATGCAGCTCAATATCCAAAACAAATACATAATAAAAAACAAAACAAATAAAACAGGAAAGAAGAAAGAAGGAAAGGGAAAAGGAAAAGGAAAGGGAAAAGGAAAGGAAAGGGAAGGGAAGGGAAGGGAAGGGAAGGGAAGGGAAGGGAAGGGAAGGGAAGGGAAGGGAAGGGAAGGGAAGGGAAGGGAAGGGAAGGGAAGGGAAAGGGAAAAGGGAAGGGAAAGGGAAAAGGGAAGGGAATGGGAAAAGGAAAGGGAAAAGGAAAGGGAGGGGAAGGCAAGGGAAGGAAAGGAAGGGAAAGGAAAGGAAAGGAAAGGAAAGGAAAGGAAAGGAAAGGAAAGGAAAGGAAAGGAAAGGAAAGGAAAGGAAAGGAAAGGAAAGGAAAGGAAAGGAAAGGAAAGGAAAGGAAAGGAAAGGAAAGGAAAGGAAAAGAAAGGAAAGGAAAGGAAAGGAAAGGAAAGGAAAGGAAAGGAACTTTTGAATTAGTGTGATAGATGACTGGAGAGTTTTAAAGATTTTTTTCAAAGGAAAGCATAATCTTACTAAGCCTGTGTCACCCACATTAAAGCCAGCCATCACCAGGATCGTCCCTTGCATGGTCTGTGGCCAGTGGCACTTTTGGGAAGGGGCAAATAATGCTTGTGCAGTGCCATACACGATGGCTGCATCACGCACTGTGCTAGCGGTAAGGACTGAAGTCCCTGTACCCATACCAAAATGTCAAAGAGAAAAGTTAACAGCCTTGAAATACTGGTGGTTTTGGAGATGCTTAGTGGGAAACAAGGACAGAGGCTTCCTTGCAGAGTGGTACCCATTCACTTAGCAGCAGCTGAGGAACAGGGCTGAACTGAAACAGGTCATGGGGAGCTTCTCACCCAGCACCCCAAAGTCCTTCTCCTCAGGGCTGCTCCCAATCCAGTCTTGCCCAGCCTGTAGCTGTGCTTGGACCCTGCACATACCTGTTTGCATGGACACTGCGTGTGACAAGCCGGTCCCTGCTCTGCTGAGCTGGTTACTGCTGTCAGACAGTGCAAGGGGAACCAGCAGGGCACAAATGATAATGGCTTATCACAGACAGAGCCATTGTGGCACAAAACTTTGGGCTTGGTGAGGAATCTCCATCAGAGACCATTCAGGCTGGCAGTCCTTTGGGGAGGAAACTGGGCAACATCAGAGCTTCTCCTGTTGCTCTGTAGATGGCTAGAAAGGATTTTTTAATCTTGCATTGCACATGTAAAAAGACTCAACTACATCACTGGGCTCACGTAAGTAGCAAACCTGTACAGCTGTGTGCTACCCCCACTGGTTTTTTCCTCATTTTTTTTTTCCATTTCTCCCTTTTGTATTGAATTTTCAGTGATGACCCAGTTCCCCCTATGCCTCCTGCTTGGGGCCAGCCCAGGAACAAGCTGCAGCTGCAAGGTCATAGTACAAAACTCTGCCAGGAAAAAAGTCTCTTCTGCCGCTGCAGCAAAGGTAATGCAGTGGGACTGCATTCCTGTGCAGGACTTTTGAATCCATGCTAGTGAAGGTTAGCATATATTACATTTTTAACAACTGCGGTTTCATTTCCTTAAACAAGAGAAGCTTTCGCATACCCTGCTTTTTAGGTTTTTTCCTTAGGAAAATCATTGTTATCCTGCCTAAGAGTGTTTGTTATTGATAGCTCAAGCAGGCATCGCGTGTTCCTGGCATCCTTGGAAGCCCCACAGTTCTTCAGACCTTCAGCTTCCTTTTCCACCTATTTTTAAACTAGCTGGCTTACGTTCAGGGGAAGAACTCAGTAGGAATTTTAATAAACATTTATCAACACAAAATATCTTCCCATCTGTCTGCACGCTGTTGTTGGGCTGCGCGTGCCATGGTTGGTGGCATGGACACACCACGGAGGGTCTGGTTCTCTCCCATTTTGTGCTTTCTGGGGATACTTTGATCAGGACAAAGCAAGAGTGAAGTCTGACACTTTTCTCATGGAGATGCTACCTCCTTATTCAGCCATTTGTTTGGCCACACAAGCAGCTGACTTGGGATAAAAATACCTAGTTTTACCAGTGAACAGGGCTAATTACTTGACCTTTTCCAACCTGCAGCCCATAAACAACTGTACCAGCAGAACTAAACCACTGACATGGGGCAGAAACTACCAAAAGGAGTTCCTTTTGAAGGAGGAGACACTCTTTAATCCCATCTTGCTGCAGAAGGAAGTGTTCATCCACAGATGGGCTGAACACAACAGCTGAGTGATGTGGTCCTGCCTGCCCTCCCTGTGGACACATATGAATGATGTTACTGCTGCCATGTGCACATCACACTTTGCATGGCAGTGGATGGCCAGATCTGTCATGCACCATTTTCTAGCAAGGGTGGATCTATGACTGCAGAGGGTCTCAGTGCCACGATCACTGGGGTTACAAGCACAGCATGGGTTATTCTCAGGTGAACTGGAGATGGATGCTCCGCACCAAAACTGCGCTGCTGCAGCTTCCCCTGCAGATGCCCTTGCATTGCAGCACATGGTTGCACACTCCCTCCGTGAAAAAGGGATAAGCTACCCTGTAAATAATGACAGGCAGGAGAATGCCGTAGGCAATTTTTGGAACAGCTTGTTTGCTGGAAGCCAAGACTTTTGTAATAGCAACCCACCCCTGTGCCAGTATTCTCACTGAGCAGCAGGCTGCACAGCCTACAGACATCTCTACACATAAAAGCTGCCTCAGGATACAACAGTGTTTAGAAATAAAGCAGAATATCTGCATCAAATTGATGCCCAAGTCCCTTCTCAGTCCCTTCTAAACAGCAACTGATGCTGCTTACTGAAAAATGCATTAAGGCAATTTCAGGCAGGACATTTTATTTCCCAAATCAGAAGCCTAGAAAACATAATTTTTCTGAATTGCTATGCAGAACTCTTCTTGTGTGTGTGAAATAACTGAGGCTTCAGGTGGCGTCGTAGTAAACTGGCAAGAACACTGCAATATAACAGTTCAGAAGGCGGCCAGCAGACAGATGAAGGGGATCCGCCTGCTAGCTGTCCAGGATTACATGAGAAAAGGGAAAATGAGAACTGATCTGGCCCCATAAAGCTGTGCTCTTCTCTGATGTCACACCAGCTGATTGAACGAGGCAGAGAAAAACTTAATTCACTGCTGAGAGCTGAGGCAGACAGAAGCTGTAAACATGTGGATGCAACAGCGGTTAGACTTGAAATTCAAGACAGTTTTGCTTTTGTCTGTTTGAGACCACAGCTCTCATCTCAACTTTATTTAAGCGGATTGCTAAACAAACAGTCTCCCCCTTTTAGCTACTTAAAATCAACAGCTTAATTGCTGTTCAGCCGTCCATATCTGCCAATTCCACTGAGAAGCACTGCAAAGTTTTGACCACAAGTACTGCTTACATCGCTTCGCAGTAGCAAGTAGAAAGACATTTTTAATATCTAGACTGTGTGCTGATTGAGAGAAATTAATCATGAAGAAGTCAGTGTTTAAACACAAGCCTCACAATGACATAATCACAGATAAGAAATATGCCATTATAGAAAGACAGCATTTTTAGCATAGTTTCTCCCTGCTAAGAACATCAATGTCCTGTGCTGCTGCACTTTCAGTTTAAAAGGTGATGGGAATAGAGCTCACTGCAATTACTTCATGTACACAGCAAGCACAAATACAGGCCAAGAGAACAATAATATCAGTACTTTCAACTTAGTATTTAATCATAAACCTATAATATCATTGTTATTTCTATATCATATATCAATCTATTAATCATATAGCTATAATATCTATTGTTCAATTTCTTAGATTCTTGGGCTAAAGAGCAGCTCTTTCCACAGCTTCCCATAGTGACTGCTCAAGATGTGGCCCACATTAGATGTATTAATAGATCCAAACAGCCTGAAAGCAAAAAACTAAAGTAAGATGGGAGCAAACAGTCATAAATAACAAGACTTCTGTGCTCAGTTAACCGTTGTTCGTGTAGGACTCACTTTCAGCAGAAAAGGTACCTCCCTTAGGAGCTGGGAATTAATGCACTTCTGATTGTGAACCTGTCATTCAGAGGAGAAATGGACAAGTCATTTCAGCACTACTTAGCTGATCTTGGCTAAACTCTGTAGAAGTTTATTCACAGCCTGTTAATTAGTAAAGTCTGTGATCGCTATCTTCTGCTGTGACCTCATCTGGGGCTTAACTCAGTCTGAGTCATGACTTTGGACATTAATTAGCACCAAGTTCAAATAGCATCACACCTTACAGATTGGTTTTGTATAAATTTGGCAAACACCCACTGGAGTCTAAGGCACAGCAGCTCACACTCCCCACCACTACCATCCTCATCATGGTATGCTCAAAGGAGCAGATGCACCTCTACCATTTCAAAGATTTAATAGATTAAGAAATGCAGTTTCTAATTTAACTTAAAAAACACCCTGTTTTAAGTTGCTGTCAGATGTAGCATTGGTACCCACAGACCCACAGCAGTGCCACATGGATTTGGCTAAATGCTAGTTCACATTCATGCACTCAGATCAGGTGCAGAGGCCTAGAAAGAGAGGGAAGGGCAGACCACTGGGGCAGCAGTCACTAAAAATACAGTGCTGGTGCATGCCAGCATGGAGATGTGCACAGGGATGCACTGTGCTCCTCCACAAGTGTGGGCACTTCTAGGGAAGCCATGGGGCAGGTATTTTCCCTCCACCTCTGCACCTCATCTCTCCAATTTTTTATTTGCTGCCTTTGCATTGCATCCTTGCAGTTGCGACGAATGACAGCAACCAGACAGTTCTTCGCAAGCCCTCAGAGCCTGTCCTTTCTTGCCACAGCCTCGTGCTTTTCATCCTGTGATCAGACATGGTCAGCCCAGCCACAGGCAGGTAACAAAACCCATCCTGCACCCTCAGTAGATTGTGAAGCTCAGCTCCCTTCTGAGGGGAGGCAGGCAGGGCTCAGAGCTGCTACAAAGCAACAGAGCAGGTCTTGTGCCACAGGGTCTGGCTGCAGAAAAGGCATGGAGAGCCCAGCACTGGAAAACAGATGCTGCACAGTCAGTATCTGATGCTATGCCCTCTGCCAGTATTAGCTATGATCATTTAAGCTTAGGATAAAAGGTTTTGAATTCTATACTGAAGAAAAACTGTGGCTCACTAACTGAAATTTAGTCTCTTTTCCTAATTTAACTGAATTTTACAAGGCTCTCAATAGGTTAGCTATGGTCAACTGACACATTTTCAATCACTCAGATGAGGTAAATGGTCATAAAAATCTCGAAGTTAAACACACTTTGAAGGATAGTTTAAAATGCATAAATGCACTGCAGGCTGCCTAATTAAGTTGTAAGCAATTTCTTTGCTTCTGAATCTTTCTATTTGTGCGTCTGTATATAAATGTAGCTTCTGATTACATCTCCTTAGTTTCACTGCTCAGTACTGCCTGCCATGTAGTAAAAAACCTGCAAATGCATCATGGCCACAATTCCAGTTTACTCCTGCAAAGCATATTCATCTTATCACAATAGCAACTGATTTCTACCATGCACCTACTTCTGTCCTTGTGTCATGAAATACAATTCTGAGACATCATGGAGGCAGCAAAAAAAGCAAAACCTGTGCCATTCCATAAATTGTTTCTGGAGGTCTTTTGATAAATCACTTAGCATTGACTAGGCTGGCTTTGGGAGTTATCTTGAACCAACCGACAAAAATAAGCACAAGAAAATAAGCACAAGACTTACAGGGGCCTGAGTAAGAAGCTTTTGGCTTTAGAAAAACTATTTACTGGCCATAATTCTCTGTAATCAAAGCAATTAATTGCAAAGATCTGTCCCTAGCCACAATTAAAATTATATTCTAGTTTTTGTGCAGCCTTGGCTGATAATGCTCAGTAACTAAGGAGATGGCAAACATCTTTGTGGTGTCAGCAAGTTTGATGCAGATCAGAGAAAGAAAAGGAGCAGCTTAAGGCTGGAATTTGCAAAAAGCCCTCAGAGTGCATGAGGAACAGCTCATGTTCATGGCATTTGTACAAACACAATTATTTAAGAAAACAGAATGATTTATTTTTTAAGCTGCAGTACTTAAGTACAACATCTTGTTTGGCATATACAAATACTTGTATTCAAACCAGGGTTTATCTGTACTCACGGGGGAAAAGGCATCAGCACAGGAAAAAAGTACAGATCCCCCTTGCAAAAACCAAACCAGTTCAAAAACACAGATTAGTTTAGGTTGGAAGGGAGCCTTGGAGGTCGTATGGTCCAACCTTCTGCTCCCAAAGCAGGTCCAGCTAAATCAGGGGCTTGTCCAGGCAGTTTACCCCACATGGGCAAAATCCCAGCATGTTCTCCTGAATCTCTAAGGCCAGCCAAAGCAGCCTGCAACTGCTGCTGGCTTTGAATGCTGGGCTCACTGACAAGACATGCAGCTAGAGTCAATGGATGAGGCTGCTACAGCCCCACAGCCAAAGCTCCTTGGGCAACCCAGCCCATACATGAGCTCCTCAGAGAGGCTTTTTTATATTTATTTTTACTTTAGCCAAGGTATGTTTCATAACTTTTACTTGGTTTTAGCAGAGCATTTAAGGCTTAGACCAAGGACTCTGAACTCCACTCCTGCAATTATTTGAACTACTTCAGGGAACAATAAGAGCAATAAGAATACAGCATGATGCATCAACAGCTGAGCCCCGTTTATTTTTTAGTATCTGAGGTCATTAGAAGTCTTTTCTGCATGTTTATGGTCCAAGCTGACCCCAAAGAAGACATAAATTGGTTTTCCACTCTGTCAACATTTCCAAATGAAATGTATCAAACTAACTGAAAGTAATTTGTTCATTTGCCAAAAATACCCATTTGCTCTTCTTCCTTATGAATTTACAGGTCAAGATCCCCTCACACTGTGCTCAACTATGCAAGCCCTTGCTTTCATAAGGCTATTACTCTGCTTCACAGAAATAATTATCATTCTATACCAAACCTTTCCATTCACCTATCTCAACATGGCATTTTTATTCTTTTGCCATGGGCAATCAGTTTTGTTCAGGGCACTTTCCTGTTCCTGTTGCTCCATTCACTTCACTCACATGATATTTATAGTATTGCTCTCCAAAATGATAATAGCTTCCAACTTTGCAGTACCATTATCACCAGATTTCACTACTTCACTCCTTTTTTTTTTTTTTGCCAAGATTGTTAATGAAAGTATTAAACGACAGTGCTTCCAAAACCAATGTCAGTGAGGCTTTGCCAGTGATAAGTCTTCATCTCAGTAGTTCCTTCCACACAAAGCACTGTCATCTCTTTTTTATCCTGTTCCTTTCCATTTTACAAGTTTATAGTTTGTTGCATTTTTATTATGTCTGATTTTCAATGTATTGTGATAGCCAGTATTTTATTCAAGCCAGAATAGATTAAATCAACTGCACATCTTTTGCCTACAACAAGGCTGTCAAGATTGGCACAGTCTATCTTAGAGAAAAACCATGCTGCTCGCGTAATTTTTCATTTAATTCCATGCCCTGCTACCTTTTTTTCCTACAATCTGGCACATTATCAGGACAGTGTGCCTGCAGTTGCTTGGAAAGCTGGACAGGCAGATGGTTTTTTCCAGCCACAAAGCATCACTCCTCGTTTCACATCTGTCTCAGCACTGTGGACTACCAGTCCTGCAGTTTCAAGTGCTGAAAGTCCTTCATGGTCCTGGGAGGCAGAGCAGCGTGACTCCAGGGTTTTCTGATACTGTAATCTTTGAGTTTAACTTTCAGCTTCGGTGTGAAGATCTTTATGTACCTTCTGGGTATGTGCAAGGTCACAAGCCTTATAAATCTCTGATTACTGATATATATTCATGCAAAACAGACAGACAAAGCTCGAGCCTCTAGCCTAAGAACATAAACAAAGGAGCCGAATTCACAAACATTTTCATGTCTTCTTATCAAAACAGAGAAGTACGGGTTTTAGTTGTCTCTTCTTTTCCTTCTCTTGTCACCTTCACATTTACTGACTGAATAGTCAGTGGAAATCAAACAGCCCGGATGGCATCTGACCCTGACTGAAGTTGTCAGGATCACTGACGTTGAGGTGCACTTTGTTACTGATAGCAGCAGACACCACTGGAGACACCACCACAGACATGACCACCACATAACCATATCGCTTGGATATTCCTGCAGCACTACAAGGCTCCTCATCTTCTTCTTTTTATCTCACTTTTTTTGTGCAACAAACAATGTTTTGTACGCGGTTCCCTTAGCAGGAAATATGTGCATATTTAAAAGCACAGCTGAATACCAGAAACAAGTCCAGACAGAAATCTCATATCTGACTGTTCCCAAACTCAGAATCATCACAGGTTCAGACAACATTTTCCAAGGCTCTTTAAATTATCACAGAGCGCTGGGCAATTTTCTTAGAAATTGCTTTTCGAATGTAGGGAAAGATGATGATCATAGGCATTGCAAAAAGTATACCATAAAAGAACACTGTTACTCAACTCAGAGGTCAGCATTCACCATGCCAACCAACTTTCAGAAAAACTAAGCAAAATTGGTTAATGGAGCAGGCATCGCTATAGCTCAAATCCTGATCTCAGGACATGCTTATTCAAGTCTGATTTCTTCAGCAATATGTGTGCAAATGGATCTGAGGCAAAGGAATATTCTGAAAAGTAGGATGCTTTTCTGTGATCAGTTTTCCTTTGTGGTGAAAACCAAAATATTTCAATTAAAAACTGAAGGAGTTGATTTTCAGATGGTTCCATCACGAGTCACCAGCAGTACAGTCTCATGTCTCCTGATGCTGCTCTCTCCAGGCTAGACTCCCTCGTGCCTCTACATCTCCCATTGCG
The DNA here is from genome assembly GCF_004027225.2 of Strigops habroptila. NCBI lineage: Eukaryota > Metazoa > Chordata > Aves > Psittaciformes > Psittacidae > Strigops > Strigops habroptila. The sequence goes on from NC_044302.2 coordinate 23,663,271, forward strand.
GGCTGCAACCTCACTGCAAGAAATGTGGAAGCCTTTAGGTTAGCACATCAGGGCCGCTGGCTCCACAGAAACACAGAGATTTGCCAAATCGAAATACTTTGAGTGCTGTGTAGTCAGTGTCTTTTTCCAAACTTTGTTGAAAAATCAGTATTTCCCTTGGAGAAAACTGTTTTGATGGAAAACTTCCAATCAGACCTTCTCTGAGGATAAAATGTCTCTTACAACATCTAATTCTAGATTCCAACTAAAAAACTAACACCTCAGCTGAAGAAAATAGTTTGCACCACTGAAATCCCTGTGTAGCCCTCACAGGTTCAGAGAAACTTCCCTGACTCCTTCCCACCAAGGAAATACAAAACTACTGGAGACAACAAGCCACAAGCACACAGAGTAATCCTGACCCTCTTAGAAGATATTGTGCAAACAAACGTCAAGGAAAAACATGTCTCCCAGGCAGGAATAATGCTGATGAAAGAACATATCTTCCAGGCACTAGAAAGTGGTGGTTTCCAGGAATTTCAGCTTTCGTGGTTGGGATTTTCTTCTTTAGCACAAGTCCAAGCTGCTTGATGGTCCTTCCCCTTCCTCACAAGCAGAAATACTATTTGATTTTTTTTTATTATTATTAATCTATCTATCTATCTATCTATCTATCTATCTATCTATCTATCTATCTATCTATCCATCTACCTATCCATCTCTCTAATCAGGCTTTTCTAGCAGTGCAAGACTAAGATCAGCTTGGTCTGCAGAAGGCCCACACGGAATCATATTCTCACCCTTCCATCACCTTCACTCCCAGAGGAAGATGGACAGGTCAAAGCATTAGCTTAAAAGCTTTTGCCAGCATCACACTTCATGGTTATACACTTTGGGCTCTAAAAATGCACAGAATGCACAACAATTTCCTATTAAGTCAGCTAGGCCTGACATTAAAACACTAAGAAATAAAACAGAGGGGTGGGAGACAGCACGAATTTCTTCACAAAGCTGAAAAAAACCATGAGAGCATCCTGGCTGACAGGTCACTGGGTTTATTAGACCATTGAAAAATGCAACATATGACAGAACAATCAATTAAATAGTATGTTCAAGCTTGATTTAACTCTCCACATCTGTACTAGGTGTCCTTTTTTGGGAAACTAGCCTCAACTGAGAGTTTAATAAATTGTATTAAAATTAATCTAGCTCTGTTGTATGAAGAACCAACAAATACTGTAAAAGAATAATGAAATACTTCATAGTCTTAGTTTGTGCACGGCCTATATCTCAGCTGTAACAGAAGTACAACACAGTTAAGATTCTAACCCAGCTGTATGTGACCACCTGCTTGTCCAGATCAATTTTCCCCCTGCAGACTGTATAACCAAGGCACACAAAGGCAGGTAAGAGTTTCTGTTACTAAAAAACATTACTAATTACTGCTGAAGTCTTGCCACCTAATACATAAACCTGTTGTTCTACACACCCTACTTGCACAGGAAGGACATACAGCTCTTCGAAACCTCCTGCCAGATGTTATGGGTGGGAAGTTCTGCAACAAATAAGGGCACTCAAAGTCAAAGACACCTGGGTTTCTGACGCAGTAAAGACAGGTGAGCATTTGCCTAATTTTGAATAAGGACTTTGAGAAAGGCAGCAGGCACCTCCTGCATTAAAGAAAATTACATGTTCTGGACCCCACTTTGCACGTTAAACCTTAGAAATAAAAGGCTGGCTGACAGTGCTGAGTATGCAGGCACACACTGCCTCTGGTGCCATGGTAGTCACTTTATTTTTTCAGGTGTGTAAGACCAAAAGATGTACTTACCATAGCCGAGACTCTTAAGCACCCTTGGTAACCAGTGAAAAAATGCAGCTCTGTAAAGCAACATTTCAGTTTTACACAGCAAAAGGGCTAGCTGGGAAGAAGGGAAGAAAAAGAAAAATCTTCAAAAGATAATCAGCTTTTTCATTATGTTTAGAAACTCTGCTCACCAACTGTAGACCTGTCAGTTGTCTTAGAAACAACAGGTGAAGAGTTGAATCGCAGAACATCCCCGGAGATGGTTGATAAAAGTCGGTTAGTTCAAAGGAAGACTTTCAGTTGCTGTTTTCATCTCACCCTTTCTTTCTAGCACATATTAAACTCTAATGCCTAATGGATTATTTGGACAAAAACAAGGAGAAAAAGCCAGATAGTTATTTTATCTTTGAAGACCCACAATCTCTGCAGTCCTCTGGGCAGGTCTCTGACATTCCTCTCCCCTCCACCTACAGGTTCTTCAGCAATGGCAGGCAGAACTAACACCAGCAACCTTTCTTCAGAGATTTTAGATTAAAAATAAGCCTACAAGAAGTCTTCAAGAAAATATATGCAACACTGAAAAGAGGAGCACAAATCCACATGTTTTCAACCCTTTCTTTCACAAGTGGCCTCAGGAGGACAAAACTAGGAAGACAGCAGCAACATGCCTGGACAAAAGAAATTTTGGCAGATTGGTAATCTGTATCTGGTCCATGCTGGGAGAAAGCTGCACCACAACAGAGAACATTGCCAGAAGCTGTCCCAGGTCTCCCAAAGGAAAAGGAGGCAATGCTGGAGACCCTCCATAGTGGCACGTTTCACCACTGATATAATGAGGCTCCACCACTTGCTCTCGTACGCCCCCGGCTGAGGACTCTTGAGGTGCTTTAAAGCAGAGTCACTCTTGGTTGGGCTGCGACACCATGAAGGTACCAGAGTTAGCGTTGCTGCCCATCCCAGGATGCCCTGTACTAAGCTTGCAAACCCTACATCTCTCATTCCATGTACACAGGGTTGCAAACCATATATTACTCATTCCATGTACACAGGGTTTTACCATCCCAGCTGAGGGAACTGGGGGCTTTAGTCTGGAGAAGAGAAGGCTCAGGGAGGACCTTACAGCTCTCTACAACTACCTGAAAGGAGGATGGAGCCAGGAGGCGGCTGGTCTCTTCTCCCAAGTAACAAGTGATAGAACAAGAGATAACGGCCCCAAGCTGCACCAGGGGAGGTTTAGACTGGATATTAGGGACAATTTCTTCCCCAAAAGGGCAGGCAGGCATTGGAACAGGCTGCCCAGGGCAGTGGTGGAGTCACTGACCCTGGAAGTGTTCACAAACCATGCAGATAAGGCCATCAGTGACATGGTTTTGTGGTGGCATTGGCAATGCTGGGGTAAAGGTTGGACTTCATGATCCTAAAGGTCTTTTCCAACCTGGTTGATTCTATGATTCTATGATTCTATGACTGCTATTGTCTCCTCTGTGATGATACCCACAACTTCCCCTGTTGTCCAAAACCACTTCTCCCCTGGCAGAGGAGTCCAAAGAGGCCGCATGGAGCAGGGCAATGGCAACCGCAGCAGGAGACCCAATCTCACCACCTGCCTGGTCTACAGCCCAGGAGGAAGCAGAGCTTCTGGGAAAAGCTTAATCCTCCTTCTATCCCCCAAAGATCGTACTATATTGGTGGGACAGTGCTGAGCTTTTGGTGTAACCTCAGCCCTTCTTAGAATCATAGAATCGTAGAATAGTAAGGGTTGGAAAGCACCTTCAGATCATCTAGTTCCAACCCCCCTGCCATGGGCAGGGACACCTCGCACCAAACCACGTCGCCCAAAGCTCTGTCCAACCTGTCTTGAACACCGCCAGGGATGGAGCATCCACAATCTCCCTGGGCAACCCATTCCAGTGCTTCACCACCCTCACTGTAAAGAACTTCTTCCTTATATCTAATCTAAACTTCCCCTGATTAAGTTTGAAGCCATTACCTCTTGTCCTACCACTACAGTCCCTAAGGAAGAGCCCCTCCCCAGCATCCTTATAGGCCCCCTTCAGATACTGGAAGGCTGCTATGAGGTCTCCAGGCAGCTTCTCTTCTCCAGGCTGAACAGCCCCAATTTTCTCAGCCTGTCTTCATACTGGAAGTGCTCCAGCCCCCTGATCATCCTCATGGCCTCCTCTGGACTCGCTCCAACAGCTCCATGTCCTTTTTATGTTGAGGACACCAGAACTGTACACAGTACCCCAAGTGAGGTCTCATGAGAGCAGAGTAGAGGGGCAGAATCACCTCCTTTGACCTGCTGGTCACACTTCTTCAGCCAACACAGGCAGTCTAATTCCAAAGACAACATCAGAATAAGCAGAAAGGTTCAAATGCAAATCTTGGTAATGCAGGACAAACCTTTCCGTGCAGCCGTCAATTTATGGTCCATTCTCATTTTCAATCCTTTCTTCATGATGGATGACAACACATAAATCTGTTATCAAAAATACTTCGATATCAGAAATGTTGCAAAAACATTTGCTATGATATTTGCTATGTTTTTGTGTTCACGAGGCTGTAATCTCATGGGATGCCTACCAGACTCTGGACCCATAAAACACACATAAATAAGAAAGCTTTCAAAAAATTTAGCACTAGTCTTTATATTTGGGTTCTGCTAAGAAGCAAATGGATGCAAAAGATTAACAAACATTTTAAGTTAAAGCCTTCCAGATTAAACCATGGAGCCGCCTCACTTTGCCCAGCTTTCCCCTCTGGCTCTGGGTGGATGGGAAGAGGAGACCGACTCCCCTGGCTTTGCTCTTACAGTCCACATGTTGCCATGACTCTTCACAACATCTCCGTATGTCTGCTCCTGCTGTGACGATGAGC